>NC_090790.1:12769210-13085921 GCF_040054535.1 Antennarius striatus
TGTATACAAAGATTTTCTGAATGAGCTCAAAACGTAGCCTAAAACAAAGAGTTGTAGATCTGGAGCGATCAACGGAAACTCTTAGCCGATCATATCAATCTTGAAGTATCATTCTTTTCAAGAGTTTAATTTAAAACACAAACAGCATTGAATGGGACCTCTCGCCCCATTGTTACTCAGATCTCACTACCCAACATCTGTAGATCAATATGTCTCTGAATTTGCATGAAGCACTGGCGTCATGCTTGCAGTGTACCCTGCCTCACGCCACAAGTCCATTGGGGATAGGTTCTAGCAACCACGCGACAGCAGAAGAAACGGGTATTAAAGATGAATTATTGAATGAAGGAAAAAAGTTTTACGGCAGTAATTTGCGTCCACTATGTGGCGCTAGAGAAAGTCTAGTGGTTATATGACCTTGTTCAGTATATAATAATGAGACGGTGCAGTAAAAATGTCAAATCAAATGTTTTTCACCCAAGATTGACTTCCTGTTGCCAGCAGGTGGCTCTGTCATTAACTGACTACTGGCATACGGAAGTGTGGGCTGGACAAACATTGGATATGTTTGCAGAAAAATATTTGATAACTTTTCATCTTTTTTTGTGTCAAGATTGTCTTGATCCCATGTAGTCTATCACGTAAAGTCTCTGGAAGGAGTTCAAGTTCAGTTCCTGTATATTACACATCAATGCTAAATTTAAAAAAGGTTATGGCTTCAAGATGTGGTTTTTTTAGGTCTTGATTTATATATTTATGGTTTATTTATAGTTTAATCTGGCTTAATTTTTAAAGATCAGATATTTACGAAGTTTGGAACAGGTTGGGCCCTGAACAAGGGTGTTATAGGAACTTCTTTTTTAATGGTGGAAACATCAGAATTTGAGTTACCGCCTTGGCCGCACCCTTCAAGCTATGTTGAAAATTTTGGGATTTCTTTCATCATTAAGATCTTTAGAATTTTTGAGGTTGATCTGGTTAGTTCTGGAAGGGAATTTTTCCATAGAGATGAACTCTGTACAATCAAATCTGTTACATTCGTTTAATACAATCATTCTGCTTTTGGGGAGGATTTCTTTAGATTTCCTCCCATCGTCATTTTTTTCTCTGATTGGCAAACTTTTAAAATGTCATCTTTCCTATTCCTAGTTTTTTTCTTTTTTATTGAGTATCTCTCATTTTAGGAGCCACCCTCCAGCTAATTCATCTTTAGTATGACACGGCTTTGAAGGACAGATTTTTCACTGTCATAATTCTGGGAGTTTTCCTAGAATTTCGTTCACAGAAACTCGTACTACTAAGAAGTGTTATGAATTCTGGCTAACGGTAACATTTGGTATGCCAGTTTCGACCCTTTGGGAAGCCACTGGAAGGAAACACGGATGTGTTCTCAGAATCAGTTTACATGAATATTTACCTGCATCACTTTCGAGGCTCACTTGGATGCTTGATTATAATTGACCTTTGCTAATCCTATTCTTAACACGTGTGTTTCTCTCGTGGTGTCTGCAGTCACACCGGATATGGAGCTGTTGTTCGATGTTATGCAGTTATTTTATCTGAGAAAGGCAGTGTTATTTGCCACTTAGTAAGCGACAATTAATTGAGGGGCTTAAGTTCGATTTCAGTTAAGTTAGTTAGTGCGACTAATATTTGACATGCTATTTCAGGAGCCCTTCTTTCTAGACATTTTGACCCGTCACAGTATTAAAACTTCACAGAATGCTGGTGTAATTAATGAATGTGATGATTTTAAAAAAACCTTTTTTTAATTCGCAGTTTCAGGGTATTATTTTTAAGCCACAGTCTCAGCCATTCGTTTCTTATAGACAGCAGTGGTTTTCCTTCTTAAACCTAGTCACAACGTCTGGCCTACTGGACACGCAGTTAAACGTGTTTTCAAGCCTTTCTTTGTTTCTGCTTATCCTCTTGGACTGCAGGTGACAGGATGTAATTGAATATGAGAAGTTTCATTGCTACAGCCGTGTTGATTCTCCTGTAGCTTTGTCTTCACAGCTAATGAATCTATACATTTTTATAGGAAATACAAATAAAATGCCTTAATTGCTTTTGTAATAAATTGCTTAGTTACGTTCTGCATTACTGCAATGTTATCTGCAAAGGCTTCAAAGGCCTGTATTGGTTGGCCTCTAAATGAAAGGAAATCTCTCAGTGTTTGGCTGTCTGACTTAGATTTTAGAGAAATGATGATGATATCTGGAGGGACATCATTCACTGTGGACTACATCAGGTTTTAGTGAGCAGATCAGGCCCGAAAACGCTTTCTCTTTTTTCCTACATGACTTAACTTTGTCATATTAACGTAGTTTAGATTCACATTTTCAAAACATTGCATCCGTACGTTTTGGCCTCATTTACTAGCAGATGAGATTGGGAGAGAATGCAGTCTCTCCTGGTGACTGAAGCAATTACACGTGGCTTGTTTCACATCAGATTAAGTTTTGAAACGCCGCTCATCAGTGGAAGTACATTTTTCTTAGAGAAGTGTTGTCTGGAGGTTTTGTGTTGATTATTCATGTTGTCTCAACTAATTCCGTTTATGTCGAAGCTTCATTTTGGTACAATGATCATGCATTGATGAATTTGTTGAGAGGATTTTGCTTCGTTTGCTGCAGGGAGCATGTCGTCCTTCATTCCAAAGCTCAAGGAAAAGTTCAATATTCTGCTAAATTCCGAGCTTTGGGTCTCGCCGCTGTCATAATGTAAGACTAGTCAGGTTGAGTCAGTGTGGAGAGATTTAATACATGATGCAGTAAATGTTACACCTTACAGCTGGGTTGGGGTTTTTTTGGCTTGTGTGATATCTGCTGTTCACATAATGGAAGCAGTATTTCAGTGGAAAACTTTGTACCTGTATTACTTTTCCAAAGAAAGTATTTATATGTGTAGCAGTGGACACGAAAAATGAGCAGGTGCTATACTTGCAAAACGTGTGGGATAATTTTAATGATTTGTGAAAAGTTACTGAGAAACCACAATTTTAATTTGTTTATTGCGATATTGTGTGATGTTGTATCACATCTATATGGATGCCGAGATATGCTGCAGATACGTTTTTTTGTGTACGAAGGCTGCAGAGAAATGCTTTCATTTGATTTGGTCTGATAAATAACAGTATTAATTGACTATATTTGTTTATCAGCATTAAGTCATATGAAATAGCAGTACAGAAGGGGTAGAAACATTCTATGTTGTCATTAATGCACACAAAACCAGCATGGGCTTCAATCACAATGCACTTGCATCACATCGTATAGCCGGTAAATGTTCAGCTGTAAATGTTAAATAGATCTGAGGCGGCAGACAATGATGTTTCTCCACTGAGATGATTGCAGTGATATTTGATTTTGCTGTGTTTTTTAATGTATATGAAAAGAGTACAATCCTATTTTCCTGTCATCTGTGTAGGTCAGAATGCCCGTCCCTTAAAGTCCACACTGGCAAAATAACATGTAATCATATTAAACATCACAACAGGCTTAATATTATTATTTTATAGTATGACAAATGTTTCTGGTGCCTCTGCAGAACATGTAGGTCTGCTTCCCTCGTGCTGCAGCATGTTCTCCTGTTCATGCTGGGCTCCATTGTTCTCTGAGGTTGCTACGCCTCTCCTTGTGTGCGTTAACATGTGTCTATTTGTGTTGCTTCTTTATACCCCACAAGCCAACCCAACCTAAAACCTCCATAATCCCCTGGGCCTAAAAAAAAAAAAAAATCCTTCCGCTGTTTTCCGGCCTTGTCTTCCTGGGAAAATGCGTAGGTCGTGCACAGCGACTTGCTCACTCTGCCTCTGTCAAACAACCTTACATCCATTCACAACGGCCCAAAATACGTCGCATTGTCATCTCGGTGCGTATGTCGAGTAGATAACATCTTAAAATGTGAGCTATTAGAGCCATTTTTTCAACAACGCATTGCAGACGGTTTGAGAAAGTACCCAGTTTGGGCTCTGCAGACTGTTCAGTCATGCGCACAATTCTCCACTTTCCCCTTCACCCCCTACCGTGTCGGCGGACCTGAGTGTGCAGAATGTGGTGCAGTTAAAGTTGAGCATTAACATATTGTTAACAGCTATAACGGTTACCAGCTGTCGGCAAGTGAGAAAGCAGTCAATTCATGTCAGACTCCAGCCTGATTCTTAGTTAATGATAATTGGCAGGTGGGAAACCTGCAAGGTTAGCTGATTTTAACTTAGCGCAATAGCTGTTGACTCTTTTTTTTATAAGGCAAAATCTGCCTGTTTACCCCTCTGAAGTTTAATAATCCAGCCAAAAAAGAGGGGAATGGAAAAACTGCTCCAGTCGGAATGTTTCATTTTTCATTCACTGAGAAGCATCAAATGTTGCAGACCAATAATTTATCTATATGTGTATAACAAAAAAGAGGAGGGTCAGTAGAAAAGTAAGAATGTGTCATAACAGCGGTATTAAGGTTGCTGCATCAAATTTATTTTCTGTGGAGATGGACGGCAGCCATAGGAGTGAAAATCCTCTGTAATCCGTCGCTCCTCACCGGCCAGAAATCTGGTGTGTACAAATGACTCTCTGTATATGTAGAGAGACGTCTGTGGGTTTTTAAACTTGCTAGCAATGTGGGTTACTTAAAAAGAGAGTATTTATGGGTAGACATAACTATTGCAACTAGTCCAGTCCAGCATTTTTGACTTAAACTACCTTCTTACCAGGTAGATTTCGAGGTAGAATCTCGGAATCCTTGTCTGTCTCTTATTGGAATTTCTACTGTTTTTTTTTTCTACCAAACTGCCAGGTTTTTTATTATTATGTATTTCTGTTTAAAACTGTAATAACAATTTTTTCCCCCACTCTATTGTAGTATGGTTTAATGTCTCTAAACATTTGGCTACAACTAATATCAGATAATAACAGCTAGTTTTATGAGAAGTTGAAGATCTTAACCCCTTTTTCTTCCCCCACCCCATCCAGTTACCCAGAGAACGGTGTGGTCGAGATGCGACGTGTGGACGTGAGGCCGCGGGCCAGGACTCTGCTGCGATGGGACCAGCTCCAGGTGGGGATGCTCGTCCTGGTCAACTACAACATGGAGACGCCGGAGGAGAGGGGCTTCTGGTTCGACGCCGAGGTTCAGAGCATCAACCAAACCTCCCGCACCAACAAGGAGCTCCGAGTCAAGATCCTCCTGGGGTGAGGATCTTCCTTATTAGGTGGGAGGGTGACACGTTGGGCGTAAAGATATGGTGTTTTATTTCTTTGGTTAGAATCTTCTGTATTTTTTCTTCTATTTCTGTGTGACATCATCAGAAAGGCTTCTTTTCTAGTCTTGTCATTGTAATCCGTCTCTTACCCTCCTCTCAGGGGTCCCGGAGATGTAATCGGGGATTGTAAAGTTCATTTTCTGGATGAGATCTACCAGTTGGAGAAACCCGGCGCTCGTGCACTGTCAGCTTCAGACGGACCATTTAAACGTACGCACTCAAGGGTAAAAATAGAGGCAGAACTTCAACATAATTCCTCGTCTGTTCACACATTTTGCGTCTTCAATCCAGGAAAGAGCGGGCCGGAATGCAAGCACTGCAAGGCTGACCCAGACGCGGAGTGCCGCTTCTGCTCCTGCTGCGTCTGCGGCGGCAAGCAGGACGCTCACATGCAGCTGCTATGCGACGAGTGCAACATGGCGTTCCACATCTACTGCCTCAACCCGCCACTCGCCACCATCCCAGACGACGAGGACTGGTGAGAGAGAGAGAGAGAGAGTGTAGCTCGGCAATTAGTCATCAGACCTTGCACGTCGTAATTCATTTGAGATTGAAGATTAATGGCGTTTGGTTTGAGCTGAATTGAATTCCAGCGGTAATTAAGAGGAGATTGAGGTTAGAATTAAATTGAAATAATGACAGAATACAGTCACAGGTGTAAGATTATCTAATGTGGCCATTTAGTTAATGAAAGGGAAATCTCAACCTTCCGTTTCAGGGACTTGCATGTGTAGCTTGATGAATTTATGTGCATTTATGCACACACACACACACACACACACTGCATACATTCATAGATGCACAGAGCATATTTCCTCTCTTCTAGGTACTGTCCCACCTGTAAGAATGATACCAACGAGGTTGTAAAAGCAGGAGAGAAGCTCAAAGCCAGCAAGAAGAAGGCCAAGATGCCTTCGGCAACAACTGAGAGTCAAAGAGACTGGGGAAAGGTGAGACCCGAAGACATGTTGAGTTGCACGCAGTGTGCCTCGTGGACTCGCTGCTCCTCTGTAGGACTTACTGTAAATTTTATTGTTGAGCCTGAGGGGTGTTACTGAAAGAAGCAAAGGCTGTCGGTGAAGATGGAAAGGGACGGCTGTGGCTGGAGGCGTCGTCGTTTCCGGAGATCCGTCCGTCTCACCATCCCGATTACAAACATGTCAGGCATGACATTAGCTGCACAATTAGTCTTGGTCTTGATTCAAGTGTTCATCTACAGAATCCAAATGTCCTTGAACACAGGACTGATGTTGCGTTTTGCCTCAGTCTATGACAACTTGGCTTTACACCATGTGATTCTCCCTCATCCAATAATAACATGGTTTTACATCATGAGTTTTACAGCCAAAGTCGCTGTGACCCTCACCAAAAGAAAAGGATTTTGCAATCCTAGAATTCACTAATTATGATTGATTTACGATAACGTTCCACTCAAATGAGGTCATTTCTTATCCAAAAGGATGTGGTTCGCCATGATTTCATAATACTCAGCAAAATCTTTTTAAGCTATAATTTAGGAGCAACACCAGAGATCTTGATCCATGAATGACAGATTTTAGACGCTCATATTTTAACTGTGTTTGTGTTGCAGTCCAACAAAAAATTCTTTGGATATACAGGTTTGCATAAAAGATTGTGTTGCATATTATTTTGTGGAATATTCATCTGTTAAACCCTTTTTTTTATGCAGGTTGACAAAATTACATTTAAACTGAAATCTTATGCAGAAATTGAGATATGTATTATTATTGTTTTGTTTTTTTAGTTTTGTAAAAGTGTTTTTAACTGTTTTCATGAAAACCTCGTCAGAGAACGACATTTAGAGATATCTTCAGGCCCCTTTCCATTCTGGCTTGGCCGTCTCCCTGATGCCTCCCTCTATAGTGTAAAATGAACAATGCCATTAAGTATGACTTAGCCACTTTCCTGGAACTGACAATGGAAAATAACTCATTTCTTTAGGAGAATGCTTTCCCTGTGGACTAATTGAAAACAGTCCGGCTGGTGTGTTTAGGCCCATTTAAGCGCTGTTAGACGGGCAGCATTTATACTAGTGTTTTGCATAATTGCCAGTTTATAACCCTTAAAATAAAAAGCTTTTATTGTCTTATCACTTTTGAAATCTGAGCAGCTCCTAAATGGAATGTTGATAATTTCAGAATCAGTTCATCATAGAGAAAAGTGATCGATGCGGCTTTTTAATCCAAATAATTTCCCTGCTTTGCAGCTTAAACTTGTTGTCTGTCTTGATACCCTGGTTGCAGGGTATGGCCTGTGTGGGACGGACCAAGGAGTGCACCATTGTTCCTTCGAACCACTACGGACCCATTCCTGGTGTTCCTGTTGGAACCACCTGGAAATTCAGAGTTCAGGTTAGACGTTATGGCCATTGATTTATATGATTTATATTAACAATACTATGTGTAATTGTGGATAATATGTCCCTCACACTTCAGGTGAGTGAGGCGGGCGTTCACAGGCCGCATGTCGGTGGTATTCATGGGCGCAGTAACGACGGCTCCTATTCCCTCGTCCTGGCTGGTGGCTTTGAAGATGAAGTGGTGGGTAAACCTGGTATTTCACCACATGCAAATAATGAGGGAGGGGCATGTTGATCACCATTTGTTATGGTTACCATAACCTGCCGTAGGACCGGGGGGATGAGTTCACCTACACAGGCAGCGGGGGTCGTGACCTATCGGGAAACAAGAGAATCGGAGAGCACTCTTTTGACCAAACGCTGACACACATGAACAGGTACGACACGTAAAGATGACATTCTTTTCCCAGTTTTTATGTGTTATCACTCCATCAGATGATAGTAACGTTAAACGCGGCAGTGCATGGAACACAAACCACTCTGCTGCTCATTAGTCTGTGTTGTCCTTGAAAGAGGGCTATTATAGGTCATGTGCAAATCACTCACGTGTAGGGACAGAACACTAATCTACTGCATGTAATTTTTCTTTCAAATGCTTTTTTTCAATAAGTTCTGGCATACAAAAATTATTATTTGCGTAGACAGACAAAAAAAAGGAACATCCAATATTATAAAATAGTAGAAGAGGCCTACAGTTTATTTGCATGGATCCTCTCACTTTAGTTAAGCTCAATATGTCTGGTGTGCATGCTTAAATAATGCACGTATCATGTTTTTATCTTAAAGCTATTTCAGTTGTAATAACAAAAGTGTAAACTTTCCTCTGTCAGTCGGTAACTCTTGAAGTCTGACTCCTGCAGAGCCCTGGCCTTAAACTGCGATGCACCCCTGAACGACAAAGACGGGGCCGAGTCGAAAAACTGGCGGGCAGGAAAGCCAGTTAGGGTCGTGCGAAGCTCCAAAGGCAAGCGCATCAGCAAATACGCTCCTGAGGAGGGCAATCGTTACGATGGTATTTACAAGGTATGGGTTTGTTTAGTTACGTTTGTTCAATACAGATTTGTTCAGTTACAAACAAACATGTAACTCTTTGGTATCTGTTGACGTAAAGAACATGTGTCAAACTCAAGGCCCGGGGGCCAAATGTGGCGCTCCACATCATTTTATGTGAGAGCAAGACAGGTCAGGGTGTCTAAAAATAAATGGGTCAGAAGTGTGCTTTGACCACAAACTACAGTTAATAACAACTCTAGTTTATATTAACATGTCTTGTATTCAAGAATGTATAAGGATCAGGGGCTGACATGCTGTTTTTGTATGTTTTGTTTCAGTTTCACAGATCTTCTCAGTAAAATGACCTGTCTATCACTTTTGATATTGTTTACTTTTTCGCAAGTGCCATTATTGCGTGATAATCTGGTCATAAAAATACTTCCACAATACCTCCAGTAGATTCCAGACATTAATTTATTATCCACTAAACCTTGGGAATTCTGAATAAATACAATGGGTCGTCTGAAAATGATCTTACCTTCTAATCTCTTTCAAAATCATCCGGGGTGAAGTGCTCATGGCAGATTCTTGGGTTTTTTGGTCGTTTTGACCCTGCTTATCCTCGCTTTCCATTGCTCTCCAACCTTTCCACAAGGTATTTTGAATAAAGATTCTTATCTCTGTGTTTAACTCCGGTGGTGTTGAAACAACCATTCACCTTACAGGTAACCATGATTTTATCAGATGTATTGCTTCATTGATTGTATTGTGTTGTAATGGCTGCCCTGACTGATGCAGCGACGGGTGTCGCCGATGACGTGACCCCTAATGGGGAGCCCGATACAGAAGCTGCTGCAGTGCAGATTTTAAGGGGTCCTGACGACAGGGATGATGCCAGACATCAGGGGAAAAAAATTCTTTCATTTTTTCATAATGATAAACAAAATATTCATCACTTTAAAATTAGTTTCCAATACCTTTAAAGGATTTATTATAACAGATTAACAAGGAAACATATTTTTACTGTTCAACTTTAATGTTGAATAAATAATAATAATAAATAAACAATGAATAAACAATAAATAATAAATAAATAAAAAATAATAAATTCCGTTTTTTAACATTAAGGAGTAGCTACATTTATTTTACACTACATTGAGTTGCATATAGTTACATTTATAACGTCTGTGAATGTGATCCATTTAATGTCATTCCGGTTGTGTTTTAGGTTGTAAAGTACTGGCCAGAGATTGGAAAGTGTGGCTACCTCGTATGGCGGTACCTCCTGAGACGAGATGACCAGGAACCAGCACCATGGACACCCGAGGGACTGGAGAGGATAAAAAAACTGGGCTTAACTGTTCAGGTGTGACTGCTAGTGTATCCTCATGTATGTTACACATACATGAAGGTATCTAATCTTTAGACATTAGTGAAAAGCAGACCATGTCACTTTTCTAAATCCAGTAGTCCTCCTAGCGCTCGTATGTCTCTCCTGTGTCTGCAGTACCCTCCAGGATACTTGGCAGCGATGGCCAACAAATCAAAAAAGGAGGCCTGTGCCAGACGGGGTCGAGGGGGCCGGACTAAGCACTATTCCAACAGGGGTAGGCCATGGAGACGCAAGCTCAAGGTGAAGGAGGAGAATGGAGAGGAACAGCAGGAGGAGGATGAAGAGGAGGAAGAGGAGGAGCAGCTTATGGCCAGCATGAAGGAAGAGCCGCAGAGTAACGGAGAGCAGAAGACGGACAGAGATAGCGGTGGGTCCTCGCACAGATGAAGCTCAAAAATGGTCAGGCGAGGTGGTGTTGTGTAGGGGACAGGTGAAAGCTTCTCCTTAAGATGGTTTCTATATGCTATATATGTGATCGGTGTGTTGTTGTTTTTTTTCAACTCTCCAAGAGGAGCTGTGGTTTTGTTTAAGTCTTATTTGTGTTTCCGCACTAGAATTGTCACTAGCAGCAGAGCCTCCATCTAAACGAATGAAGATAGAGGAGGCCTTCCAGCTGTCGGAGCAGCAGCAGCTGCTGATCCGGGAGGACACGGCCAACAAGAAACTCTGGGATGAAGCCATGGGAAACCTTAAAGAGGGGCCGGTATGAATCCTGGATCGCTGCCTTTCCTTGATAGTGGTTTTTTTTTTTTTGGCAGAGCTAAATGGAACCTGAAGACGGCTAAAATGTCAGGAACATATTTCTAAAAAGTCTGCAAAGACATTTTTAAAAGTTGTTTTTCTACAGCTGTAAAACATTTTCCATTTGATTCTCTCTTGTGTCCATGTGAAGAATTTCCTGCGCAAAATGGAGCAGATCTTCATGTGTGTGTGCTGCCAGGAGCTGGCCTTCCAACCCATCACCACCATCTGCACACACAATGTTTGCAAGGTGCGTCCCGAACAGACGCGATTCAAATCGCTGCTTCACAGAAGTGAGTCCGCTTGCGTTACATCTCCTGTCCTCTCTCCTCAGACTTGCCTCCAGCGGTCCTTCAGAGCGAAGGTCTACACTTGCCCCGCCTGCCGTCACGATTTGGGCAAAGACTACGTCATGACCCAAAACGTGACGCTTCAGATGCTGCTCGACCAGTTCTTTCCTGGCTACAGCAAAGGCCGATGAGGTCGAAAAACACACCGAGTAGAACGCGTAGAAACGCACATAAGCCCACGTTGTGTGCACCTGAATATACCATCGAGTACCTAGAGCTCCACTTTTAAACGCATTGCGCACGCATACTGTACTTACCCACGGGCAAATGTATATTGCATATACAGCCATTTATGTACACAATCATTCATACACAAACAACCTCAGTAGGGACTGACCTCATCTGTTGACTTTGGACTGTCTCCATTTACATCACCAGCCTGAATTCAACCAAGGACATTTGTTAACCCCTCTACTCCTTCCACACAACGACAAATGCACAAAACTGCCCCGATCTATACCCACTACCCACCTCAAAATGATCCCTTGTGTTTGCTTTTGTTTGTTTTTGTTTTGTTGTTACTGCCCCTTCAGTGCATTATTTACCGTTAACATAAAATTGACACACAGCACAATGTTTGAGGGCAACGCCCCACCCACTCCCTGGTGTCAACATGAAATCAGTTGATAAACGCCTGCCAACCTGTACACATTTTGTGTACCATGCACACAGCATCACACCAAATATACTGAGCTGAGCTGAGTTTTATAGTGCTTGTTGAATGTGGTGTAAGCACGGCAAACACCACCTGAATAATTAAAAATACGTGCAAGTAGGTCAGGGGGACGTCCCTGGAGTTGGCTTGTTGCCGCAAAGTGAAATTCGGAATTCAAGAATTAACGAATGTCAATAGGTCCAAATGGAACACACACAGGTTTCACACCCTTGAACCACTTCATCATCGACGTAGAGCAGAATTTTTGTCGATTAATCAGGAGCTTGAGGAGATAAATTTAGCATTTTCACTGGAAACTATCTGTAGTTTGCTTGGAGCTTCAGGAAGTCTGATCAGCGGCAGTATGTAGTCAGTTAACAGAGCGGTGGTCAACAGGTGCCCATTTGGACTCATTTATTTCCCAAACGTACCAAAGACAGGAGGCTGCGAGGCAGCTCAGGGGAAACTACTGGTTAGACACCCGCGGTACAAAGTTAAAACTAGTGGAATACTTACTGTTTTCACGTAAGAATACGTTGAAAGATAAAAGCACACTCCCAGGATTCATTCAATAGCATTGTCGAAATGATGTTAAACTTATAAATATTATGTTTCATACATATTTACACGTTCAATGTACTTTAGATGAGCCTGTTCTGGTGTTTCCGGTTAATTTGTCCACCTGAGAAATACTTAAATGAGGTACATTAAGGATCAGCAGGCGGCCCCGTCATGCTTAAAAAGCATGGGGTGGACTACTGAAGGGTGTGCCGCAGTCTATCACTGGTGTTACCTAGCAACCACAATCAAACAGTACATCACACAAAGAGCGTTAGCATGTGCTCAGCAGACATTCGTTTGCTTTCGTTATTTCCGGTAGATTTAGAATAATACTTTACTGCAAAGCCACGGTTATCAGGCACAAATTGTCGCAGAGCCATCGCTGGTGTGAACACACAACGCGGATGACGAGTTATTTGTTGTCAAGGTACATTCCTAAAATTGAGATGCATCCGTTTCAGTGACCTTGGGGAAAAAAAGGAACATATATTTCTATGCACTGCGTGACCAGTCTGACATAGTCACGTATTGTTCATTAACTGTCCAGACCAGTTAGACAACAGGATATTGATAAGAGTGCCTTGTAGGACAAGCAAAAACTGTTCAGTACCGAAAGTTGGCATCCAATGCCCGGTCAGTTTTCTGTTTGTTTTTCTTAGATCAAATCATAACTTTGGTTCTGATTCTGGATGGCTGCACTTTTTTACATCATATTTAGCACTTCTTTTTCCAATGAAAAAAAAAAAAACAGTTCATAGACTATGAAGTTAAGGTTTGATAATTTTTTTGTTTGGTTCAGATGCTGAATTTTTTATTTTTTTATTTTGAACATGTAGAATCTAAGAAGGCAGAAAGAGCAGAATTAAACCCATGCTGAGGACTGATGATATTCCTACGTGGCACAAATGAGACCACCTTAATATTTTGTGTTTTTCAAGATGATATATGTGTGAGATCTGTGGTGTGTAACAATGTAACGGGTTTCAGTGATTTTATTAACAGGATATCAAGAGTTTCAGTGAACAGTGTGAATCAAAATACTTTTCACACATTATACTGAATATTTAATAGAAACTTTCATATAGAACAAGTTTGATTTATGTCCTTCAAAGTCATAGTCAACTTTATTATCAAATGTACCTTATATGCACAATCCCATAGGCAGAATTGTGAAAACCATGGTAGTCAAATAGATAGATTTGGGCCTAGATAAATAATTTCAAGTCCCCTGAGCCAATTAAGATGTCATTAGACAGGCTTTAAAAACTTGGATATATTTCAGCGTGGGAAATAAATAAATGTATAAATTTATTTTAAACAAAACAGAAACTTAAGCACTTAATTTTGTGTCACCTGATTATCTCATATGTGGCAGAAAGATCCAAAATACAAATTATGGTTATGTTGTTTTTTTAAAAAACATTTACTATTATAAATTATCCAAATATAATACAGCTCAAAGATGTGGATTGTTTTCAAGTTAAGAGTGTTTTTCCTAACTTGATCATCTTTTCCAGTGCGAAGATGGTACTTTAAAATGTCCAGGGTTGGCAGGTCTGATACGCAAACAAAAACACCCCGTGGATGACATCGACCCGGTCCGTATCTGGACCTGGAGTACGATGCATGTCTGATCTTGGATCTGAAACCATTTCAGCTCTTGAGTTGGTTTTGTGGGGAAATTTCCTCATTGACATCCCGTTCACCTGTGAAGGCCTTTAGCCTTCACAGGTGAAGGCAAAGCCATGTTTAACGCACAGCTAAGCTGAGATGACATGTTGTGCATCGGTGTCATGCTACCCTACAGATCAGACGTGAAATCTGGCTGACACCCCCACCCTTCCCTCAGTTCTCACATCACATCCTCACCTTTCATTTGCAAGCTGTTTGTGGTGGCGTCCTTGTTTCTGCTGTCATTCAGGAATCTTTTAATAAACAACATTCAAGTACAAATACTGCTATGGTCTTTCAAGCTAACTGTGATGTGCATTATTTCCACTGTTGCTCAATCTTGTTCAAACATTATTTTCCTCCTGCATCGACTGGCAGGTTAATAGCCCTCCTTTCTTTCTCTGCTGTGACGTTGGCCTCTCCTCTTTTCCCTCCGTGAACCTACAGTACTAACAATTTTTAGATGTCTTGTGGACACTTGGCTTCAGTGCTGTGCTGTCTTTTATTTTTATTGCACTCTTGAAGAAAAAAAGTTTGAAAAGTCTCATTTACTTTTCCTAGAATGCTTACTATGATCAATGTCTACACGTCATTTTTCTAAAATTTTAGTTGTTTCTTTTCTATTTTAATCATCTCTCATTTCTATGTGGCGACGTTTAAGATTTGCAGCATATGCCAGTCTGAGTTTCATTGCTTCATATTGTGATCTGAAATTTTATACATGTCATAATACTTGATATGTACCTATTAAATATTTGGATTCCAAACTTTTGTTTGTTTCAATACATTTGAAAACTTTGAATTGGAACTTATTCTCACTTTAGAGGCAATAACTTTGAGATGAAGCAGTTTACAGGACACACTGTCAGCAACTCAAGCGCCATTTGTCAATAGGAAGTTATTGAAACAAAAACACAGAAAGCCATAATCCAATGAATTCTTTGTTTAGGATCCAGTCACTTTGTACTTGTCGGTAACGTGGAGCCTCCTGGTGGTTTGAAGACACAGGAGTCGGTCTGGACATCTGCCCTGCTGATCTTTTGTAACTGTCCTGATTTTCTATTGAAGCAGAATTTGATACTTATGGGATTATGGCAAAATTTTTCTCTGTATAGCAAAAAATAATGGACTTTATAATGCAATATTAGTGCTCCTCCACTATAGTAAATTGTTTAATCAAAGTCACAAATCTTCTGTATGAAGCTCACTAAATGTAAAATTATCAGTTTATGTAGGTGGGTGGAGAAATGCATCCAATAAAGAAAACTTTTTAGTTTTCTTTTATTATCACAGAAGCACAAGAGGTACCACTATGTAGGTGAACAACAAACTAAACTATCATGGAAAAAGTTTAGAAATGCTAATCCAAAAAAACCCAAAACCCAGTAATATCACAGCATTCCCCCAACCCCCAAACTCCAAAACCATGCGCTACAATATTGTCAGATATACATAACACAAAAAAGCAAAAGCACTTTGGATTCATTTGCCTTAAACTTTGTACCAATACATTTAACACTGCACTGCCTCTACCAGACATGCATTCATCTTTTTCATCCAGCTTCGGTGTACATGGGATCCCTATTCAGCTATTAAGTGTTTCAGGTGAAACTCCAATTATAAAACATCCAATACATTTAAGAGGCTGTCAGTCTTACAAAATAAAACTGGTTCAGCTGAAATATAATTCAAACTAAAAACATGCAACAGGATGAGAAATCAGAAGCCATTAATCATACAATCAAAAGAAAGTTGGAGTACCAGAGTGTGATTTTGTGTACTTTATTGTCGTACATTTAAAAAATGAAGAATCCTCTTTAATCTACGAAAACAAAGACTTCACAAGAAATGGTAACTATATCTGAATTCAACTGAAAAGCTGACAATTTGCAATGTGATTAGCTTGAAATAACAAATTCCCTCCTTCAGGTGACAACACCAATTAATATTCAATGGAAACTAGAAGATAACATGAATAATGGATATAGGAGATGCACATCTGCCATTCCCTTGAACACAAAATGCACAGGAGATGGCAGCGCAGAACAGCTACCACTCAGCATTGAACACGGGCAAAGGTGTGGATGGGTAAGCAGGGACATGATGTACAAACACAGAATGTGCAGGAACGGGATAATAAGCAGAGGGGACATCCAGCGGGTTAATCCTCATCCGAGGAGTCCCCGTCAAAATTGTAGGCCATGAAAAATACATCGGGTCGAGGTGGGACGAGAGCATGGCCCGGTTTCACAATCTCAAAGCCCAGGAAACCGAATGTACGCACCAGTTTAGCTGTAAGAATAAAGCGTGTAGAACAAATGTTAACAATACAAGATAAAAAAACAACACAGAAAGAAAAATAATTATAATACATGTTTTGGGGTGTCAAAAAGAAAAGGCAGGTGTGTGTGTTTGGGGAATGTGCACGTACCTCGATCATCTCTGTTCTTGCAAAAACAAACTAGCACGCTAACCACTTTCAGATGTTCTTCAGCATACTCCAAGAGAGCAGCAAAACTGGGGGGTAGAACAGAGAGCACCATGGATTAGATAGCAGACAAAAATTTTATCTTCAAAAGAGATCCCATTTCAATAAAGATCTGCAGAGTTAAATCATCCGATCTTTTAACAAGACTTGTCTGTCAGGTTTAGCAAAGCGTCATGTATTACCCCTCCTTGCTGCCTTCAGGAAGAGGGCCAAGAGGTATCTCCACATAGAGTGCACCGCTACTCAACACAGCATCCCACTGTATGGTCTTGGTAACGCAGGGACGACTTTGGAAGTGGAGTATCCGCGGGCGACCATTCCCTGCTGGTTCCTCAGTTACAGTCAACTTTCGGTCCTGAGAACACAAATACGTTTGACATCTGAGAACAGCACTGGATGATTTTATATTTCAATATAATTTAAATAGGATATCAGTGTGGCTGAATGTTTGCAAGCACATGAGCTGCAATATTCTGAAATGGTCAGACAGAGAACATAAACCTATAAATAACGCAGGCTGACTGAATCAATTATAACCCAGTGTGCCTTCACTAACACTGAATCACATGACAGGAAATGGTTTCAGTGGGAGCTCTGATTCTTCTCTTGAAAACAAATACTTTCCCTCTGACTATACTTTCATACTTCATGCCTAAGAGACAAAACTTACTGAGTGAAGCAGCCGAGCTGAAGGAGCGTGATCCCGTGTGCCATTCCCTCGCCCACCTGGGATCTTCAGGGGTGGGAGAGGGGCATCAGGAGCACCACAGAGGCCCCGGGCTGCGGGTACTACTACAGTGCGAGGACAGACTGGGGGGAGTTTAGAAAGGAAAAAAAAATCACACATCACAACTAATCACAACAGACAGAAAAACAATCCACAATGCCTTTATTTTTTTCTGTAAAAAATATATTTTTGGTTCTCATGTCGTGCAGCCCCATGGCTTTGAACAACTTTGCAATTCTGTTCCAGAACCTGCACCTGTTCAGATGTTACAACAGTGAAAACATTTAATCCATTTAATCTGGCATTATTTGGAATAAAACAAAATTATTCAATTGTGATAACTGCTTGTAACTTAAAAACACTACCGTAGTTTTTCTTTTCATCATTATTACATAGACAGGGATGGATGTTCACTCAAACAGAGAGAAAAACGCTAAGTTTATGACTGAGAAATGTAAAATAAAACTAATTGATTTCCTCAACAAGATGCCTAAAACTAATAAACCTAATATTTGTTCTTACTGTATCTTACTGAACACTATCTGTCAGATGCGTGATGACGATGAAATGAACTCTCTTGTCAGATCACGAGGTCAAGAGTCAACAAAATGTGCCCCCCCCTTTTTTTCTTCTTCTGTTTTTTGCTCAACGGTCGGAATTTATCAGGACTCAAAAGATGTCGCTGCGTAACGCGGCGAACAATGTTCAACAGGCAATTCTCTGCTACCAAGTTAGCAGCGTCATTATAACTTCACACACACGTGTAGTTGCTAATTTACCATTAAAAAACATGTTTCGAAATTCTGTTTGAACGTCAACGCGGATGACGAAACACGTACACTGTACAGTATATTGCTATTAAAAACCTCTTAAGTTACCGTTTGTGTTCTTCGGTGACTAACAAACAATCACCTGCGCTAAGTAAGTGATATTTCCTGCATTAATGCTGCTTGGTTAGCTAGCAGTCGGAGGTAACGAAAATGACGTACCTCAACCTCGACTATGAACATAAGCTAACGCTAGCTAGGTAAAGATGCTATAGTTGTCAGACGAACCAGTGAGTCGATGCTCTTGATTTCACTTGATTTCAGGATTACATCTCTTATATGAAAGTTGGAATTCCGTCTGTCACAAATGTGAAGCTGTGAAATATGTGTGACAAATTAATTACAGGTATAAAATAAACACAACGTCAGTTACTTCCGCCTTCACAGACGGCTAGCTAGATAAGATTAGCCACCCCTCCCCCACTTTACGGCTCGGTGAAATAGGTTAAGATATTTCCTCGTTTACTTACTTCCCAATCATGTCACAGATATCACTATTCAAGTTCGCCATGGTAGTAAAAGACTGTTGTTTCCCTTCTTTCTCGCGAGCAAAGCAATGACTGTTTAGGATCCGCTGGAGGTTGGATTTTACCATCCGGCCTCGGAGAGAGACACGACGGGCAGACTTCTTTCTGCTATGCTCGGCTACGTAGTGGGCGGTCGGAGAGTGGGGGAACTGATAAATAACACAACTATAAAGGCAGTTGCAATAAAGCTAATCACTTCCGTTCATTTTTTATTTCAAAATAAAAGTCATTTTGAATACAGCAGCAGTTATCGGATTGATAGCAAGAGAAACAGCTGTCGTCAGTATGAGAAAAAGAGAATTAAAAAACGTTAAATACATGAGTTTTCCCCAATAACTGCAAAAATAGTCATTTTAATGTATTAGCTATATTGTGTAGTACTACTTCCTATCAAAATGAAGACATATATCTTTATTTTGAAAGAAAAAAAATTGAGAGGAACGTGATGAAATCTTCTTTTCTTGTGCTTCACATTTCCGCTATCAGACTAACGGTTTGGAGACACGTAGAGGTAATCTTGCCCGTAACTATAGGACCATAAAGACACCCAGGGTGATCGACTGGCCTTGACTTGGGATGATTTACTTTGATAATTCAATGCCAGGTCGGAACAGCATCATAACCATACACGTCATGGTGACTGGCGTTATTCACCGGTCTATGTAGTTATGGAAAAGTACAAAAGACTGCCAAAAACGCGCAACCAAATACTTTCCTCGTGATTATTTAATAAATATTCCCACTAAAGCCCGATTCTTATTAGTCAAGGGCATCAGGTACTTTTATTTTAGTTCTAATACTGATATCGCTACTCAAGTAAAATTTTGAATCAATTTCTTTTGAAAGGAAATTATATCGCACTGTATAAAGTACTGATTCCAAACAGTCATGATTCTAATCTTTGGTCCAATCTTGATTTACACATCCTGTTCCAATTGAAATTGTTGGGGTGAACAGGGTGGGGTTTAAAGAGCAAAAAAAACATGTCATCTGTTTTTCTCCATCTTAGCCACACGATGGCGACAAAGCAGTGCAGTCCAGGTATCCAGCAAGGTCCCTTGTGTCATATCATGATCGACGTTCAATGTTGCTTATTAGTTTTACAGCAATTATTTTATTATCGGATCACCGAATCTGTAATTGAGACACATTTGATCTGAAGCTTTAGGGAAATATATGCATCCCCATCGAACATTGTACATCTAATGGCATCTTACTGAATCCACACTAGCCTACAGTCATTACCTCAATATGTCTATGAATAAAAATATTTACTAACAAATATTCCCTCTAGTAGTTGTTTGTTGGCATTATATTTATTTTTAAGTAACCAGGAATAGCGGGTGGCTTTCCTTGTTCGAAGACATTGTGTATTACCTCATCCAGTGAGGAGAGGCCGTCTGTGAATACTGGAGGCTTGCAAGCAAGATGACACAGTAGGTATTTTTCCCTCATTGTTCATGATATTTATTCATTGATTCATGTCAAAATCCTGACACCTTTACACCTGCCCTTCTTCTTCTCCTGTAGATTGTGTTCCTCTCAAAATAGAGCATTTGCAGCATGCTTTACATTTAGAACTGAAACAACTTTCGAACAAGAACAAATGCAGTCACAGACTGCAACATCCAGCGACACCCCTGAATTTTAAATTTTACCCTGCCCTCCTTGCATAGGATCAAAGCTCGTGCTCTGACCTACTGTCACTGATCAGAGCAGTATCTTTGATCTGTGGTCTTACACTGGCCTTCTCCCTTGTCTTTCTATCTTATCTGGTTCCCTAAGTGTACAAATGTTGAAATTTGACCTTGACCTAGTTTTCTGAAGGTCAAGGTCTTCATCTCATTCATCCCTTTGCTGCCCAAGTAATGTGCTTTTTATTTCATTTTTCTGTCTGCAACGGTTGCAAAGATATTTGGTTGACATACGAACGGACGCACAAACAAACATACAAGCACTGACAATTACAATACATAACCGCTTTGAAGCGGATTCTAAAAACTATATTTGTCCCCGAGGGGCAATTAAAGGTACAAAAAGCAGCAGTGTTGAACTGCCAGGCAGGAGGCCTAGAGGAAGACCAAAGAGGAGGTTTATTGATATAGTGAAAGAGGACATGAAGGTAGCTGGTGGGAGAGAAGATTGATGCAAAAGACAGGTTTAGTGCACAAAAAGGAAATGCAGATTGCAAAGAGCAAAAACCAAATATTGTGCACAATATTAACGGGTACGTGCAATGGGGTAATAAAGATTTAAATACCATGGAAATTGTAAAACTATAAAGGTATCCGACAGACCCTTCATATTGTGGCAGCATTAATGTATGTTGGTATGAACTGCAGTCATACAAAAGTGATCACTATCGTCAGTCAGTCAGTCATCTTCAGATTACCACCGCTGTATCCGCCGCAGCGGGTCACGGGGAGTCAGAGCCTATCTCGGCGGCATGGGGCGTGAGGCGGGAGACACTCCGCGGAGCCACACAAAAAGACATACAACCATGCACACACATGGAACTCCGCACAGAGCGGGACTCGAACCCGAGTCCGCAGCGTTGTGAGGCGGCAGCGCTAACCACTGCGACCCGTCCTCTTCCTAAACATTACGCGTGGACTCCGCTGCTTCGCTTTTCTGGAGTGAACCGCCCACCCGCTCCATCAGGTTTGTCCCTCAGCGCGATCCGTAATTCGCTCAGAGAGGAAAAAAAAAAGAAAAAAAAGAACGAAGCAACGCCTGAGAGCGACGCTCGCAGCTGATGTTCCACTGGCTCCAACATGGAGAGCGACACCGCTGTCAGGAGAATAAAACCCCTGGTGACACACAGTTATGTAGCGCAAGAGAAATACTCTTCTCGGGACTGGAGCGGGAATAACGGCTACAGCAGCGGCACCAAAAGGAAGCCAGAAGTGAGCCTGTACCTGCTGCGGGAAGGGCTAACTGCCTGCCTGGTGTCCGTGTTTATTCTGGGGCTGTGGGGACTCGTTCATCTGTCACTACAGCAGCTCGTCATCGGAAAACCCACAGGCGATTTCAACGCACTGAGGGCGAGGTGAGGTTTTTTTTTTTTTCTTCGTTTAAGTTAAACGCTATTTTAAAAGTCATAATTGTTCCAACAGTCTGGATGCAACATAACATTGGGCTAACATGTCCTCTAGTTTGACAACAGACCCGCCTAGAAACCACTACCGGTTCCCCTCCGCCCTCACCTTCAAGTTCACACAGGTGTGCGCAACGGTCCGCTGCGGCCAGGTGGGAAGAGTCTCCGGGTTAGCAGGATATATCATGAAGATCTTAGAAATAAAATCAGTGGCATTCTGCCTTTCGATGGAGGTGGATCCATCTTGATCATTTTATCAAAAGAGTTCCAATTCATGTTTCTTTAGCTGCAAGAAAAGGGTTGATTTCATTTGAAGGTTTAGATGCAGTATTTGGATTTTTTTTTTTTTTTTTTTTTACTTGTTTCAATGTGATAAGATTATTTTTTACAAAACATGAATGGAACTCTCAAAGTAAGATTAGACACGGACAACTCATGATCATCCATCACCAGGCGTAGTTCAGTCCAGACTCACTTCTGTGCGCAACTGGGTCCGGACCGGAACAAAGGCAGTGCTCACAGTGGAGACACGCACTGGAATGCACTGGATGCCAGTGGATCGGTAGAAACACTGCACTGCCACTCGTGTATCTGTGATCTGTGAACCCATATTTAGGTTGTTCTACAAAGCATAGCTGTCTCAACCTGAAATGTTCCCTGTTGTATAATATTGTCAAACATTGTAAGTCATTATAATTGTATTGGTCAAACAAAAAGAGTGATTATGAAAACGAGATCATCCTTATGTGCATATTTGTTTTGCCCTAGAGCTTGCACTTGTGTAAGATGTTCAACAACACTGTTTTCACAAAAAGTTGTCATGCTGTTTAAAATGTCAGAATGTACTTATTTGCAGTTAGTGAGGTTACCTGGCAACAGGTTGGAAACATGGATGAATTTAGTAGCCTGCAGGCATGTTGAGTAAAGATGGGAGGGGGGGGGGTGTCACTACCTCATGAAAGACTGTCCTGGCAAATTAATTTAAAAAATTGTTCACAGTGTAAGATTGGAAAGTGTTCAGAGTCATGATGTCACTAGAGGATTCAGAGAACTTGAAGCACACAGTTCAAAAGCGGAAAACCGTGATCCTATGGACTTATGGGTAATAGTGCACATGGCACCAGTAACCTGCACACCTGTGAAGCCATTAGTGCTGAAGGATCTACGCTCTACCGATGTTAGAGCAACTTTTCCTGCCAAGTAGATAGGATCTTTTTAAGGGAAGGTTCTGATCATTTTAGTGAGACAATACCAAACTGTGTTCTGCACGTATTCAAACTACCCATGCAGAATGTAGGCTCCTGATTGTCTGGGTACTAAACCAGCCGGTCTGCAGTCCTGACTCCACTCTGATTGAAAATACTTGATGCATATCTGTAGTAGATAAAGCTTAAGGTCCCTGAGTGCCGTTTAGTTGCATGTGCAAGGTTATAATCTTGCCGTTGTTGTGCACATTAATACTTAAATTGTGCTGAACCGTTTCTATTTAACATCTGTCACTTGAATTTTCCATCAGGGATTAACAGAGGTTATCTTTCTATCTAGTCTGATTATGAATGATTAGTCTGTTGATTTGAATGATTGATTTTGAAAATTATTCATTATATCATAGTGAGTTAGTCAAATGTTCAAGAAAGCCATATTTCAGTATTCACAAATTCATGACTTCAACAATGCTTCTTATATCAGAGGAGGAACAAGGGTGTTAAATCTGAGGTCCGAGGGGGTGGTGGATGGGATTTGCCCTCATTTGGCTGGTTGCCCTATAAATGAGTTTGGTGAGCAGCGTTCAGACTCATTAGAGCTCTGAGCTTCTTATGTCCCAGTCGTGGCTTTCGTGGGGCTGTGCCCCGCCAATTCAGATGTGAACTAGATGTGAACACTCGGGAGAGTTTGTATCTCTGCCAAAATCTGACGACCAACGCACGTTTGTTCAACCCTAACAGTAAAGAAATAAGGCAAAAAAAAAGTAACGATCTGATAAAATTTTCCTCTGAGGATTAATCCAGTATATAAATATAAATAAATTTTAAAAAATGAAATAACTGATACATTTGTCAAAGTATAGCCATGAACAGTCACAAATCATTGATACGACTGTGTCATGTATTGTTTTACTATTGTTTTAGAATGTGTCCTTTCTGTTTATATAAAAATATATATCATTATCTTTCTTGTCTTCCACTTCATTCCCTCGTGTCTCAATCCAGACGGCACCTGGAGCAGATCACCAGTGTGGGGCCTCGGCCAGTGGGCAGCCAGGAGAACGAGGTCCTGACGGTGGGCTACCTGCTGCAGCAGATCGAGAACATCCGGGTGGAGACGGCGGCCGGTCCCCATCAGCTCACTGTGGACATCCAGCGTCCCACCGGTTCTTTCTCCATCGACTTCCTCGGAGGCTTCACCAGCTTCTACGACCACGTCACCAACATTGCCGTCAAGCTGGAGCCCAAGGGCGGGACCAGCCACTTCATGCTGGCAAACTGTCACTTTGACACAGTGGCCAACAGTCCAGGTTGGAACTAGTCCTCTTCCTCTTGCAGAATTCTACTTCCTGTTTGTGAGGTCTTACCAAAGGAGTTACTAAGCGCTCGATGAACCGATGTAGCGCTCAGTTGCATGTTGGCACATGTAGAAAACACCCATGTGACAAACCAGAAAAACCCAAAAAAGAATATTTTGATAAAGGAAATAGATGAATTGCACCCTGGGTAACTCACAGATCAGGTTTAAGTGGAGAAAACACTGATAAGGACTGGAATGACCACACATTGCTTGTCATTTGCTGACATCTGTTACTTGTGGTGTAAACAGTGTTTTGTTTCCTGCAGGCGTATGGGAAGCCACTTGGCGGGAGCACTGTTGTGTTTGATGCATGGATTTGTGGTGTTTCTGAACTCTGATCCCTAGTCGAGCATCGAAATCAGAAAACAACCTGAGTGAATTCATGTGAAGGAAGAGCTGGAAAAGATGTGATATGACTGAACTGGTCTTTCATTTGTGCTAAGCTAACACACTCAAAGCTGTCCAGCTTCACTCAATAAATATTCTGATCGGTTTGTAGTCGAGCCTTTTGAAATTTTAACTTTTGCCATTTACATGGAAATGGGATTTTTAAGATGAGTCTCTAAATACCAGCTTCATCAAAAGCAGTCATATATTAACAATATCCCTTTAAAATTTTGACCTTTATAGAAATCATACTATTTGCTGTTTCCATTGTAACATAATTTTGAAGATGAGTCTTAATTTTCTTCCTTTCTGGGATCACCAAAGGGATGGATGATGTTATGTACTGATGCGTTTGCTGTGCAGTCGTTTGTTGGGGATGTTGGTGGTTGTGTGTGTGTGTGTGTGTGTGGGGGGGGGGTAATTTAAACAGCTTTAATCAGGTAATCCAGAAGTTTTCGTTCCACATTTCTTCTTGTAAATCAGTCCGAGCCGTAGTAACATTCCTTGTATTATGCTTAAGGTCAGTTTATTTCAATTTCTTTCGCTCCACACCCTTCAGCTTTCAGCCTGGTGGTGTTTTTCCCCACTACCCACGCACGCACTCACGCACGCACGCACACACACACAAACACACACACACACACACACACAGCTTCACTGACGAGAGGAGATTTATTCAAGAGGTGTGAACCAGTAAGATACACATACATTCTCACGTCCACCGCTGTTGGCCAAGTATTTGATATCTGAGATTTTGGAAACACTTCTTCCTGGAAAAAATAACAGTGGAAAGAAGAAAGAGACAGAGACACATTTTACATGTACTGTTTTACATGTACGTGTACATGTACATACAAGCACAGGAAAGCACTTACTTTATGTATACGTACTATTATTTTTTAAAGACATCATGTGAACAGACTGTACATTACTTCTCGGGGCATTTGCAGAGCTTTTTGGGGGACAAAGATTAACATGTCATCGATGTGAGTGGCAGCAGCAGGAGGTTGAACAGTACCCAGACAAGCCGTGAACCGCCTCCTACCTCATGAACGCGTTCAATCCAGAAAGCTGAAGCACATGATGTCTCTCTTTAGCTCTCAGATCTTTGCCCCCCCCATTCCTCACATTTTAAACTTAGTAAGTTTGATGCCACAATTCCAACATGCCTAATCTTTCTGCATCACATGCCTCCATTCACGAGGCATTTTCTCCTCACTAATACTCCTTTTCCTTTGTGCTACAACTGTTACTCTGGTGAGGGGGTTTTTTTTTTGCACCTGGAGATTTCTCCCTTTCATTCTCAAGTGTGTGACTTTATTATTCTATAATATTATTTCATATCATCCAACTGAGCTGTTACATGAGGACCACCCACTCTGTGTTGGCAGGTCTCAGATAGAAAAGTGATAAGGCCAGTGTGAGCTCACGTTGTTGAAACATGTTCATATTTATGACTCGCACACACTGGTTTCCTTGTCTTAGGTGCCAGTGATGATGCGGTGAGCTGTGCAGTGATGCTGGAAGTCCTCCACGCTCTGGCCAACCAGTCCAATCCTCTTCATCATGGAGTTGTCTTCCTCTTTAACGGGGCGGAGGAAAATATACTTCAGGTGGAATGAAGCGACGACACATATTTTGCATTGCTGGCCTGTCCTCGAATCATCTAATATGAAACCTTTCTTTTTTTTTTCTTGCTCCCTCCTCTTCATCAGGCCAGCCATGGTTTCATTACCCAGCATCCCTGGGCCAAGCAGGTGCGAGCCTTCATCAACTTGGAGGCTGCAGGTGTCGGGGGCAAGGAGGTTGTTTTCCAGACAGGTACTGAACAGTGGGCACACTTCTGTAGGCTTGAATTGATTTGCTCTGGTGTTTTCTATGTGGTTTCGTTTTCCACATGCTGCTCGCATCCCACCATCAGTGTTTGCTTTGCTTTAATTGTGGAAGTAAATGCAGAACAAATTTTTCTTTGCATAGAACAAAGGTCATGCACTGTATGTAGAGCATGTATGTCTGCTGCAACCATTTTGTTCCTGGCAGCTGCCACTAATCTTTATCTGTATGGATAATGAACCAGACTAAAAGCCTGTAACATTGCGTTCATACTTCTGATATTATCTGGCGCATTTACTCAGCACGGCCTATA
This sequence comes from Antennarius striatus, assembly GCF_040054535.1. Taxonomy (NCBI): domain Eukaryota; kingdom Metazoa; phylum Chordata; class Actinopteri; order Lophiiformes; family Antennariidae; genus Antennarius; species Antennarius striatus. Next base: position 12,795,976 of record NC_090790.1, read on the forward strand.
CGTGCTGTAGATTAAACGTGCCTAAATACTTGGGCATCAGACCAGCTCGTAGTTAAGATGGCAAGGGTTGTATACTTTAAAGTTATGTTTGTACCAAAACCTGTGAGATAAAGTTCCAAAAAGCTGAGAAACGTTTTATTTCTGTTCTCCCTGAAAAGGCCCGGAGAACCCATGGCTGGTCCAGGCCTACGTTCACGCGGCCAAACACCCCTTTGCTTCTGTGGTCGGCCAGGAGGTGTTTCAGAGCGGCGTCATACCCTCTGACACAGACTTCCGCATCTACAGGGACTTTGGTAATATCCCAGGTAACGCTGTACGATTCTGGGATTCGTTGTCATCATTGAAAAGGATAAAGTCGAAGCAAAGAGTTTCCTTTGATGTCCCTTTTAAAAACAAACTTTTTCTGTGTGTGTGTGTGTGTCATTGCAGGTATCGATCTGGCTTTCATTGAAAACGGTTTCATCTACCACACCAAGTACGACACGGCTAACAGGATCCTGACCGACTCCATACAGAGAGCTGGTATGCAAACCATCAGATGTGCAGCCACGTCCGCCCGCATGTCCTGAAGCAAACCACCGCGATCAGCAGTCTGCTGATGTCACTATTTCACAGAGACAAAACTAAGAAATGCATGCACAGACCTTTGCTGTTGTGTTTGCCCTCATTTACCTCATGCAGCTGCGTCGCCGAGTAATTTAGCTTCGCTTAGCAAAGAATTCGGTCAGTCAGCAGCACAAACCTGAGACAGTTGGCATCTTTCCTCTCTCCCCCCGTAGCTCCTGGATGTCCCCCACTTCTTCTTCTGCTTTGCATAGTAACTCACCCTGAGAGGCATGACTTATTTGAAAGTGAAAGTGAGTTTTCAGAGGGAGAAAAAATGTATTTTTAGTCTGCAGAGAAGAACAGCACATACACACACATTTTGTACACGTATGTGAACAGCAGGGTTTCAGCCTCTCCTGCACAACGGATCTGCCTTCGGACAAAAATTGTGTAAATTGTTGTGAAAGGACAAGAACACTGCGTGTGATCGTTTACAATCGTTTACCTCAGCAGTGAACCCGACATGAACAAGTAGATGTTGTGCACTCGGTTCTTGACGCTTATAGGCCATAGCGAGCCCACAAGGCGGAAGAACAATGGAGCTTTGTCTCGCCTCTGTGTGTGTGTGAGTGTGTGTGTGTGTGTGTGTGTGTGTTGGCTGTTTAGACACACTGGCAGCAGTCTAGATAAAGAAACCCTCAGTCCCAAGCGGTGGTGACGGACAGAACGACCTCTCACAGGTCCTTCACGTAACCATATCTATAAGAAAAGACGTCAGTTGTGTGTATCATAGACACACTGATGCACAACTGTTGTGTAACTTTGAGGTCAAGTCATGATTCACGCACATACACCAACATTGTTACATAAAGTTTATTGCTGCAGATAATGCCAAGGGAGGGTGACAAACCAATGGAAGAGGACCCTATCTCGTTGTAGAAGGTTTTTCTTGTTGGACAGAACGTCACGGTGAATAATCAGTCATCTGTTTGTGATGTTTATGATGCGTCATTTGTCATGAGACGATGATGTCATCACTTTCACAATCAGCCGCATGAACAGCCTCCTTCCTCTAATTGTAGAATTAAAAAAACACACACAAGAGAGATAGCTCTGTATCTACTTTATACTTCATTCCAGTTAGTTTATAACTTCCTGATTTTAAGTTATCGTGTGTCGATAATGCCCTCTGACACACACACACACACACACACACACACACACACACACACACACACACACATACAGTTGTCACCACAGCTTCATTTTGTCATCCACGTTTCAGCTTTGAAGCTTTTCACTTTTTAAAAGTAATTTCCTGTTTCCAGGCGACAACATCCTGGCAGTCCTGAGGTACCTGCTAACATCAAAGAAGTTGGCAGACTCCTCAGAATATCGTCATGGCAACATGGTATTTTTTGACCTGTTAGGGATATATGTGGTGGCTTACCCAGCCCGCGTCGGCACCATCCTTAACTATATGGTAGCGGCAGCAGCTTTCCTCTATCTGGCCAAGAAGGCCTCACTGCCAGGCAATGGAGGTAGGTCATTTCTGCACCAGGTGTGGGTGTTTGTATGTGTGTTTGTAACTCTCCTGCACCATTCTTCTCCGTTTCCATGCCAGGGGGTCGCTACGTTCGGGATCTGGCCTGCGCTACAGGCGTGGCGGTCTTGAGCTGGTTCGTCACCCTGATGTCGGTGCTGATTGTAGCTTTGCTCATCACCCTGCTGGGCCGCTCCATGTTCTGGTACAACCACTTCTACACCTCCATCTGCCTGTACGGCGCCGCCGCCACTGGCAAGATGATCCTCATTCACTCACTGGCCAAGAACCTGTACTTTGGAGTAAGTGGTGTTTTCAATGGCGGGCTTGCATCTGAACTTTATCTCGACCCTACTTCCTGTCATTATGCTAAGCTAGACTAACCTTCTGTCTAAATCTAAATCGAATCTAAATGTTGCTCAGCTGGATCCAGATCACCCACTGCATTTGAATTTGTTGTTTTATGCTCCCATTATTTCCTGGATCCATCCTGTAATTGTTCACTGTGACGCCTTGAGCTCATGCTGACGCTGCCTCCATGCAGGGTGTCCGTCTGGTGGAGCTGGGTGATCTCTACTTCGATGTGAGCTTGTTGTTGTGGGGCTGCAGCCTGGTGCTGCTGACTCACCAGGGCCTGTGTTCGGCCTATGTGCCCATGCTAATGGTGGCCTTCCCCCTGGCTACCAGACTGCTGCTGGCAAAAGAGTTCAAACATAGAGGTACACACTCAGCGTCACATGTATTTACCAAGAATGCTGGACAGACATTTCATACAGACTGCTTTCCTCCAACTATGCTGAATCTTTTTTCCAAGTTCGGTTCTTCTATTTGTGTTTCGGTTTGATCCGACCCGCAGTAACTTCCTGCATCTTTCTGCAGGAGCATCGGTGAAGTACAGCGTGCTGTACCTGGTGGGCCTGGCGTTGCCTTACGTCCACTTCATGTTCCTCATCTGGGTGGTATTTGAGATTTTCACACCCATCATGGGCCGGAGCGGCACGGAGATCCCCCCAGAGCTTGTGCTGGCCTCTCTGGTCACCCTGACGACCATCTTCCTCTCCTCCTTCTTTGTGAGTGTTCATATGTCATGTACAAAACGAGATGACGCTTAATGTTGATACAGATTTACTGCATTTATGTTTAACTTTCATCTATTTATCACTTTCTTTTAGCCGTTTCATCTCTTCTCCTTGTTAACTGTAGCATCTCTTTGTCGGTCTCAGCTTCATTTCATCTATCTGGTTCGGAGCACCAAGTGGATCCTGACTGGTCTGGGTTCAGTATTCATCGTCATGGTTCTGTTGATTTCCTGTGGCTTCCTCTTCCCCTACTCAGGCAGTCCAGACAGCCCAAGGCCAAAACGAGTCTTCCTGCAGGTGTAGTGTCACCACCCACACACACACACACACACACACACAGAAAAACAAATACAGTATGTATACAAAAGTATGTAGTCATGTGATTCCTGCCAGGAAAAGTAATTTTATTTACACGTTCACACACGTTCTCTTTACTAGTTACTTTTTTTTTTTTTTTTAACATATTTTGATCGCCTTTTCTGTTTGAATGGATTTTTAAATGATAACGAGCTTCACTTTGCGTGAGACATGTTGAAGAAACAGTCGTTTGTTTGTTTATTTATGGTCTGCAGCATACTACACGGACCTTTCACAACCTCCAGGGCCAGGTGGAGAGCCGGGACTCGGGTCTGTGGATCAACAGCTTTGACTACACGGGCATACAACACATCACCCCCCACATTCCTGAGATCAACGACAGCATCCGGACCCACTGCCGCGAGGACCGGCCCTTCTGCGGTTACCCCTGGTTCCTGCCGGTCAAGTTCCTCAGCAAGTCAGTTACACAGCCTGGCGGCTCGTTCAGATGTCCTCAGTCTTATTTCCTCTATGTTTTGACTCTTTGCTTTGGATCGATTCTCAAATCAATTCCTTTGGTGCATTTGCAGGAAGAACTGGTACCTTCCTGCTCCAGAAGTGTCTCCCAGCTCTCCGGTGGAGTTCAACCTGCTGTCCAAAGAGGAAACCAGTTGGGGGACGATCAAGATGACCTTTAATGTGAAAGGTCAGGAGCCACACCAGTAGAAATGAAGACACAATCATCTTTCTACAAGACACAATCAGAACGAAACACTGACGCACAGACGTGTTGTACTGGAAATATTTAGAAACCCATCTTTGCATATGTTTTCCACACAAAGGCACAGAGCTTTGACGAAACAAACATGAATATGCTTGAAAGATGCTCAATCATGAAAAAAACACACCGGGAACAGAAAATATTTCTCAAACTCCTGCATTTCCTCCCTGAGGCTTTATTGAAGTGTTTGAATCACTTAGTTTCAGTGGAAGTCAGAGGTGGAAAGCAGAAGGAAACGGATATGGTTGAGGCCAGTAAAGAAAGGATGCATTGTGCTTTCTTATAAAACCGTTTATGTTAAGATCATGCAGAGCTTCCTGTGCAAAAATGTAAACACTCAAGAAAGTCACTGAGTTCATTTTTTTGTGTGTTTGACCTCAGAAGAGTGACTCCAGGAGGTAAAGAGAGCACAAACTCCAGAATAGACCAGTAAACGCTAATTCCAGGTTCACCTGGAGAATTTTCTGAGACAAAGGAGCATTACAGTTTTTTTTTTCCTCCATCAGCATTCCATTCAAATATGATGCATTCCACTGAGTCAGAATTTCAACCCTGCTATGTCCCCCTCCAGGCCCCAGCCACATGTCTCTCTACCTGATGCCTCACCGAGGAGCCAGCCTCTCCACCTGGTCCTTCGGCGACGGGATTCCTCAGTTCGACCTGAGCGGCGAATATTTCATCTTCTACTCCCACGGCCTCGACGCCTCGTCGTGGACCTTCTGGTTTGAGATACAGGTAGTTTAGTGCGACTGTACTCCCAATGCGTATGTAATGCATCAGTGATGTCTTTGCTCTCTACTGAAGTTGTGCTGCACCCTTGTCCGAATTCCTTCCTAGTGTCATGACACAGTCACAAGTGTTTTTCTTGTCATTCGTCACTTTTCGGCATGTCGGCCTGATATCTCCAGATCTGTCAGCGTCGGCTGGAGATTAGCTCCTGTCAGAATCTCTAATCTGATGTGAGATAAAATACATGAAGTCCAATGAAACTTAACCAAATGTGAAAATGAGACAGTCTGATTCTCTTTTCATTTCCATTTTTTCCTTCTTCTCGCTCTTCCAGCCCCCCAAGGACCCGGACCCGTCAGGCCCAGAAGGGATGATCTCTGTTGCTATCTCCACGCACTATTTCTTTGGGGAGGATCAGAGAACTGCTCAGCTGGAGGAAATCCTCCACAGGTTTCCCTCATGGGCTTTTCCTTCAGCTTGGGTCAGCACCTACGACATGTACCGATACTGAGGCTGACGCTGCGTGACCGGGGGGCTGGCGCCGGAAAAGGCGCCAAAGAGGGGCTGCACGGGCCCGCTGGACAGGAGGGGACAGTATTGAGGACCAACCCTGTCGCCTTTTCACTCTGACATGAACACTTGCTAACTGGTATTCACATTTCACTTCCAGCCTGCCTGAGAGACCCCCCCATCACTGTGTCGTAGCCGAGCAGGCGGAGACAAACTGAAACACACTAGAGGTGAGGCGAGCAGACAGGCGATCAGATCGATTTGCCGTCTGTCACATCAGCCGCCACCACCAGCCTCCTGCTCTCACCTAGGTTAGTTCAGGGAAGGGGTTCAGATTTTAATTTTTTACTTAACGTAGTACTCAAATCTCTCGTGCCTTTGCTACTACTCGCTGCATCTCCTCTCTCTCTCGCTCACTTCCTCCTGTTGTCTGACCCTCATGCTAACATTCATACTGAATGAATAGCGACGCATGGCTACCTCCCTTTCTCCTTCTGTACTGTCAAACCAGTCGATTGCAAACGTCCGCTGCTCTTGAACGCACCGCCGCTGTACTGTAGGGTAGTAACTTACTTGGGAGGGGAAACAAAGACCTGCTTTTTTTTTTTGAATAACTGGAAATTTTGACACTGTGAAAGCCACTTTTTATTAACTAGAACTTGTTTTTGTTTTATGAGCTTATGGATTTTTTAAAAATAGGTAATCAGTGCTCTTTATGGTTCAACACCTCTGATTTGTAGCGGGATGTACGTTTGTTTTCCTGTGATGAACGCTTACAATTGTTTCCTGACAACTTCTAGTTTTCACTCTGATGCGTTGAAGGTGTAATTTATACTGTGGGTTTGATGAGACAGGAGCACGCACTTAAACATCCTGTGATTGATCCCCGGAGCCTTCTGCACCATCTGATTGTTTCACATCTCAAATATACTTTAGGTGTTGCTCATTTACTGTACATCCGTTATGTGTTTGTGACTTTAACCTGGACCTGTGCTCTGTGTTAAAGCTGTGTTAGCGCCGGTGAAAGACAAGAGAGCTGCAACGGTTAATGGAATTAATCCATTATTACAGTTATTCTTCTGTTATCATTGAAGTAAAAATGTAGAGCAGTCTTCAGTTGTATCTGTCATGTATGACAAAGAAATATTTTTGGGTGTGGATGAACAAAACAAGAAATCTGAAGGTGTCGTTGCTTGATTCTGGGAAACAGAATTGATTTACCAAAAAGTCCTTACCTTCTGCGTTTAAAGGAAGTAATCGAGTGTCCAGATTAATGCATTGATCCAGATTCTTGTAAAGAACTATGCAGTTTGGCGGTAGAAATAAGTAAGATGGAGACTTGGATCAGTGAGTTAAAAGCAGGCATACATTCACACACACGAGGACATTGTGTTTCTGGTAATAAATACATGAATGATTACTGAACTTACAGAAACCCCCCCTGATAACATCAACAGGTTGCATCATTCTGACCAAGGTGAGGCTCCTGGGCTGATGATCTCCCATTCAACGCAATGAGGAGTTACTAAACTGATGTGGTAAAATATGCACCGCGTTAACAGCTGTCAGTTAATCTTGTGCTCACCTACCATGTTGTTGGGAAAAAACACGTCATCTGATGGCGTGTGTGTGTTCAGTCTGTGGTAACTTACTCACCTCCTTGCAGCTGGTCAATCACGGTATGGGGTGGGGGCACGCCGTTTGTTTGTTTGTTTGTTTCACTAATGAAGTGTTGATCTTTGTTGTCTTGTCTGGCTCCTTTGAATAATCACAGTTGTTAACGAGATGGGGTGGGGGTGGGGGGTCAGATTTTGCTTCCAAAGATGCTCACATACGTCTCAGTCCTGCACTGCGTTCATGATCCTGAAATGTTTCCTACGGCAAAGTTATGACTTTAAATTCCCCACTGCTTTTCAAGGCACTCGAAGGCACCGTGGCTTCACGTGTGACCTCATGTGTGACCTCACACTAGGTTCACTTAGCAGCTGATCCAGAGCTTTCGGTCGTACCTGGAGGTTCCTCGCCTGTAGAAATGTTAAATTTCTCAATTTCCTGCCATGTTGGTTTGTAAAATTCTAGGTTCATCCTTCTAGCTGAGGTCAATGGTGAGCTTTCCATGTCAGCTCTCAGTCAGTCGATGACAAAGACATTAGATACCTCTAAAGAAGTGTTTTTAAATCTTAAAGGACCATACCTGTGGCTTTGTCTATAGCTCTGGTATTTACAGCAGATTAAATATATTTACACAAGAATGATGTCGACTGAAAGCAGCAGTATTCACGCAGACAGCTGGGAAATAAAGTGGGCTGTAATGTAAAAACTGCTAAAACTTGAGTACAAACTAAAGGTGGTATGGACCTTTAACGCGTTTAAACATTTCATCGTCTGAACCACAGGCTGCTGCTGCTTCTGCTACTGCGTTAACTTTGCTGCTGTGAAGCTGATTCTCACTGATCAACATGAAACACTCACTGATCAGATCTTCCTCATTCTGTCATCCATCAGTTGGTTAATCGATAAAGAGACGAATCAGGACTCGACAGTTTCCTCGCTGTCAGACAGGCCTGATTAGCTCAGCAGCGCACGGAAATCTGAATAATTAACTTTTGGGTTTTTTGTTTTTTTTATCCACAAATGAGTTTTTACCTTTAATGTAGACAGCAAAAAAGTAACCAGGGTTTAAGAAAGGTCTCCAAAAAACAATCTGACATGAGAGAGCAGTCATGTATGAAGAAAACACACACCAAAACCATGTCAGTCTTTTGTGAAAGTACTTCATTTGTGTTTATGGGAGAGAAAAAAAGGCCTTATTAAAAAAAAATGTCAAGGAATATTTTTATAAAGATGTGTAAAGGTTTTGCAGTGTGATTTTCAACAGAGGCTGAATGAAATGATCTGATGCAGTAAATGAGACTTACATGTAAAGTTCATGTTTCATGCGAAACAGAAATATGACCATTTTATTTTAGTCGTAACATCAAACGGATGATGACTAACAGGAGGAGCGTTTGTTTTTGTGAAAGAATACTTTTGTCCGTGTGGGGCAGAGCCGGGAGATGTGTGACGAAAATGCTGTGAAATGGTTCATCCGTCGTCGTCGGTGCTCGCGCCGTCAGCCTGCAGGAAAGCGAGTTTAAATAATCACTCAGTGACAGAATCAGACGTGTTAATGTGACCCGGCTCAGACTGAGGCTGACGGCGTGTTGCCCGGTCAGCGTGACCTCACACGTGGATATAGCTCCATCTTCATCACTAGCAACAGTTAAAAAGTCTGATTATCAGTCACACAAATGACCCTCAGCTCGTCTGAGATCTATTCTGGGATACACTTTGAAAAGTCTTAACATTTGATAAGTATTTTTTTATGTTTAATTTGATCAATTTAACTTTTGTTGTTCTGCAACTTTTCACTTATGTCTATTTCTCTAATTATTTTTGTAAACAAGAATGATTGATTTGACATTACCTTTGATCTGCTGGTTTTTTAAAAAAATATATAATTTGCTTATTTGTGTGTTAGTGCAGCTCATGTGATTGACTGTTGTTGGGACTGATCTGGTAACAGGGTATCTGTCCATTAAATGGACAGGATGATTTTTCATTATGCAAAAAAAGATTGAATAAAATCAGCACTTAGAAATTCAAATGTTTTGTCCATGTTTGTATTTTTCTTCAATTTATTTTACAAAATGTCACTTCATTACATATAAAAGAGGCAAAACAGAAGCAGTAATATTCAATAACATACTGGGCATTTTTAAAAATAATTTATTGGTTTGTATGTACAAGGAAAAATGAAGTAGAAAAAAAGATGAGTAGAAAAGGCAAATGTACAAGAGGGTATCTTTACACTGCATTGAGGATGTTTCCTGCTCCTGGTGCAGAAACCAAACGTTTACGAGTCAGGAAACAGGCAATACTTTTACAACTGTACACAGGAGGAGAGGGAGCGCCGACACACTGTTCCTCGCCCGCAGAAAAGGAAACCACAAAAGATTTGCAATATTCATTTCCTTAGGAAATTGTCACAAATGCCGTCAGTATTAGTTTGAAGCATCGACGGTTATTAAGTCTGATGAATTGGATGTGTTTGAGGTTGTTTTTTTTTTTTCTCTTTAAACTGAAGTGACCGGTTTACGACAGAAGGCCTCTGGACATTTAAGTCTTTGGTTCGTCAGGTCAATGCGGCGCAACTTTAGCTTTGTTAAGAAAGGATTTGTGTCGATTCGACAGCAGTACATGATCGATAACAGTCATTTTCCTCTTTTCGCAAACTGTAAATGTTTTACCTATAATGACAATTCATAAAATAACCTGTGGGGTGATATTAATTTTTAACCATTACAACACCTGACGCATCTCGAACACACCTAAGAGAGTGTGAAAAATGTGTCCATAAATAGGATTTGGTCTATCATGAAGAGTCAAAGCAAACTGAGGGGAAAAACAAAGAGCAGTAAAAATAAAGCTGAGTAACATTTCAATACATTGCACAATATAATACTGACATATCTGGACCATTTAGTGCTTGTGGTCGAAAGCCAATACACAACTTTGATTAACTAAAGGGGACAAAAGTGTCTCAGTCATAAAAACAAATCAGCATCAATTCGGTAATCACTCAGGTATAATGCCAATAAATAATATTGATAATGAGGAGTAACGCAATTAAAACTAATTACAGTAATGAAATTAACAAAAAAAATGTCGGTGCATGGTGGTACATGCACTCCAAGTCCACACAGGAGCACACAAACACATGCGGCAAAATCCAACATTATCCCCAGCAGTTTGGGGATGTTAAGCGATAGTGGACGACACCGCTACGTCCTCATCAGATCATAAAGGTCACATGACACAACCGCTGCCAAGGCAACATCTCATCCTCACTTTAAAAACCGACTACCGACAACTCGATGTTAACACCCCTGATGTGGGAACTGAATGACCCTCTTTCAACAACAGTATGAAATGATCTGCCTCCAAACACTTTAAAAAACAAAGACTGAAGCAAACTGTGTTTAAAAGCTGGATAAAGCCTCTCAGGATTTGGTTTTCATAGACTCTGTCTTGCCCCAGCCCTTCCTCGCACAACAGAATGAAAACTTTTCACTGCTGATCTGGTTTGATCCGTTGAATCTGAAGCGTAAGAAGAAGGCCAGTGGACACTTGCGGGGTGGGGTGGGGGGCTGCTGCACGTAAAATACATGAACAGAGGTACTGATCAGCAGTGAGAAGCTCGTCTGCACTCGAACTAGTGGATTCTCCTCAGAGATCATTTTCTTAGAAATGTTAAGGTTCTCAAGAATTACATAGAATTCATACCATGAGCTCTTTTTTTTACAGATAGATTCCAGAGGGACAAGTTTGATAGAAAAATAATGTTATCCTGTACACTGTTACATTATTGAAATTGGTTTTACAAAATATTTTAAAAGCATGAGGTATGAAAGTATGAACACCTCCTGTGCACACAAACAGACCTGCTCAGACGCACTTCAGGACACCTCGGAAATGACTTGTGATGAGTTTTGTTCCAGTTAAAGCAGCACGACGCTCCGATCAAACACGCAGGTGTTCCGTCTTTCAACCGCCTCTCGTTCTCTCTAAACCGCAGGCAGCGATGGAGCTTTTTGTTTGGACAGAAATGAGAGAGATCCTGTGCTGATCTACAGCTTCCAAAATGCCACCGAACCGATGGACGCCTGGACCTTTATCTCGCAGCGCATTTGATAAAAAAAAAGATGTTTATTAGGACGCAGTCGTCAGATGGAACCCCTGTCTACAGTTGTGCTGTCTGTCGCTTGTTCAGTATCTACAGGGGTTCTAGTCAACACAAAGCATGAATCAGAGTGGATAATACTGACTGAAGTAAGAATCTGCAGGGGAGGTACGTTCTTTGAACACACACGCACACACACACACACACACACACACACACACACACAGTCAAATTTCAAGCCACTGCTGCTCCTGCTTTCATCTCCTTCTCTTCTGGGTCCGCTGATCACAGGTTAGAACCCAAAGGAGGCATCTGGCTTCAGGACAAGGTGCAGTCGTAGGAGCCTTCCTCCTCTCCCTGCTCCTCTGTCTCATCGGGAGGACAGTCCTCCGAGGGGGGGCGGGTAAAACCCGCCGCGGGTTCGAGGGTGGGGAGGGCCAGACCCAGCGGCGGCGGCGCCCCTCTGCTGTCCTCTGCCCGTGACATGGCGGCGCCTCCCAAGCCTTCAGAGCCGCCCAGCTTGGAGCTCTGGCCGGAGGGCTGGAAGGACTCGGGCGGCACCTGTTCGCCTGCCGCTGCGTCCATCAGCTGCTGCAGCTGCTGCTGGATGATGCTGAGGAACGGTTTGTATCCGAGGCTGTTAAAAATAAATAAATAAACAAAATCAGTGCGAGTAGTTGATAGGGCTGAAGAAGATGAGCAGGAGCGGTACATCAAAACCTCCACAGGTCACACGCTGTACGCACCAGTCAGTGGAGGCCCATGCGTCCACCGCCAACAATCCACTTTTGACGCTCTTCAACGTTTCCCGGGGAACCTCGGGGCTGTCCAGGAAGCCAATCACCTGCTTAATGACGTTGGCGTCGCGCAGGATCAAGCCAATCACGACGCACCACTCCAGACAGCCCGCCTCCATGAACACATGAAGAAGGTACCTGGGGGGGGGGGGGTCACATGACGCCGTCAGTCATCATCTCTGAGTGCAGGTTGAGAGGTTTCACTGGTGTCGTCTCACCTGAGCTGCACCTGGGACTTGTGTGGACCTTTGTTGGCCAACTCCATGGAGATGTGCTCCAACTCAGCCTGGCTCAGGCTCAGGGTGGAGGCGTTCTCGTCGACCATCGTCCAATCTCCATCCACCATCGAGCTGGTCTCTGTCAGATCTGTGGCTGAACCCACACTGTACTCTTCCACTAGATGAGGTACGAAACGACAGAGTGTTAAAGAAAACTAGAGGGGGACAAATCAGCGGTTCAAACGTTAACAGCTAACGGGGGTCGCCTGTTCTAGCTTCATTACCTTTGTTGGTGAGCAGAGACAAGAATGCGTCGTGGGTCTGTGGTGAGTGTTGGTTGGAGTGAGTGGACGAGGCCGTGTCCAGGTCTTTGGGTCCCTGCCCAATCCTGTCCAGCCAGGTGTGGTTGGTAGGGACCCCCTTAGGGGGCGCTGTGTCCATGCCGTTATTTAACAGGTTGTCAGCTGACTGCGACTTCAACAGCTGCGTGCTCAGCACTTTGAGGAATGCAAAGTAAAAAATTGTGATAGCGGAACAGAGAGAAAGGTCTTAATGTGAACTGAGTTTCTGTTCGGTTTGTCGAATCCTGATCTGCTCACCTGTGCGACATCGTCCGTTCTTTAAGGGCGAGCTGAGGCTTCCCACCGGGATGACGGGAAACGGCCAGAGAAAATCCTTATGGAGTCTCTTCAACGCCGAAACAAAGTCGTCGACGCGGGCCACTCGGTTTCGTTCGCGACACAACCAGCCGATGAGTTCGAAGCCCAACTGAGCAGAGAAGCAGCCCAGGTCTCTGAGGCGCACCTGCTCCAGGAGGTGGCGAGCGTGACGCCAGAGCATCATATCGATGTACATGTTCTCTGCACACTCTGCATCGCGACTGATGGGATTCATGCAGGGAGAGGGAAACATGGTGAGAGCCCCGTAAACAAAACATAACAGATGGTCTCACATTCTCTGCTCTTGTGTTCTAGCACGTGTGTGTGCGTTGGTACCCTTTAACAGACGGGCCAGAGGGCATGCTGAAGGTCTTCTGCAGGTTGAATTTGCCCGTAGTGATGGAGTCTGCAGACTGAGACAAACTGATGCTGCGATTTCTGAAGAACTCAAAACCTCCTGTTGTGCTCGGCTCCTAAAGTGCAGAGAACTACAGGTCATTATTTCACACTATTTGAGGGTATTTAACCTGGTGTGGCTTTAAGAAGAAGAAAAAGCAGAAGAAAAAGAAGAAGAAGCAAACTTTATTGTCCCCCATGGGGAAATTACTTTTCATTCATGCTATATTGTTAAACATGCATATATATGTGTGTGTGTGTACAGGCCCCAGATACATACGCACACACCAGGGGCCTGTAGGCATGCAATTCAGATACAGAGGGAGGCAGAGCGACAGGCAGCTACTTCAAGGATCATTGGATGACCCGCTCTACCGACTGAGCTAAAGATTTGTGAAAAGTGATTACTTATTAAATTTGTTTTAAACAGTTACAAAAATTATAAAACAAAATAATTTAGGTCCTTTGCCTGCATCATTACGTAACTCACACTGCAGACACAACTAATGGTTACTTAATAACTGTCTAGAGACAATCTGAAGTTCTTACATGAGTGGTGGGTGTTGGGGGCGGGGTCTCCATCTCCCCTGAGCCAATGGCTTTAAGGAATCGGATCATGTGCCGGCAGAGGTCCCACTTCCCCTGCTCCAGTGCCGTGTTGAAGAGCAGAGTGGCGTGCTGCCTGCTCACTGCCGGAACCTCCATGTTCTTTAGGGAGAGGGAAGATAATTACTTTTGATCTTAAAGGTTCTTCTTATTATACTTATATATTTTCTGCATTGTGCAATGAGACGCTAAATAAATACTGCATGTAGGAACAGTCAGCGGTCACATCTTTCACTACCTGCAGTATGATCAGGTAGGAGGCTGCTGTGTCCAGGTCTTGAGCTATCAGACACTCCTCAAACAGATCTTTGGGGTTTCCCACAGCGGCGAACAAGTAGTTCCACAGGGCGTACTCAGTCTTTCTGGCACAGTGCACGATGGTCTGGAGGAAGAGGGGGAATTCGGTGATGAACTTTGCCACAGTGGGCAGTAGAGGATCGGGGATGGGCTCCCGCGATGTGGCCTCTTCTTCAAGCACAACATGGACCATCAGCTCCATGACATGAGGGAAATAGGGGAGGGATGCACAAGACTGAGCCAGCATCAACGCCTGTGGAGGAGGAGAGGATAGACTCCAGTCATGGACTTTGATGGTGCACAAAAGCAGAGAGTTGATCATAAGATGGCTCAAATTGGCACCAGAGACAGGAGGCTCAACTTACCTGTTCGCCCAGGTTGCGAACGAGCAGCTGCCTCAGAATGTGGTGGAGGTAGATCTGGGAGGTCCTCTCTACAGTGCAGTAGGGGATTAGTGCCTCCAGAGGTTCAGAGGACCCCTGCAGTCCGTCGTAGAGCACAGTCTCATTGGTTGCCCCCAGGACAAGGGCGTCCTCGAACAGCACAGCCAGAGGGTAGATGTTAATGTGGAAGGGCAGCATGATGCGTCTGGAGAGGAAGGAGTGGGGCTTGCGATGGTCCCGGGGAAACAAAGGCAGCCAGACTTTCATGCCTGCCTCGCCACAGGACAACCACAGAGCCTCCAGCAGGTGGCGCTTCTTCCTGTTGGAACGGCAGGTCGTCCACACGTTCTCCACACACTGGGCTAACACTACAGGAGGACAAAAGGGAAGCTGGAGGAGGGGAAAAAAGTTATTAATATGGGTTTACTCCTAAAACTGCTTTAAAACATACACTGAACATGTTAGTAGTGAGAATTAAATAAAATTCATCAATAATCAGGGTGGTTGTATACAGACTAAGATTATACTGTATGTTGTATTTTACAGTGGTGTGAGGGCAGAAAAAACCTCAATATTTTCCGGAACATTATGATGAATGGAATGTCTTTTATAGCAATGGGCAATATTAAGTTTAGATTTCTAATATGTAATTTCTCAATGAATCTGAATGGTCGAAAAGTTCAAAAGGAAATTTGCGTCCACGTTCACAAAAGCAAGCATCACTCCACTTTCCTCCTTCGATGGAGGCGTGAGAATGAAAATCCAGACTCTGGAGGACTCACCAGCTTCTTGGTGTTGACTGGCGTCTCCTTCTCTCGTACCTGGGGTCCGGATCGGTCCCTTTGCAGCATGATTAACTGGCCAGCCAGATTCAACATGATGCTCTCTGCCATGCAGGCCTAAGAAGAACACACACACACAAACAAATAAAACATGAATGCATATGCAGCTGTGGGAAAGGCTTGTTTCTCTGTGTTATTATGTTCCTGTTACCTGCTGCGGGGCTTTCAATGTGATGCCCGTCTCTGTGCGCACAGAAGTGAGTGTGACGGAGACCACCAGGGCAGGGTGGGGAATGTAGCGGGACATTGACACTTCCTGCAGTAACTCCACGCTGGCTGTAGGGTTTTGACTAGAACACATGTAGAGATACTTACCGTCAGAAACAAGACTTCCATGTAAAAATGCTAAAAAACATTGATATATATACGTTCCAAGACAAAGACAGAGATCCGTGAAAAAGCTATTAGCAACATATGAAATGTTCTGAAATGCTGGAGAAGAACTTGCAGCATATAAATATCACTGGAAAAAAAACAACAACAAAAATATCGAAGGGGAAATCTCAGACAAAAGTAATGCCGTGCTTAGTTCTATCATATGATGCGTCTTAAGCTAACAGCTTTTACTAAAAAGCCTCTTTCCTGAGGGATAATATGACTGAGTCACAGTTTGACCTAAGTGCTGAGTGTGTGAAAGAAAGAAAAGCTGTGGAGAAAGTGGAGAGCCGTATCGAGATTACAAAAGAAGCTGTCATCTCTGTGCAGCACGAGGGTTTGTTTACGGTCTCATCTCTATTTTTATGAGGTTTGATAAAACTAAGACATACAACAGTAGCTCTTAAAAAGGTCTGCAGATGTGATCTCATCACTCACACGTCCTTCTTCTCTAAACTATAAAGGCAGATGGAGCAGTCGGCTCGGAACAGGATGACCATGTCTCTGAAGACGTTGAGGAGCAGGGTGTGTGAGTGCAGCTTGGTGACAGATGCAAAGGCGTTGTCCAGGTTGGTTGAGCGCTGATAGAGTCTCAACTGGAGTTAACAGAGGGACAACGGAGATGAAATGTGGTAACAAGAGCAGCACAGATTCAATCTGCAAAGTCAGCAGCTCTTCAGACTCACTTGCTCTTGCTGCTCGACAAAATTGTAACAGGCCACCACCACAAAGTCGTTCCACCACGCGAGACCTCCTGTCACCGTCATGTTCTGCTCCTACAGCAACAGGAGAATAATAAAATGACGCTCGATCACCAGTCGTTCATTATTTAGGATTATTAGAGTCCACATCACACAAACCTGAGAGATGTTCCCAAACAGTTTCCATTTTCTGGTTAATAAGGAGTAGTGTGCAAAGCCTCTCCTCCCTGCTACAGCCATGCACTGGCCTGCTGTGTCTATGGCTGCAAACTGTACACACATCAACACACACACACACACACACACATACACAGTAAACAGTGTAATCATTGACACAAAAGGTATTGACAAAGGCTTAACACACACAAAGCTAAAAGGGCTTTATGGACATGTTGTTGACTACCGGTACACTCATAAATTGACAAGTCAAGCATGTTTGTGCAGTCGTCTGCCATAAAAAAAGATGAGGGGCAGTGAAAAACTATATTCCTGTTTATGTACACACTCAGGATACTCTCTCTGTCAACCCATTACAGAGGCATACTGTTGCTGAGTGGGACTAGTTTTGACGTGTGTGAAGTAAGTTTCATCAATGATTACTGTTGTAGTAAACAATGCATCAATATCCCCGCATCAAATATCCTACGTTCAACTCAGGGGAGGAAGGAAACAGCCAAAAACAGCTTTCCATAAACACACACTTACCCTTATAGGCCAGTTGCTCTCTAGGTATGTGCTGTGAATCTAGAGGAAAACAAATACACAAGATAATCACCTTTAGGTGATATCTGGATGACCTCCATGTAGAAATGGATGGTGGGGGGTAGGGTGGGGGTGGAGACCGTGAATCCCTACCTGGACGACGTGCCAGTGCTTGTGTCCGAGTAAAGTGCTGAGTCCCTGAGAGAGAGAGGAGTCGGGGTTGGGGGGGCGGTGCAGGGGGCTGCCGTCACGCGGGTGTAAGTGTACGCGGGGGTGTGCTTCAGAGGAGCTGCTGACCTGAGTGGGGTCGCCACAGGTCAGGAAGAGGCGGTCTTCACCGTGGAGCAACACCTGCTCCTGGTTACTCTGTCAGAGAGGAGGTGTGTGAACACATGTTTGCTGCCCGTTCTTCTTCACATGAACCAAACTGATGTTTTCTTCTCTCACCATGCAGGGGTTGACCGTAAGGGCACTCTTAATGAAGTGGAACTGCAGTATGCCAGGCTGCAAGGAAGAGTGAGCAGGTGGGATCGTGTCACCTTCCTGCTGCTGCAACTCCTCCTCCTGCCTCCGTCGCTCCTGTTTCTTAGAGATCACCCAGAGATGGTAGCCTTCTGCACCCCAGCTCTGGAAGGACAAGTCAGTGTGCACTTTATAAAATACAGTTAAAAACGGAATCAAAAATTATTTAAATATTAACAGTATAACATTAAATAGTTTGTTTATGAGCACTGAATATCAACTGTTTTTTGTGCCATGATTCATTATTATTTTACTTTTTGGTGTTAACTGTCTGGTTTGGAATTTATGTGTAAATTCTTTTACTGACCATGCTGCTGATTTTAATGGGATCCTTCCTGGTACCGTCAGAACGATAACTGAGGAGACAGCACAAAAAAAAAGACATAAAAGAAAAAGAATGAGAGAAATATACTTAAGAATATGCGGATAAAATTGGATTGTTGTGTGTGTATGTGTGTGTGTGTGTGTGTGTGTGTGTCCCTACGCAAAGTCTTCTCCCAGAGTGCAGATTAGGTGAGCTCCAAAAACACTCCACAGCGATAGGCCGCCACACTCCCATGTAACCATGACAACGCTGTAGTCAGGTGACCAGCGGATCAGCTTGACTGGGCCTGTCTTGTTATAGATGTCTGAGCAGACACACAACACAGAGACATTATTGGGATGCTTTAGTTACAACTGTTTTCAAAAATTCCTTGAAAACTATGATTCTTTAAAAACTATGCAACACAAACACATTGAGGTGGATTTTAGAAACTTCACTGATGCATTGGCTGAATTCAGACTTTTTCTTGACCAACTGTAAAAATCCAGACGTAGCTTAGTAAAGGTATGCAGTCATACACCAACCTGCATGCTATTTACAAAAAAAATTTTTTTTTCCCCCACATGAATCGTGGCTTTTTAGACCATAAGCTTCTGACATAACATAAATCAGTTCAATGGGGACACATTATTTTCTGACTCTGAAAACAAAAGGAAGACCAGTGGAGAACATTCTTATCAGCTGATGTCATCTATGATTTGAATATTTCAGCACAAACAACAAACATTTTGTGAGACAAAATTAGTTTTTATCAAGTGTTCTAATATTAATACCCTCATAACCACTGCACTATCACACCATAATGGAAACCAGGATGGACAATGTTATATAGAATTATGATATAATTTCATTTTGCCTCATAACAATAACTCTAAATAATGTTTTTAATGAAATCAATGCAGCTATGTATCTTCTAAGGCCATTATAGAGAAACTACTTTCAGCTCTTATAAAGACCTGCAGATATCTCTTCATCACTGACTGAATCATTATTCCAGTGATGACAGACAAGCAGGAGAGTTCCACCACTAAGGGGAGCTGTGATTTAACAGAAATGAAAGTTTAGTGACCAAAGCAGACGGGAACCCGGGGGAAACACAGGCATGTGCACCCAAGAGACAGACAGCTGAAGGAAGACTGTAAACATTACGACAGAGAGATGGAAGAAAAAAAAGGAAAACAGGAGAGAAAGAGAAATGAGTAGCGTACGCTCATACCTGGATAGTGTTTTGGGGTGAGTTCTAGTTTGTGGGAAAGCTGCATGGATCCTGTTGCCGTGTCAATCATGTACACCAACACCGACCCACTGCAATGAAGACAAACACACTTGAAACAGCCGTCACTTATCGCCTGTGGGAGTATGAGGGGTGAAGTAACGTATAATCACAAACAGACACTTCAAGGTTCAGAGTGCTATTTTTGTGCAAATGGTTGTAATGCTTTAGTAATGTTTTATCTCCAAGCTACACTCCTCGGTTTTGAAATACTCTTGTGTCTGCAAGTCGATACAGGAAGTGGAACATTGATGTGACCACAGGCTCACATCTCCATCTATATCAGAAGTTGCCAAAAGGCAACTCTGGGACAACTCTGACCCCCAAGGGGTTTCATGTGGAATGACAAGTCTTCTAATACAACAACAAAACAACAGGGTTTTTAAAAAAAATAAATTACAAAGAGGCCAGCTCACTGGAGACATAAGGGTTGCTAACATAGGCTACATGGTAAGTCCCATGTACTGTATATGTATATGTAGGTATGGCTGGTTTAATCCCTGTCCTTCCAATACCTCTTAATTCCTCATTAATTTAAACGCCAGGTTTTTTTCTCTATGCAAGTGTCTTGGCATGAGGAGTGTGAGTGGAGGTATGTGTGTTATGTCTTCCATGGGATGTATTATGTAAATATTTTTAGGCCAATGTGAGATTTCATTTCTCAGTTTCGAGGTGGGCTGCTCCTTGTTTGAGGGGCTCTTCCTATGGTCAAGGTCATCATCTCATTTTCATCCCATTTGCTGCCAGAGTTTTTATCTGCAATGGTTTTGAACATATTTGGTGGATTAACTAACGGACGGACGAACGGACAGACGAACACACGGACACTGACAATCACAATACATCACCGCTTTGAGGCAGGATGTAATAAAGGTAGCTTCTGTTTATGATTCTAGTGTAAATCTGTTCGTTAAATTTATGATGAACTAAAATGATTTCTTCAATGTAGCAAGAAATAAAAAGCATCAACTCATATTTGTTGGTATTAAATCATATCTCAGCAGGGAGAAGAAAACACTTCCTGTTCTCTTACATTTTTAATTGAGTTCTCCAACAAACACACAATTAAGGTTATTATTGTGTTGTGTGGGGTTTATTGATTAATCACAGAGGCATCATGTTGTTTTCACCAGTTGCTGCCCACTCACATATTAGACAACCTCTTACTTAAAGTGACTGTGATCTACTTGATGATTAACATTTCCCTCAGATGAAGCTGTCATACATCAGCGTGTTCTTCTCGTATGACATGACTCCAATTCTCCACAAAGCACTGCTGGCCAATAATTACAAAACACTAACACTATGTGTGTTAATGTTTTCAGTAGGTGGAAACTTGTAGAATGAAATGAAAGAGGAGAGAGAGAGAGAGAGAGAGAGAGAGAGAGAGAGAGAGAGAGAGAGAGAAATGAAGAGAAATTCCTGCCAACCTGACAGATTGCTCAAGCACACATTAGGTAGGCCTCAGCAAACACAAAGTGACACATTCTGACACTAGAAACACACACACACACACACACACACACACACACACGCACACACACGCACACTGACCATCACTGCAAACAGGCATGGCTTTTCGTCCCATTAGTGGTATGAAGTTACAGACGAGGAGGCAGTGTGAGATGCGTACCTGGCACAGCCAAAGGCCATCAGTCTGTACTTGTTGTTGACCGCTACGCAGGTGCCGTCGTTCACATCTGCTGCCCACACACCCTGCAGCTGCTGCACACAACACACACACATTATGATTCACCAATAAATCAAACTGAGTATGACGTCAGTTGCACGCCAGCAGGGCATATCTGAACTACTCTTTTCTCAACCCACACCACCTTAGCTATGAATGAAATGTTAAATGATCTACATATTATACACACACACACACACACACAGTGTGAGGTCCTCCTGTGTTCAGGATGCGATTACTCAGTTGTATCTCCTCATAGCAGGTAGCTTTCTGCTACATTAGCAATTCAAAATACAGTATATTCTCAACCTTCAAGTGAGATGTTTAACTTCACTTCCGAACTTGGCTTGTTAACCACAATATAGGGGGAGGCTTTTATTCTGTCAGCCTTTACTTATCCTGTTTGACTGTAAACAACACAGTATCAGGTATCAGAGCACCCTGTATACACACAGGGTGCAAAGAGATGTGGATAAAAGAAGGACGAAACGCTGCAGATGACAACAGGAAAGACAAAAAGGCAACATGAAGTCCGACATCAGAGCAAACTGGTCACTTCATCTTAAAATTGCTGACATGGTAAGAAATCTGAATCTATAGGGTGTATTAGGCTTGCATTAGGTTAAATGCTCTTGTGATGTTGGCAAAACTGCTAGCGTTTATAGCTGCTCCTTAATATACCACAAAGAACTGTCCCAGACAAGGAGAATACTGTCAATTTAGTAACTCAGAAGCAGGATTATATTAGCAAAACATTTTTTTTTATCTGCATAGAATCTGGAGTTAACATGGGTTATGGTGGTTAATATGTCTTGTAATCAGTCATATGCTCTTGTGCATTTTAATCAAATAAACTGATGTGCTGTCTGCACGTCCTGTAAACGACACTATCAAATTTTTAGACTTTTCATCATCTGGGTCTGGAACATGTTTATAAACCTTGTTAAATTGTGCATATGTCATCAACAATGAGAGCTTGTGAATCTTCTTACATCTGCAGTGATGGTGTTACTGAGTGGCGTTATGAAGCCAAGACGGCCGTCACTCAGCACCACAGCGAATCCATCCAGGGTCACACAGTACTCCATACAATGGATAAACACTCCCCCCAGATCCAGAGAGGGACCACCTAGACACACACACACAGTTGATTTATGACTAATTTCTCATTAGAAATGTATTTTAAACGTCTCTCATCACTGACAGCTAGAACTGAGTCTAATCTAACCACGTGAAGACTGCAGGTCCAGTGAGAAGGGGATGGCAGTGAGGCTGATGGCCTGGCGTCCGTTGCTGCCCAGTCCGTCCCAGTGCAGTACGTGAAGGTAGCCGTCTGTGGTACACACCAATAAATTGTCCTGGAGAGACTGTAGACTAGTGGAAAGAAGAAAAAAAAAGAACATTTAGCACTGAGGACCAAAGACAAGAAAACAAACAGTATAGGAGGAAATAAAAGAAAAGACTGAGGAAGCAGGTAGGAAGGGGATGGCCAAGACAACAGACAGTTGTGTTACAAACAAAGGGCTGGTCAAACTCCAGCTGTGCAATCAGAGTGAAGCATCAAACCTTTACTGGTCAATAGTCATGAGGATTATTGACCGCTAATACAAAAAAGGCACAGACAATAGTCTGGTTATGTTAAAAAGCTTCTTCACTCTCATCAAGAATTACGAGGTCTGGGACTGAATGGAGGACAATGGAATGACATGCTGGCGAAAAGCCAACAACTTCTTTTGTAGTTTCACAGCAGGAGACACCCACTCATCTCCTGCACAGTCAAGCTGTGCCCGAAAATGTCAGCACTGTGCTTTTTATTCAAATGGCTGCCATATAATCTCTGTCACTGCAGACAGGGAATAAAATGTGGTGGATAAGCACGAGTGTGTGGCAAACAATACAACAAAAATATGAACAAAAGGAATGTTCAGCACTCAGCGGGCGGACTGACAGTTCTGATCAGTTAGCAAACAAAGAGATTGAGGTTGTTGATGTGGGGGAGTAAAAAAAACTGAAGTACAACACCAGAAAACAAAAGCAGGTTTTTTCTTCTTTTCTATATCTAACAAAAGGAAAAAGGAAGAGGAAGAGGAAAAAAGTAGGGTGTCCAACGCTTTCTTCAACTTCTGCAGCTTCTTTCACTACCTGAGCCGTCTGGCCGAGGTTTAATTTGCCATGTGAGGAACAAGAGAATTTTCCACGGACCTCAGAGCAGACCGGTTGGAACAGCTACAGCGCTAGTGGAATTCATGACATATCCACACAAGCAACCTGAAGCTAGCTTAAACGGTTGACATGTGTATGTTCATGTTGGTGAATGCTGCCAGAGAAACTTGATAAAGAAAAAAAATGTTTTTGTTTGATTCAGTCTTTAATGGAAGACATAACTCCCGTGTGTAATTTATACCAAGCCATTATGTACTGTTATTTGAAATTAGGCAAAACATTTGAGGACAAAAATGCATCCTGTGCTGATGGTATGCACAATGAAAGTACAAAAACAAACACAATAATGTGTGTGTGTGTGTGTGTGTGTGTGTGTGTGTGTGTGTGTGAGAGAGAGAGAGAGAGAGAGAGAGATAAGCAGGCCACAACACAGGCAGAGACAGAAGAACAATAAGAAGTAATCCAACCTGGTGATGGGGGCCTCCAGATCCACAGGCCTGTTCATCACTAACGACAGAGCAGGGGCGCATTGCTCCTCCTTATAACCCTGGGTCACTTTCACACGCGTGCTTCCTCTGTGCAAAAACATAAAAACACATTATTTTCAACATGTTAGTTTGATGGATGCTTTTTAACTCAGGACTGAAATAGATCAGTGAATCCGCCCCGACTTGTCTTGACCTCTTCCGGTATGCTGCCTAGGAATGCGAAACGCACAACACTTGTGTAAATGTCACACACAAAAACGACATGTACGCTTGATCCAAAGCTGTGGAATGGAAGGATCAGCGAAGACAGAAAGAAAAGCATGAGGTCGCCCTGCATTCTAAACTTTAGCGCACACGAAAGTTTGGAAAGCCGTCCCTAAAGAATGGAACCGGTTATAGCGGCAAATTAATGATCCCCAGGTTTTGGGATGTGATGAAATATCCCCGAGGGGAAAAAAACCTTTGCTCTGATACCTGATATCATGTTGTTTACGGTCAAATAGGATTATAAAAGGCTAGCAGAAAAAAGCCTCTTCTATATTTTGGTTAAAAAAAACCAAATTAAACTGGAGTTAGCAAATAATTCCAGAAGTGGAGAAAAATTCTAAATAAAATGTTCTGCATGATGATGTCAGCAAGGCCAATTAGGACATTAAATTCTTATATTTATATCACTTTATATAACAATGTTTTGCCTTCATAGGTAGTAGAGGCCTCTTAAAAGGTTGATATTACATGAATAATGCTAGTTAGCAGATGGTGTACGAACCCTGCAAATTACAGCTTAGCTGTCCTCGGGAGTGTGTTTGTCCATGTGAGTAAAAGGATGTGTGTGTGCTGTGCTCACCTTGGATAGACAGGCTCATAGAGGTACTTGTCATCCCTTCCACCCAACACATCAAACAAGAGAATGTAGCCTTTGGCCGTCTGAAAACACAGAGAAAAGACTACCTTAAAAAAAATTCAGTAACCATCTTATGAGATTTGTGTCCTGACAAACAGTTCAGTTCTGACAAATGACACCACTGATGTTAACGGTGCCCAAAAACCAATTTGTCAGCATTTAGTAAAAGTTGACATGAGCTGCACAACAAGCTCACACTACATATGTTTAATTACTATTATGCAATATAGCATGTGACTACAATATGTAAGTCCTTGTTTTCCATAGTTACCTCATATATATTCACAAATACAAAGACGGTTGCCAAGGAAACAACTGAACTTGAGACCTGGAGAATGAAACATGACACGAAACCTGACCGCTGCCAGCAGAATGGTGTCAGGGTTGTTCCATTGCTTTACATAAAAAGACTCATGCCTCGGTGCAGTGCACAGGCTTGAGTCTCCTACCGATTTTATTTATTTCACTACCATACTTTATTTTAAGAGGCAATGTACAGTTCAACCATAGATGTTTCAAAATGATGCAGACTGGAGACCAAATTCAAGGTTAAATACTCTGCATACTCTTGGGAGAGCCTGAGAAAAGGAAGAGCACAAACAGTATGGAATGAGATCCTTACATGTCCAAAACAGCATTTTATTATTTTGTAAAGTTGGTGCTCTGAATCAACCTTTGACAGAGCAGTGAAAATCAGCCTAACCAGGGAGAGGGCAAAGCCAGCAGCAACTTGAGCTCAACTAGGAAAAAAAAAAAGAAATCAACCACTGACACAAAAGAGACAGTACCAAACGAAGGCCTGCTAAATCCATCAACTGTCTCAGAGCTACACAAAGCCGTAGACCAGCCCAAGAATGTGTTCACATTCACAGCAAGGATCGCTGATGGGAAGGGGGGAAGGGATGGGGAAAAATATCTGACAACCAACGAATAACTAAATTTGAAGACACTGGGATAGACAGGTGACAAATGAGATGCATCCCATCACTGAGGGGGGTAGGGGTTACGGTTCTTTCGGATGTTTTTATGCCTGCAAAGAAAGAATCAGATGCTGATCATCCTCAACAGGGCCCAAATAAATGTGCAGGTGATGAGATTCACAGGGAAAAGGGCACAGAGTGGACATTTAAAAAGTTTGGTACTAAAAGTACAAAACTGTTGTTTTCATTGTCTCAAACCTTCCTTCTCCTTCTGTTGATATTGTTTTCCTATTTAAACCAACTTTAAGAACAAGCTCCGTTTCAAAAAAGGGGGGGCATCATGAGATTGATTTAACCTGACGTGGTTATTATTCCAGTTCAGGCTTGCAAGAAGAATGAAAGAAAGTTTTTTTAACTGAAAAAGTGGCAAGTGATCTTTTCTGCATGTCTGAACACGACACAGAGGTTTTGACAAACATGGGCTCATGGATACCTGGTACTCGTCTCCTATAGGCGAGTTATCCTTAATGCAGTTCAAAAGGTATTAGATGCCTGTGGTTGTTACTGACAGGCTGAATAGAAATACATTCAAAATTCAAAAATTAGCATACGTCAATAGGTCCCAGAATGCTTTTGAAAAGTACGGTGTACAAAAAGCACATGGCTGTTCCCCAAACCGATAAGACGTGTAAGACTTAAGGCACCTGATCCATCTCTCCAACAGTTTATCGTTCATTCTTCCACAAAAGTAAATGCATAAGCAGGCAGGAAAGCAACAGTGAAGTCACACACTAGCAATGTTCCCTCTAATTTTCTATGTGTCTGGGCAAACACACAAGCTTCCTGAGCGCAGTGAGGACCACTGTGAGCAACATCAACTGTGCATGCTGTGGCCACACACCAGTATCACACTTGTTCAAAACCTTGGATCAGAGCAAGTTAAGTGGCTTATTAAAAGAATCAAGTTACAGCATGCAATTTTCATTTATTTACTTTTAATATAAGTGATTTGATCTTCTTGAAATGAAAAAGACAAAAATCTTGTTCTTCATGAGATGTGTAGTGTATTATATGTGAGGGTTGTGCTTTGGCTATGGGAAGAGAGCTGCTTTGGCCGGTGAGGTCCAGTTGTGGCCTGGCTTAGGGTCATGTTCAGGAAGAAATGACACACAAACACCTTTCAGACATCACATTTTGTTCACATTAAAACATTCACACTTTGCACAATGACGTGTGCTGTTGCTTTTGATACAGAATAAATTCCTGTAACTCTGTAAATTCACTGAGTTACAACACAAAATGGTACAGAAAACAATATTATTAGCCCAAATAATTAGTGCAGGTCTAATATTAGATATTACTTAATACGTTTGTTTCAAATTTTCTTTTTTGCTCTGCATAAATTTTCTTGTGCGCTGAGAATGTGCGAGCAGTGCGCAATTGCACACGCACACATTTTAGAGGCCACACTGCACACTAGTATGCCAATATCTTTGGTTAAAAACAAAGAACTGAGATTTATTGATAGGTCAGTGTCCTTGTTCATTCGTATTGAATGTGTTATCAGGAGAAATAGAAAAGTGTATAGCCAAAACAAATGTTGAATTTATAGCTCAAGACAATCACAACCCAAAATAACAAATTTATACACTGGCATTTTCATTAGACGATTCATTCATTCATTCATCTTCTGAACCGCTTCATCCACCATAGCGGGTCACGGGGAGCTGGAACCTATCCCAGGTGTCTTATGGCGTAAGGTAAGGCAAACTCCGGGCGCGACGCCAGTGCGCCGCAGAGCCACACAAAGACAGACCATTCTTCAAAAGTTCCAGTAAAAAGTTTACTGTCAAGTTTACTGTTTACTTTCCTGTCAACACTATTAATTTTCACTCACAGTAATATTTCAAATAGTAAGCTAATTACACATGTACATGGAAACAGCGTAAGGTATATGCATCAGTGTATGACTATGGCATAAAACGCTCTTCTAACGAAGGCTGAGTGAAAGTCTAAAAACAGAGCGGGAACATTCTGGCCTCGGACCGGTCCCAAAACACACACCAGAGGACCTCAGCGCTAAAAACACTATTCTCCCTGTTCGAGGAACTTTGTCTGTTCACGACTCCACCACACGCAAAAAAAATCTCTCCCTCAGTCAAGGGCTGCAGATGTTTCTTTTGCGCACATACACGCACGTGCATGCACACACTCTCACACACACCTAAAGATAGTCCTAGTCATGGTTTTGGAGAGCGATTACGTTAACCTCTGCAGGGTGTGTGAGCAGCCAAACATCTGGGAAACAGTCGTTCGTTGATTTACAGACTACTGCCAGGGTGACACTGGTCATTATAACTTTCCACTCGTCAACTTCTCAAGAGTTTGGTAACGCTATAATTGAAATAAAATGCTAATGAGGGTGAGAAAAGTTGTGGCCTCTTGTGGCCAAGCAACAACATAACCTATATTTTATTTTTCCTTGAAGGTCGAAAAGATGCATAAGTCATCATTCTTTAAGCTTGGAAATCATGCAAATAATAAGCCCTCTTTCACTTCCTGATAAGTAAAAGGTTGAAAAGGCTTAATTGGCATTTTAACTTTGAGTCCTTTTGAAAGGATGAATTTCTAGTTGGTAGACTCCACTACATTGTATGACTCACCTCCCACTGGCTGCCAGTGAACCCTACACCACCTGATCTAAACCTGCTGCTTCACAGTTACACAATAATGTCCCTAGTTTTTCCCATTTAACAGAATGTGGCAAAAAGAAAAAAACCCCAAGGGAGGAAAAAGAAAAACAAATAACCACATGAAACAAAGGCAGCATCCCAACAGTGCATAGCTAATGAGATTAAACAAAGTTATCAAAATGGAAATTAATTATAGGAGACAATGAGCATGAATGCTTCATGATGATCAAAGCTGCAGCTCAGTGACGGCACAACACTGAAGGCATTCAGCAGGGATTTCTGTGGCAAATCAGTTTGTAAGTGTACAGTTGTGGTGTAGCTGCTCCAGCTAATTCGTTTACATATTATTAACACAGTGGCTTCAAGGGCAAGTGGTTCTGTTGCTAATGTATTGAGGGTTACCTTCTTAACTGATGTCCTCTCTGAAAACAAAATGAAGCAACAAATATCATCGTAATAGTCTTAACCTAATTTGTTCATGGCAGTGGAAGTTTTGGGCTCTCTTATATCAGAAAAGCAGCAGATATTTCTGAACACATAGTCTGTTTCTGCTACAAAAAAACTGCTACATGCTACTGCTACTTGCTAGCTCTCCATTGTGGATGGCACACATAACATGATGTTAAAACTTCATAATCTTGCTCCATCCTACCTCCTCCTGCTTGTAAACAAGGGATCAGTGGGTGATGTTCCTATGCTGCTGCTATGCTGATGCTTCTAGGACACATGATGCATTGTAAAGAGGTGGACTTGTCATAAAAAGAAGTACCAAAGGCTGGACAATGGCTTTAAAAAACAAAAAACAAAACAAAATGAATGCCTTGGAAACAGGTCCTCAAGTTCTACTTCTATCCATTTATTTAATTTTAGAATTCCATGATTTATTTCATATTCATGATTATTTTTTCTTATTTAACACATTTTCTTGCACTAACCTTTCAGATTTGTATATGCTTCTGATCTGCAACCCAGCATTAGCTGAAAATTATTTCATGAATTGATGAATTACTTTGTTCCTATAATAATAGCGTCATTCTTCTGGGTCAAAGGAGGGTCAGGGATATGGATGGAGTCAATGTAAACGCTCAGGTAGCTATATTCCTTTTTTTTAAATCCAATGGTTGCAGGTTGATTTCAAAGATGACCACATACTTGGATCAATGGATGAGTGCACAGAAACAAAGTGGTGCCTTTATCCGGTAGGCACTAATGATTGTGATGAATCCCTTCTCTGTATGTGGTTTGTTTTGATGCAGTCTGCTTCTCTTCTGAGTTTGGCCGTCGTCATTGTGTGCTGCTTATCACATGACTTTCGGGGCCGATTGAGTCATCTGCTGACTCGGGCACTTGTGTTGTGTGAGATTATTCAACAACACACTTCTTGTACGAGTTACTTTGCAGCTGAGAAAAAGGGTAATGAGCAGAGAGTGGATGGAGCCAATGTCTAGAAGTGCAGTTCTCCATGTCAGTGCTTATCTGCTCCCACACAGATATTATTTATTAAAGATGCATGTTTTTTAAATTCTTGACTGATTCTGACAACATATAATTACCAGATTCTTGTAACTAAAAACAGTTGGACAAACCAGTAATGTGTGTATTTTAAAGCAGAAGCTCTAAACCTGTAGTTAATACGATTTACGTTCAGCAGTTTGACAACATGTATGCGACTACAACCTGCTGGAGCATGTTCTTCTTCTGCATCAACTTCTCTACGTTTATCAGCAGATTGTTAACAAAACTGGAGATACGTTCTGACAGAGTCTAGATACCATGCTGGGTATGTCTGTGAAAGCAGGTTGGCTTAATATTTGTCTGCTTTGCTTGTGCTGCTACATCATATTTGAACAAGCAGATGTACCATCAGTCTGTTCTTTGATTTGCTGTATGTATGGCGACATGAGTTCATCACAGACAGGGCTGATTATGGAGATTATCCTTGATAACAGGGAGCTGTGTTCCACACTGAAAATATGCAGAGTGCAATCCTGAAATCAAATACTAAATCCAACAATGTTGCACTCCGCTTCCTTTGCCTTCAACCTGCAGTCTTTTGTCTGAACAAAGACACTATTTATGCACCATTAAATGCAAATCCTACTTAGTTTTCCTTGTAACCTTGGCGAAACCTAATAAGTAAATCGTTAACTATGCTTTATGCAATGTTGACTTTTAACCGGCATCATATTCTGTAAAAACAAAATACACTAAAGGCTGTCAGCTGATAGAAAATGATGCTCATCTTACAGCAGCTGTACATGTCCACTTTTCATGGGTGATAAGTGTCACTCGGGGAAACAAATGCAAACGATGGATGAGCTGACTCGAAATGTGACAACGGAGAACAGTTTTGGCATCAGTAACACCAGTAGGCTTGTGTGGGTTTATATCCAGGAACATGCTGATGAGAACATTTTATATTATCTCCATGGAAATAAGGATAGAAAAAAATTTTTAAATCGTGTTTTTTACGGGCTGATGGCGGATAATTTGCATGCTATTTTTGGTTGTGGTTTTTTCAACCGTTCACCTCAAATATGGCTAAGACAAAAAGGGAAGGAAGGTCCCAAAGGATAAATTATATAATATGAAAAACAAATTCAAAGTTTGGCTAATTTGCACTGACTTTTCAAAACATACAGAGAGTCTGTTTACCTCCCAAGAGAGCAGAAGTCGGTAGTTTAAACTGTAGAGCATTTCCAGTACAAAGTTCAGATAGAGCCTGGTCTGTTAATTCGAGGTTCGAGGTCAAAGGTGAGTGATATTCACCTTAGAAACAAACAAAAACTAAAGGGCTTTCTGTACACTGTGTTTCCTAGAATGCATTGCATTAAAGCTGACAGACCAAACATAAAACTACCTCAGTGATACCTTTGCTTGATGTCACAACAGACCACAACCTCTACAGCAGTGGGAAGTGAGCAAACTGACATGAATGTCACCTAAGGCACCTTGGGAAAACTGACAAAACCAGTTGAGGGATACACAACGTTCAAGCTCCTAGAAAGTACCGGTGAAATGTCACTCCATCCTGTTGAGTAGCTTTTGAGGAAATGTGGACAAACTATTTCCATTGCAGCGACCTTTAAATACCACAGGCATTAATTCCAACTGGTAACATATTGATAGGAGAGGGACTCATTGTTACTGGAAACTACGCAGGTAGGATAATCACAGATGATTATGGGTGGTAGTCAACAGCAGACATTAACAAATGGGCTGTCTGAAAAACACGGCAATTTAGAGAATGATTTGTATTACACCCATACGAAACTTAATCATGGTGCTCATGAGTTTTATACGAGTTTGTATGATATAATATGTAATTAAGAACTTTTCAGCACTTAACTTTTGATTACCAGAGATTTGCTGCCAAATCTGCAATGTGTACAACTAATGTAACTGTGTTATACTTCTAGAATGTGATGCACGGGGCATCAGATGAAACGGTGGACTGGTGGACTTACGGCAACAGCTATCTTGGAGTCGTCTGGTTTCCATTCTGCCTTCTGATAGGAGCCAAACTGGGCAGCCGCCGTTGCAGACTCAATATAGCTGACGATCAACACGCTGGGCTGTGTGTGGAAAATAGAAACATGATAGAGAAAATTAATGCCTTAAACATTCTGATGGTCACAAACATTTGATTGCCACATAAGGCAACCAAAAACAACAAAAACTAGCAGTGTTACAGTCAAAATGTGCCAGGATAAACAGTTTGCAGATTTACAGACTCATAACTCAAGTCTATGATTGTTGTAGTGATGCAACATGGATAACTTGACAGATCCCTTCTCCAATTATCTAATAATTATACACTGTAATTGGTGTGATATGCTTATTTTCAGTTAGATAACAATATTGAGAGACACAGGATTTATGAGTGCATAACTTTAACCAACAAACTCTGGAAATGGTGCTGAAACCAATGCTGAAGAGGAGGACAGTTTCTTTTCTGAACACCGAGAAAAGCTTGCAAAGCACAATATATAATAATAATGATTCAATAACTTTGCGGTTCATTCAATAGTAGTGATTACTACGGAAGCTCAATCAGCATGAAGTCATGCAAAAGTAACTTAAAGACGAAGTATTAACAGTAGCCATGTCCAACATGTTAGCTTGAGCTGCTATTTTCTTGTGACTTCTTTTTTTTTAAATTAAATCAAGCAGCTTCTGTAAGTAGAGAGCAGCTTTTAATCATTTTCCCATCAACAGAGTGCCTTTCTCCACATGAATTTTTTATAGAGGCAAAAATACCTGAGCTGGTGGCACTCCCTCAGAGGGAACTAGAAAAGAAACCTCTCTTCTTGTAAGGAGTTACAATAATGCCAAAACAAAAATGGTTTGTAATTCAAAGGAAGTAAATCATTCCAATGATCACTTGTACCAAATTTGGAAAAATTGATAAAAGAACTGCACTGTATTTTGTTTCTTCCTCACCTTTTGCACACTTTTACTTCAAATAGCTTTTTTGGTTCTGATTTTTAAAAAGTTTTTAATCACTGTTCGAGAAATTTAAATCTTACATACACAGGTGAGAAAACATATACAGTACTGTATATCATTTGCCAAGAGGGTTACTTCAAACATTTTTATTTTTGCATAAACACAGGTCTTGCGTTTTGAAATTTTAGATGGATGAAATACTGTATTACAAAATCATACAAAGTCCTTATCAGCTTCACTTGTGAAAGTAAACTACTCAAGTGTTATCTTCTGGCCGGAAGAAAACTGCTAAAATATTGATATGTCATTTCTATCATCAATCAGTTAAATTTCAAAAAGCCTGTCCTCAGAAATTAGACATGTTTGGGTCAGGAACTGAAAGTCAAATACAAATACTGTACATAAAACTTGAACACGGTTACATGCAGCATGATCCAGTCTGCAGCCTGTGCTACACACAGATTTTTCATCAGCTGATTTTTCAATAAATTTCACAGATGCAGACCTGCTAAATGAAAAAATATGCCATCACATATGCACCACAACAATCACATGCTGATGGCTGGTGTAACTGTAGAAGATCATTACACCACCCACCTATTTGCAACCATACCTGCATATTGATACACACAATCCTGGTCATCTAGAACCAACTATAATACTGCTATTACATAATGACGCCTCCATAGCATCAAACCTTCTTCCTCTGTTGCTGCACATTCTGTACAAAACCATTTGACCATGAAAACATGTCACAATAGAAAAACTACAAGGCTACTGTTCAACATTATGGATTAGGTAATAATGCTGCGAATAAACTACAGTACTTGGGTTCAGACAGCACTGTCCAAATTCACGGATTGATGAGGTTCTGTGGAATAAACCTGGTGACAAAATAAAAAGCCTGAGAGTAATCCCAGACTAGGAGGGAAAATATTGCCACATTTCCAATGAACTTGATTTATGGTAATATTAATGACTAGGGGAAAAAATTTCAAGTGTTGATGACGGGAAGTGAAACAAATGATCTACGTTGATGCAGTTAGCCATACTATGATATTTTGAATATGTTTTACATATTACAAAATATGTTGAGATATTTATAAAAACATTTCATCATTACGTTTGGCTCTTTAAGTCAAACTTA
Source organism: Antennarius striatus (assembly GCF_040054535.1). Classification (NCBI taxonomy): domain Eukaryota; kingdom Metazoa; phylum Chordata; class Actinopteri; order Lophiiformes; family Antennariidae; genus Antennarius; species Antennarius striatus. The sequence goes on from NC_090790.1 coordinate 12,829,733, forward strand.
GAAAAGTAATGTGATAAAGAATTACACAAACACAGATTTGGCATTGCTAATTCCGATGAATATCAAAACACTGATATCATATTGATATGTAATCGTTGCTTAGACCAGTGCAATTTAGAAAATGATGGGTTTGAGGAAATCATGCAAAATAACCCAATACATCCCTGCAACTATGAATTGGAATGGGGTTTGAAAAATAACAAGTTATGTAATGGATGCATCAGACATGAAAGGTGTGTGCCAGGAGGAGGATGTTACTTCAGCTGATAATTTATCCTTTCTCGTCCTCATTGATAATCACGGCCAGGCAAAGTTCTTAAAGACGGGAAGGAAAACATGGTGGAGGTCCACACAGGATGTGAGCAGTGACCCTCATCCATTGTTGCTAAAATAATAAACAGGGTGTATAGAATCGAACTGCTGTAAAAAAAAACTAAAAAAACAACCTGTTGCAGCGGGGACTAGAATCAAGTCACATTTAACTTCTACTTGCCTAGGACCAGGGGCTGCTGTTACAAATGCAAATGCATCGTCCTCAATGTGGAAGCTAAAATATATTGAGGGGAAATTAATAGATGATAATGATGATGATAATGATGACAACAGGGTCTGCCACTGTCACACACATCTCTGTGTTCACATCCCTTGACAATTGTCAAAGAGGTTCACGCGAAACTATTGTGTAAAGTCATAGGGAAATTCATGATTTGAGATATTTATAAAAAAAATTTATCAATGTTAAAAAAAAAGCTGATGTGTCATGTCGTAAAAACGTGGTAACGAACAGATTATGACAAATGTGATCATTTACATAACTCCAGAATCTTTAAAAAAATGTAGGATTAATGAGACAGGTGACATTTAAACTTTGAACTAGAGACGCTTATTGATGGAGGGTGATAAAGAAAGAAATAACAGCCCAACACAACACAACCTGATTTATCACTGATGTACATCATTAATCAGATGAACTTCAGTTCCTGTAGCTGTAATGGTGAAAAAACACATAACCTTTGTAGTAAGAAAGAAAAAACGCATCTTGTTGATTGAGTTCTGTTACATCTTTGGTGGCGTCACACGTATGCGGATGTAGCCAAGTAAAATAATTCATAAAATTATAACCTGTCATTTTCTTAACACGTGTATGAATGACACTGTTTGCAAACACAGTTGCTCGACATGTTTACTTATTGTGCATTAAATAAACTCGAAGGATAGATGTCAAGACTATCGACATATTGTGCCGATTCATTTTGAAAATCAACCACAGGGGAGAATCTGGGATGCAATACGGTCACGTTAGCTTCATTAACAGCACCATCGCCTACATTAAAACGCTTTAAGATGATGGGGGTGAGTGAATCGTTGCTGCAGCAGGTTGACTACGGTACTTACGCGACTAAACCAGATGCTGAGTTGCGTCTCTGACAGCACGGCGAAGTAAAACCTGTGAGAGTTGGGCTGGATGTGGAAGGGCTCCTCTTCGCTCCTCAGCGGACAAAGCAGCCTCCGGGGCCAGCCGGTTAGGAAATACATGACGGCGAACTCACTCCGCTCCGACACGTCGAGCCGCGTCGCAATGCCAGGTCGTCGGTGTCCCTTATTCCTCGGGAAGAATATTTAATCCAACTGAGTCATGATTACTATTTTTTTTAGGAAAATATAAACTTTTAAACAGGTAATTGTAGTCCAGTAACTACACTGGTTATACGTAAAATCCATGCATGCCGTCCAGAGATCCCAGCAGCAGAAGTGGCTACAGAGCTAGCTCAGGGCTAGCATCGGCTTCCCAACTTGGACCTGATGAGCTGTCTGAGGCTACGCTTGCCCTAAAGGAGAAACCAGGCCCGGCGCGGACACCGTGAAGCCCCGCAAAACACACTGGCTGACGAACAGGACGGTTAACCGTCGCTCCCGCGGCCCTGTCAGTGTCTATGATGTCCAGGCCAGCGTTGTTTAATAACGGTAAAGCGTCCAGTTCTCCCACCTCTGTGCTCAACCGTCGCCATTTTTGCAAAGCCTATCCGACTCTAAGCTGATTGGTAAGGACTTAGACGTTTGCGTGGTGTTGACATCTGACGTCACTTCTCCATTTGGTAAGACGTAGTTGGTAGCTCGACGCTGACATCTGTTGGTGGAAAGGGGTCATTGCAGGGGAGCGTGGTGGACAGCGTTGCTGCTCAGCCACACGACTCCGATGGTCTGTGGCGTAAACCTAACTTGCTATCTCTCTCTCTCTCTCTCTCTCTCTCTCTCTCTCTCTCTCTCTCTCTCTCTCTCTCTCTCTATCTCTCTCTCTCTCTCTCTCTCTCTCTCTCTCTCTCTCTCTCTATATATATATATATATATATATATATATATATATATATATGTATATATATATATATGTATATATATATATGTTTTTGTAATTATTTAATCTTGTTAAAAACCCACGATCAAAGTAGTGTTGCTTAATCTTTATTATTATTTTCTACGTAAATAAGAATACGGTACAAGTTTATCATGACCAGCAGGTGGCGCTAATGCTCCACATGGATGGAAGCGTAGAAGAAGATCAAATGCAAACGAATAAGTTATTTTTTCCTAGCTAAAACGTGCTCCGGTGGGCCAGTGCTACGGCAGGTGTACTGTAATTTTAATTTCTTACACGTTGCAGACTTTCTTAATCTTGATTAAAAGATTGCGTAACGTAATGCAGAAACAGATTTAGTTTCTGAATACGCTTTCAGTGGTTGGCGCCCAAAGAAAGAGAAGAAGAAGAAGCAAAAGAAGCATGGCTGCTGACATGAGATTGCCAACCCTTCAGAAACCAGTGTATTTATCAGTTTCTGCTTCCGAACGAAGAGATTTGGTGGTACCGGGAGATGTAATCACTTCAGACACTGGTTTTATGAGGTAAGTACTGGTCTACGAGATGCTGTCTGTCATAGAAGGGAATTAAGAGGTTGATTTTCCTTGATACCGGCTCTTGTACGAAATCACCAGCATTATCCTTATGCAGTTAATTTAAATTTATAAGTGTTTATCAGATTTATTATATGGAATACTATTCGACAGCAATACTGTTAATAAAGACACTGAAAAGCTAATTTATGGATAATTTGTGACTGGACAAGTCGAAAATGAATCCTCTGACATTTAGTTTTGTGGATGATGACTATTTGATGGACCAAAGTTAACCCAGATTGCTGGTTCAGAGTTTTTGTTAACAGTATTATTCGTGATCGTCGATGTTTATTTATTTCCAGGGGTCATGGCACCTACGTGGATGAAGACAAGTTGACTGCTTCAGTTGCTGGAGAGGTTCAGAGGGTAGACAAGCTGATCTGTGTAAGACCACTTAAAACCAGGTAAGTGATTGAACTGAAACTTGAAATTCAAGAAGACCTATTGATATTAAACTGACGTGTGCACAGACTTAAGTTTATTTATGCACTGATGATTTTTAAAAAAAAGTTTTATTCTGATTTTGTTCCTTTACTGAATTGTAGGTTCAATGGTGAAGTTGGTGACGTGGTTGTTGGCAGAATCACAGAAGTGAGGCACTGGCAAAACAAGTCATGTGTTTAATCTGATATTTGTCATTAAACTTAAATTATGTGGGTATTTTTAGTAAGGTTTTTCTTCATTTTATTTTTTTTTCTGTGTAGGTACAACAGAAAAGATGGAAGGTAGAGACCAACTCTCGGCTGGACTCTGTCCTATTATTATCTGCTGTGAATCTGCCTGGAGGAGAGCTGGTGAGATGATCGGTCTGTGTTTCACGCTGTTGGCTGAATGAAATGAATTCTGTGCCATAGGGAAATATTTCCAGAAGGGATTGGAAACATTTCATTTGCAACGGTTTGATTTTCTCTTTCAGAGGAGGCGATCGGTGGAAGATGAGCTCACTATGAGAGAATACCTTCAGGAGGGTGACCTCATCAGTGTAATGCACAATTTATTATAAATCTCCATCTGGTTTTCTGTCTTATTATTGTCACTTTTCATGTTCTTTTTTGTCTTTTCCTGGGCTTTTAGGCAGAAGTGCAGTCTATCTTTTCCGATGGAGCACTATCACTTCACACCCGTAGTTTAAAGTATGGAAAGGTGAGTTATGTTGTAACACATGACAAGCTGAAAGTATAGAGATTTTTGTTTAAAATACATACCAATTCATGACATACTGACACACTATATGAAGATTCTGGGGTTCCAGTCCGGAACTTTGTGGAGTTTACAGATGTCTCCTTGTGTCTGCATGGGTTCCATGAGTAAAAAGGAGATTTTACATTCACAAAATATTTCTATATGTCAGCCGTGTAAAGAACTGGTAACCTGTTGAAGGTGTGTCCTACATTTTTGCCAATGTCAACTGGGGTAGGGATAGGTCTTCTAACAATCTTTGTAGGAGTTGCTATAGGACAAGCTGTTATGATGGATATGACCCATTCCATTTGTTCTGTATTGTAGCTGTAATTGTATTAGTAAAAATTCATTCTTCCTCATTCCTAGTTTAACTAAATATTCTGTCTCTCTCTATTTCCTTTGACCATCAGTTGGGTCAAGGGGTGTTGGTCCAGCTTTCACCTTCACTGATCAAGAGGCAGAAAACACATTTCCACAATTTGCCATGTGGTGCATCTATCATCCTTGGGAATAATGGTTTTATTTGGTTGTATCCCACACCGGAGAAACAAGAGGAGGAGGCTGGGGGCTTCTACACCAGCCTGGAGGTGGGAACAGAATAGACACTTGTATTTTCCCCAGTCATATTGTTTAATTTGTGCAGTACTGTACTTTGATTTTATTTGTAAATTAACTATTTTGTGTTGAGTTTGGGAATAGAAGGATGAGTTAAATATCAATATTGGTGTGAGAAATGCTGCTTTACCCTTAAGGTGCACTTGGTTCTCATAAACTTTAAGCTACAGCATAGTTTTTGTTCTCGTTTCTGCATTTTCACATTATTAGTTGCCACATTGGGTCATCTTCGTCTAATGCCTTGCATTATTACATATCCTTGAAAGTTTAAGTTATTAATTAATGTATCTGTTGTCTCTGTCCTTTTAGCCTGTCAGCTTGTCAGATCGGGAGGTGATTTCACGGTTGAGAAACTGCCTACTTGCTTTGGCTGCACATAAGGTCCTTTTGTATGATACTAGTGTTCTCTATTGCTACGAATCTTCAGTTCAGCATCAGGTACGAAGAATGTGATCAAGATTTAGTGCACTGTATTATTACTTATTTCAGTTTAAAACATTGTTAATTATTCTCAGGCAATCACAAACATAAATCAATAAAAGGTATTGCATTACTATAAGAAGCAGAGTTTTCTTGATGTATAGTGCCATCTTGTGGCTATATTTTAAATAACCAAGTCCCACTGTCTAGTTTAGCTGCAACATTGAGAAGTGGTATTGCTGAAAAATGAGTTTACATTTTGACTTGTGATAAAATAAAATAAAGATGTCGAAACTGAAAATAATTCTGATTTGGGTCCATTCTCTTTTTGTATAATAATCATAATCAGTAAATTTTGTAAAAGCTTTGGGAATTTTGTTCATGGATCCATGCTGTTTGTGGAGTTTGAAACTTTACAGTGTAAACTGTCTTTAATTCTCAACTTAATGTTTTCTCTGTAGGTTAAAGACATCTTGAAACCAGAAGTGATGGAGGAGATTATTATGTTGACCCAACAGAAGCTGCTGGAACAAGAGGGCTAAAGAGCGCAAACCTTAATTGAGATTTTGTGACAAATCCAAGATCACACCAAGAAACTGTTTTTTTTAACTGACCACCATCTGGGTCTCTTCTGTTGTACTGAAAAATCACCAAGTTTACTTAATCTATAATAACTTCTGTTTGTTGTCAGACTGCGAATGGAAAGTATTTTTTTTAATTCCATGGCATGAAAAAATAAATAGCCTACATGTAATTCCAAATCTTTTTGTAATTGTGTGGTGTTATACAAAAATGGTTTTATATAATTAAAAAATCCACTTATTCTCACTACTGTCCACAATAATGGCAATGCAGATGTATTAATTATGGCATATTGTCTAAATATTCATACCTTTTGTGGAATTAAAACTCTACTGGTGTGTTGATGTTAATGAATTAAGCTTGTGAAAGTCTTCTGGGGAACCATAGCACCGATGACGGAGGAGATTTTATTTTAATAGTTGGATTACTTCGGGTTGTTTGTTGTTACTTTAAGTGTACAACTCGTTTATTGGAAAGTAGATTAAAATTGCAGCTTCTCTAAAAATAATGGTACGTACATCCTGCAAGCTGCTAGATATCCTTGAAAGCACCCCAAAACACGTGATTAACTAAACTTTACATGTTGTAATTGGTCCTAAAATATATATTAATAATTTTTCCCCTTCAATTTGATTTCTCTCAGTATAGCCTCAGTTTTGTTGCACAGTACTCGCTCTGCTCAGTTTTACCTCCAAGCATAATAAATCCTTCGCTCTTGCCTCGCGCACTAGCCCACGCACGTAGATGACGTCACACGTAGCCCCACCCACATATTTCTGTAAACCACCTTGCGTATGGAAGTATGGCGGCACCAGCGACACTACTACCAGTCGGCCAAAGTTTATTGCTCAGATTTTCACGTGAAAGCGATGAATAAGTACGCAACCCGAGGAGCCGGTAACGAAGAGCTCGGCGACGGTCAACAGAGAACAGAGCTCACGGAAAGAGTCGTGGGTCTCTGGCCGACGGAGTTTCCTCGGTTTCTCTTCACCTCCTCCTTGATTAAAGTGCCTGTAGCCCGGGTACCACAGAGAAGAAACTCCGTAAGACGGGTAGAGTGGACACGGAAGTTTGAAACAAACTGAATTCACTGTCTTTGAAAAGACAATTTGTAAAGTGTGGAATTGTAGTGACTGTGTTTTTTGACACATGTAAGCGCACTTGACCGACATTTATTACCAGCGTGTAAACAGCGACCCAGTAAAATCCAACTGTTGAGTGCTCGGTGTGCATTTAGGGGCTAACGTTAGCCTCCATGGCTACCTTCAACGTAGGACTGAGGTCGCCAGCTAATCAACATTATAATTCCTTCTCTTGTCATGTAAGTGTCCATCTGCACTTATTACTTCATGAGTTTGTATTCTGTGATGCAGCTTTGGCTTGTGTTTCAGATGAGTCATTTTTACTTAAGTGCATAATGCTATTCAGAATAGTTTATTATCAATTCTTTCAAAACCTCTACATGTTCTGCTGAGATGCTACTTTTGTATGTCGATAACGTCAAATGGACATTCAGACAACAACATGCTTCTATCCCGTTTAGCACATAGTCAAAGACAGATTTTCCTTGAGTAGATGTTATAGCCTCAACCCAAGGATGCACATATTTAAGTAGTCCATTTCATTTGAGTGTTTTGGAGTGTAAGTGTAAATCAGCATAGTTTTAGCACTTTATAAGAAGTTTAAAGGTTTGTTACCTGATTAAGTGTAATATATTTTTCTCAGTGAAATAATTTTTATAATTTTATCCTTTAGGTTGCCTTAAAATGCCTTTTGTGGTCAACCTTTGATGCACTCAGGCTACATTAATGCAAGATAAACAAGGACACAGTGGAGCAATCTCCACCAATCTGCGTAGGTGACCCACATCACCCATACTCCAGGAGAGGACAGAAAAGGAAAAAGGGTTCTCTCCTTCCCCAGATTTCCTCCTGTACTTTGGCCCACTGTAGGACAGTGAGCAACTGAGTCCATCTTGGAGAGTCCCGGCTGCGGCCTGGCACCCTGCCCTTATGGGGCAGCAGCCGGGGAAGTTTGTAGGGGACCAGAGGAGACCCAGTTTACCAGCCTTCATCAAAGGTGGAAGGAGAGAGTCATCGCGCCATGGGAGTCAGCCCTGTAATGTCTTTGCTGTGCATGGTAAGACATAATTTGCCTGATAATATTCTTCTGAGGTTTCTGTTCATTGACACCAGTTTGATCATGCTTATAATCATATTGTTATTATTGTTATTCATGAGATAGGTCTGACATAGTAAACTGACCAGGTAGTAATCGGACTAATAATGATGGTTGTACAGCTTCTGTAGCATCTTCACCAAGACATGGTTGCCATTATGCATTGCATAAACAAGAAAATGAAAAATTGATTTGGCTGCTAGGTTAAAGGATACTTGAAATTTTTAGTGAATGAGTTAAATATTTTCTAATTCCATAGATTTACCTAAAACGCAGGCCTGTCTGTGTTTTCCTGCACGAGGAAAGCATTGTCACTGCACTCTTCAGGAAGCCTTTTTCCCCTTCTGCTTTTTTCTTTCCTGTTGAGAGGATTAGGTTTTCTCCTTTGTAATACCATTTCACATTTTTCAAAGCATGTTAGTGAACAGAAGGCAGAGTTCTCTAGTAGATATAATTATAAAAAGGTATAATTTTGTTGTCCTACGGATTTGTTATAAATACGGACTTTGCATTTTTTCCACTTGGGCAGTAAACATACAGATGCAGTGTTGCATTTTTTATTTTAGGGATTAATATGATTAAAAACAAAAAATCCAAAATGATCACCTGTGTTAGATGCGGATACACACCAGGCACCCAGCTAACTGATAAGTTTGCCAAATGTGTCTGTAGAGCTGTGATTGTCAGAAATACTTTCCCTGGTTCTTGCATAACACATAGAGGGGGCATTGCAGGGAAGGTCAGACAAACAGAATGAAACAGCTTGCCGGTAAGTGGACCAGATTTGGCAAAGGGTCACTGACATGGGCCATGGTTGTTTTCCCTCTCTGCTCCATTCCTACTGTGATGAGCAGGTTAGACCCTGAGAGCAGGGTGTGAGTCACGCTGCAAGAGGAGGGCAATATCAACACATGATTTTACACAATTTTTTCCCTCCAGCTAGTTAACAGTGGGCGAGCCAGCGCCACGCTGCTCCACAGCAGGCAGGTTCAGACCTCTGCGTGCAGCTGCCTGAGAGAGAGAGAGAGAGAGAGAGATGGAGGCAACAAAGGCAAGCAAAGACCTGCCTCTGCTCTTGGCACCTCCACGTACAAAACTGTACGGTGAGAGGTATGAGCTCTCGTGCTAGCTTGCACGGATAGAAGATGGAACCGGTTAGTGGAATTTTGGAACCATAACCCACATATCATGTTTTCAGCTGTTATTTTCTGCAGGTAGTTCAGGTAAGCACAGTGTCCTGTTAGACTGATCTCAGTGATGTCACTGTTGGCAAAAAATTTCCTTCGGTCTGAAGTTGTTCTGCTGACCAGTTATTACGGAGTAATAATCACCTTCCTTTTTCTCATATTTGTAATTGAACTATGAAGGACAAGAGAATTTGACTTCTGAGAAGTCAGAATTAGTATTTTTGACTGGCTGCAGGAATTGAAATTGCTGTGTTACTGTATTCAGTGAAGGGATGACGGCTGTCATTTGTCTTCCTGCTGTTCCATGTTAAAGATTGGGGGGGGGTTGCAGGCAATGTTCCCTCTAATTTTTCATATGTCTGGGAAAACACACAAGCTTCCTGAGCACACTGAGGACCACTGTGAGCAGCTTCAGATGTGCACACTGTGGCCACACACCAGTATCACACTTGTTCAAAACCTTAGATCATAGCAAGTGAGGTGGCTTATTAAAAGAATCAAATTACAGCAGCAATTTTCATTAGTTTACTTTTAATATAAGTGATTTGGCTCACTTGAAATGAAAAAGACAAAAATCTTGTTCTTCATGAGATGTGTAGTATATTATGTGTGAGGGTCCTGCTTTGGCTATGGGAAGAGAGCTGCTTTGGGTTAGGTGAGGTTCAATTGTGTCCAATTCCTGTTCAGGAAGAAATGACACATATATACGTTTTTCAGATATCACATTTTGTTTACATTAAAACATTCACATTTTGCGCAATCATGTGTGCTGTTGCTTCTGATGCAGAATTCATTCCTGTAAAATGCATTTAGAGTTGGGATACCATTTTCATTGAAAATAACTCATGTTACTACTTGTTCATTGACTCCCTAATTTCCCACAATAATCATGATAGCCTTTGTTACTGATTTTGCTTAAATATATATATTTCCTGCTACTTTTTCACAAAGTCCCAGTGACCCAGAGACAAAGTCCTGCAACAAAAGTGCATGGACACGTTCAGTCCACTTCTTCTTAAATGGAAATATCAAATTATAATGCTGCACAGTCCTGTACCGAACTACATAAACTTTAAGAAATGTAAAATTTAAAAAACACAAAGAGCTTCGTTTTTATTGATGAGTTGCTTTCTTGACTCATTGTTTGGTTGGTATCCTTCGTTCGGAACAATCAAGAGTGCTGCTTTTGAATCCATTGTCCATTGTTTCATATGTTTTAGATTAAATAGGAGCTGGAGGCCTCAAGACACACATCAAATGTCTAATGGGGCTTCTCCATTGGCAGTTTTACATGAGGTGTTGCCACTACCAGTTCAATCATGCCTAGTTGTGCTGAGTTGTGCCCAAGATGAAATACCTGAGGACTGGGGCCAAAGGATACCTGCCCTGTTTGAGTTCCACTTACATTTTAAGGATTATATACAGCTTGATGAACAGTCATATACAGTATACAATATATATAGTGATACTTGACTCACATCTGTGCTGGAGACCAGAAATGTTTTCGTACATTTAGCTGTATGTACCTTTCTTGTTTCTAATATAATCTCTGTTGTTGTTGTTTCTCTCAGACATCTGCTTTCATCATGTTTGTTCAAGGTCTAAGGCGCCCCGTTAACTTAGTGCTCAGTCATACACGACAATTCACTATTTTGTGAATTATGGAAAAAGTGATTAGCATACAATAAAGACAAGCTGTAGATAAGCCACCCCTGTTAAGATCGTATTGCATATTGTGATAATTTTCAACTTTATACCACAGATATCTTAAGTAAATGGGGCGGCTGTAGCTCAGTCCACCAAGTCTTGGACTGGGGATTGGATGTCGCAGGTTCAAGACCTGAGTGGGCCAAAACATTTGGATTATGACCTGGCGATGGCAGGTGCCAGTTCACCTTCTGAGGACTTCTGAGCTACCCTTGAGAAATGCACCATGCCCCCCCCCCCCACCAAGCTGCTCATTTTGGGCACACGTAGAAGTCACTGCCTGCCGCTCTACTTCCCCATCCTTTGCATGTCTACAGGCACATTGTTTATGTGTGTGTTACGGGCCGGCACAAGCACACATACACGTGTGGAGTGTGCTAGAGTGAAATGATAATTTCCACTGTGGGGGAAAATACAGTTCATTAAAATTACCAAAAAAAAATTAAGATGGAGATTTTATGTTCTGTCACTGCATTGATTAATCTGTCAAATCTACTGAATTCTTGACTTCACATCTCCCTTGCAGACTTTCATTCACATCATTTGATGTCACTGTGATTTTCTTGCATGCTTAGTCTGCCACCAGCTGGAAGCCAGTCTTTAATGTCGATACCAAATCTCCACCCATGATTCCTGTGGGTGCTGAATAAGAGGTGTGAGTGCCTCCTAGTAATACTCATTTAGACCAGCTGTTAGGCTCCGGATGGCTTGTCCCTCATTGTGGCCGGCCATGTCTACCCGTTTGTGTGTGTGTGTGTGTGTGTGTGTGTGTGTGTGTGTGTGTGTGTGTGTGTGTGTGTGTGTGTGTGTGTGTGTGTGTGTGTGTGTGTGTGTGTGTGTGTGTGTGTGTGTGTGTGTGAGAGGGAACATTTGTCCTTTGCTGGTTGACACATTGCTGATTAGTAAGTGTTTTCCCTCTCATCAAGCTTTGACCACCTGGAAAGGAATCCACTTTATTACCACCTTAGTTGATGATTAGTTAAAACAGCTGTATGTGTGACTCAAGGTAGTCTGCCCTTTGCTAATCCTGTTTTTATTCTGTTTTATCCTAGTGAGGTGTAGTGTTTAAATTTTTACTTCTGTCAAAAAATATCAAACAGGTCCATCTGATTAGTCACACTGTATCGTTCATAGATTCCTGAACAATGGCATCGTGACCATCAGCTTCTCAAACCGGTCCACTCGGTTTTCTGTTAGGTGTTTATATCTCATCCGTTGCATCAGAAGCACATTAAGTAATCCTACCTATGTTTCATTGAGGAAAAGGAGAGTTGAACACAGGGCAAGCCACAGCGGCGAAGCGAAGAATGTGACCTCTTGTGCATTCCTCTCTCACATAGCTGATGTTACCCCCCCTTCTTTCTTTTCTTTGTCTCAATCCCCTGTTTTGTTTTTCTCCCTTTTCGTTGTCTTTTTTTTATCTTGTAGCTGGAAAACAATAGCATAACTGTACAAAGACTGAATTGATAAATATCAGGCGAGTGTAATTGAGGGCACAAATCAGTTTTCAACAAAGAGCACATCAGCAGATAGCATATGTACCTAAAGAAAAACCGCGTGTTGTTTTGAGTTGTTCTGATTGTGCATTAAGTGACAATTTGATACCAAATCAACAGACTGTAAGCCAAAGCTTTTCTACAACTACATAGAGTACACAATGTCTTGCTCCGAACAATCGGAAGTGTAAGCATGTCAGTTTAGGATAAACAGTCGTGTTGAGTCATGACTCATTCTGGATTTTGTTATTTTGATTCCCTTCAACATCTGCAAGTCTATGTGAAGAAATCTGGTCTTGTGATTGGCCAGAAAGTATTCATAGAATTTTTTTTCAAAATATTGTGTTTAGAAATTAGAAACTTGGATTTTTCTCCGCAAAAACATTGCTTAAATTTTCCTATTTTTGACTTAGGTAGAGGTAGTGTTTAAATTTTTATTTCAGTCTTATCTTCTTTTGAGTCTGAAGGCACCAAATATAATCCTAAATTCTATCAATTCATCAATAAAAATTTAAAATCAGAACAATAAAAAGCCAGCTGTTCGTGTCACTTTATCTTTGTTTCCACTCATCTGTACACATATATATATACACACACAGTACACAACACTCATGCATCTTGAAAGCCCTGCTGCTAAGTTGTGTAAGGAATGCAGAGTGGGAGCTCTTTCCCACCCGGGTCCACGCACTCACACATACTTGCAAACAGAAAAGCAACCCACCCCCTGTTGCCTGTTCAATACCCAAGCGGGCACCAGACACAGCTGTTGTTTTTTTCTGCAGACAACCTGCTACTTAAATGTCTTGATGTAAAAAAGAAAAGAAAAAGAAAAACCAATCCAGACCTTTTAAGAGCTTTCTTGGTCAGAGAGTCTCAGATTATAGGATATAATCCATGGCACCATGATTTGTCATGAGGGTAATGACCTTCTTAGTAGGGCCCTCGTAACAGATTGATATTATTTTTTTTGCACAATATCAGATGTTCTATAATTTGAAAAATATCTTTCATCTCCATTGTGCAAGAATTAATGAAACCCACTTCACTTGTGTGTTGTTTTTCTCCCTCACTACTCCAGTTCACACTGTACCTGTCCTATGCTTTTTTTGTGTTGTGTTGTGCTCCTCTTCATCTCACTAAAAGAGGGGGGCATGCTATGCTTGCTGCATCTGGATCCACTTAGACAAAAAGAAGAGCCCAAGCAGCTCCACCGCTGCAGCCTGAGAGCCTTGTAGCCGAAGTCACTCCTTTGCGTATCTGGTTCTGTTTTTACCCCAGTGGGCATTCAGACAAATGGGGTCTTTCCTCAAGCAACTAGATATCATCTCAAAGACATTTAAGGTTAATAGTCTGGAAAAACATACACCACATCTACTGACTCTGTCCATTCCTGCTGCTGAATTAGTGAATTAGTTTATTCTTATGATTGCTGGCAAACCTCCCACTCATATGTGCTCGCGTACCCTTCACTGTTTTCTTTCTAACTCTTGAAATAGTTTGGCTCTGCTGCGGGTTTCTAAATCAGCAGAATATGAAAAACGCTTTAATTACTGCACTCAGGGTCAAACTGAGTACTTTTGGTTAATTCTGAAAATTCCAGATTAGCACCGTCTACTTCCAGCACTTGTCCTGGAATCTTTTACTTTTTTTTAGACTTCTTCAACGCATTTGATTAGTGCATCATTTTGACTGACAAGTGATGAATACTTATCTGCGTTTGACCTGACTTTTTAGTTTGCTCATAATAAGAAATTTTAACTCTTGGCTAGCATGCATTCATTTGAATTGTCTGCATATTTCTGCCACTACATAGTTTTGTCTGAGGCTACAGGAGTCTATCTTGTGGTGGAATAAGAAAAGGTTCAGCCTCACCATCTGGGTTGTGTTGCCCTATTTTGTGTCCATCACTGGGATAAAATGGCTCCTCCAGTCCTGTTCCAGTGGGTCAGCTGGGTTTAACTGGGTCTGCCTGGCCCCTCTGTTATTAAGGATTATATTGAACCTGAACTGACAGCAGACTGTTAATAAGTCAACTCAAATGAAATGGGTTAGCTAGAGAGAGTGTGAGAGTGCATATAGTTGATTATAAATAGTTTTTATGACCTCTTGGTCAGTTTCACTGTTTCCACGCAAAACACAATGAGACACCGACACTAAAAACTTTGTTTTTTGTCTCACATCAAAGTTGTTGAGGCAAATTTGCAAGCAAATCGAAACACTTTCTAATGTGCTTCTGTTTGCTCAGTTTCCTGATGTCCACATCGATAACTTAATATTACCACTCGCTGAATGCTGCAGCCCTTCACCTTTGACTAAAGCAGCCAATGGCTTTTGCTGGTCTGCACACCTCAGAGACGGGCTGTGTTCAGAGTACCCTGAGTAAAGATTAGTAAACATTCATGCACCACATACCCGCTTTTTTACTGTCTGATATTCAGGGAATGTGATGAAATTATGTGCAGTATCCAGTTACTATCAGGAACTGACTTGTTTTCTTTTTTCATTCTCCTCCTCTGTAATTAGAAAACTTAAAAAGTTATAACTCTTGTTTCATGACTTATGCTTGAACAGGATTTTTGCCAGCTGATGGTGGGTTTACATTTCTAACATTGTCAGACGGTGTGATTACATGTGAGTGTGTCGGTGCCCTCATGCTTGAGGGTGAGCAATCCGCAACTGTCATAGCACTTAGCGCTTAGATTAAATTGAAATATCTTATATCTACTTATTTCCTCATTGTGACTACTTCCAAGCAGATGCTGCCTCCAAGTTTGATCACACAACCTGTCTCCTCGAGGATCACAATAAAAAGGCGGGGGGGGGGATACATGGGAGGAAATTGGCTGAGAACCATGCTGTGGGTGTGCATACATCAGCTAAGTGCTAACATACATGGCAAGGATTATAAAATGTGAGCAAGTGATTCTCGTGTGAGCTCACTTCCAAACAATGTGCTTCATGTTTCTCCATCTGCAACCTTTTTTCCTCTTTCGTCCTCCATTTTTATGGCCCCTCTCCTCTCCCCTCCATCCTCTCGTCTCCACAACACTCGGTGGCTGCGGTGAGTTAACGGGCCATTCTCAGAGTTTGAGGAAGCCTGCATTTCTTCTTAATTGGTGTTTGGGTTGGTGCATGAGAGGAGCACAAATGTTTGTCATACCATCTCCATAGTGATGCCTAATGCCATCTGACTGGATGTGGAGGCTATCGAGGTCCTTACTCACAAAGCTACTTCGACTGAATATTTAAGAATACCCGTAGTTGCTAATGAGATCATCATTGGCCAGACCAAACTGGCGAACATGCAGTAGCTTGAGGTGTAAAGATTACTGCCTACTGATCTGTACTTTTTGTTCAGATCATGTCAAATCTGTTATTTTGATGCATTTAGCTGGGTTCACCTGCAGCTCCATGATACATTGATATATAGAGAACACTAGGAAGGGTTCTGCAATACCTGGCAGCTCGTGAGACGATCATCTATGATATGTTGCAACAGAAGGAGAAACATCTGAGGTAAAAAACAAACACAACTTGCATAATCATAGTATTATGGGGTCAGTTTCACCAAATTTGACTACCAAAATGAAACTATGTGCAAAAAAGTGCATTGAGTCTATTCTTGTTGCCTTTTTTAACAAACACAGACAGTCCAACTTCAAGTGACATCATCACTCTAAATAGCCATGAACTGGAAAATGTCAAAACAGGGCAGGAGAGTTTAACAACTTTGGAGTTAAGATGTTTTAAGAAAGGGCAAGGCTATGTTTCACTAAAACTTTTCTGATTTTTTTTCTTACTATGCACTCTTGCTTCTTCTTCCTTGCTCGTTGCTTATCTTACCCCCACTTTACTCCCATTCATTCTGTAAATGCCTCCGAGAGGAGTCATGAAGTAGTTCGAGAACTTTATCTGTTTGGAGCACCTGAATGTTTCAATCAATATTTGGCATCAGTGAATCAATAATGGGTTGGAATGGAGGACGTACAGTAATACAACATATTGCTCTATCAATATTTTGTCTGGCCTTTAATGGTTACTTCAGTTATTATTATTACTAAAGTGTCATTCCTCATTCATATCTCTGGTCTTCATTTTTTTGTATTGGTTTGGTTGAACCTGGCAACATTCTCTCAAAATCTTTGATTTTTTTTGGATTAACTTAAAACTGCAAATACATTGGAAGATACCGGTGTGGTGGGCAACTAAACAAACTGGAGCTTAGTGTTTTTCAGCAGAGAGGTTTCAAAGGGGAAATTCAGACTATATTTGAAGAGCACCTTTTGCCCAACTCTTCCCTCCTACATTTCGAGGTCTTTCCTGACTGTCAGAAGTCTGTCACTTCCCACAAAGCTAGCATAATAAGACACACATTATACTTACATGCCCAGCCATAATCAAGCTTGCTCGTAAACACAGGCAATAATAGCTTATATCAGGCAGTGTCTTGTAGAACTGGATCGTTGCTCTGACAGTCTTTGAATGTACTTTTTCTCGATTCTTTCTTTTCTCCTCATATTTCTCATCTAATCCATGACACGTGAATCGACTTTCAGAAACATCTGTTCATTGTTCTTTTTTTTGTATTTCTCGCCAAATAGACCAGTAAGTCTGTCTTCCTGCAGTACTCAGCTTGAAATGTCCGGTGCAGGGCCAGCCATTGGATTTATGTGGATGTGAGAATCGAAGTACCGTACTTGACTTATCTGTTACCGTCCATTCAAGTGAAGTTCTGCTGAAGTTTGTAATCGATTTGCATTGTCTGTTGTTTGTTTTACGACGGCCTTTACCTAGATTGGAAATTCCAATAAGCAGATCATTTGGGAAACTGGCTTGTCACCAAAACATGCTATGGTGTCATCAAGGCAGCTCTGACGGGTATGCAACCACCCTCACTTGAGTGGGCTTCTTATCACCAGAGGGATGTTTGTTCTAAATATTTGCCAGACATAGTCAGTAGATTACAGATGCTCTTGTGGTCTGAAGCTTCACCATAATGACGCTCATCAACTCTTTTAATGCACTTAACAGGATCCTGGAATGAATTAGTGTTCAGCGGAAAAGATTTGAGTTGGGTGCTATATCCAGCGATAAGACAAAAGGCAATCACAATAAAAGCAGGAGTCTCTCAAATCCAGTTCAATTGCTTTATTTAAATTGAATGGGGTTATAATAAAGGTCATGTCTTTATATTTTGTAGATTGCTCACTCATTGCTCAACACATACTTCTTACCTGTTTTATATAAAGGTGTCAGAAGAGATGACTGAAACAATATTTGAGGGTGGATGTATGCAGCGGTCGGCGATGGTAAAAGAAAAAGAATCTCATTGCAATTAGCAGTGAGGAAAAGGTGGACCTGGGTTTGGTTGAGATGTAAACAACAATTGAGGTTACAATGATATGAGATTTCCACATTAAGAGAACCATCTCAGAGAATACAGTGATCTAATGGTATCACAATATTACACAATTGTTATCGTTACCGGTTCCAGAGACCTTTTAAAGGAATGAAAACATGACGTTTCCCCCGATTCATGCTAAGCTCAGCTACAGCGACGATTCCATCGCACATGCAGCCTTTTCAGTTGATTCTCTTGCACTAGGTTTTGTGTTATTGACCCTCCGAAGGAGTTGTTTATCACTGGGGGAGCTGACAAAAGACAGAAGAGTTGTGTTGTGTCGCAAGACGCCTTTTCTTCTGCAAAGAATTATTTGTTCCTTTCACATACAGTCGCTCTTTGAAATAACCGGCCGTCAGCAGCATTTCTCTACAGGTATACTGTGAGGAAAGTGTTGGCTGCTTATATACCATTTGAAATTAGCTGTTTCAAATGAACCTTCCTTTAGGGGATGGAAACTGTTAAGGATTATTTGTTCCTTGCTGTCTTTTTTATGATAAAGTGCTTGAACTATGACTCTATCAATCATATCCAAAAGTGATTCCTCAACCTGTAAACATTTCAGAGAGAGGGGGGAAAAGCACAGTTGAGAAAAATAGAGCAGCAGAAAAGACACTGAGAGAGGGGGGAAGGGGGGTTTAAAAATTGGGGGAGGAGCATCTTGTATCATCTCATGACTTCAACAGAAAGGAAGCACTATTTAAGGTCTGGGCCCGACCCGAGCTTCAAAGATTTCAACGGAGTCTCAGTAGTTTTCTCGGACGCTGTCATGAAATTTGCGTGATAGTGCGGTGTTGTTTGTGTCCTTCTTAGTGCGCGCGTGTGTGTGTGTGTATGTGTGTGTGTGTGTGTGTGTGTGTGTGTGTGTGTAGTGAAGTCCTCTCCCTCTCATTGTGTGTGTGCTGCTGGAGGTGGGAGGGCTCAGCTGATGTCATTGAGTGCAGCAGGCTGAGCTTGAAAGAGGCCCTTTGTTGGCAGCTGGAGCCACGAGTAGTCCCTTGGTCCCAGATACACATTCACACCCGGGACAGCCGAGAGGAATGGCACTGTTCTCGCTGCCTCACTGCCCACTCGAGTGACAACTCTACAAGTCTACAAAGCTCCTGGACAGATCCTGCACCTTCAAGATAGTTGTGTCCTACAAAAGTTGGACCTAGTGGAAAAACTAACAAACAAAAGAGGGGGAAAAAACATGGAGCCGCTCAGAAGAGAAAGTTGATAGATCTAACTGGACAGTAGACTCTGCTTTTTCTGTTTGTAAAGGAGTGAAGAGAAAAAAAAGATTTTTCACCGCTGGAAAGAGGAGTAAAAAAACAAATCCAGTATATTTCGGT
Source organism: Antennarius striatus (assembly GCF_040054535.1). NCBI lineage: Eukaryota > Metazoa > Chordata > Actinopteri > Lophiiformes > Antennariidae > Antennarius > Antennarius striatus. The sequence goes on from NC_090790.1 coordinate 12,848,784, forward strand.
GTGTTTATCAGCTTGGTGACGTTTTCCCTTGCATTTGAAATTTTCCGCTGTCGGACACATGTTAGAGGAGAAACGTTCTAAGGACGTCTGACTTGAACCAACAGCAACATTTTCCAACGGGAAGGGAAAGAAAGCAAATGAAAATGTTGGAGATATGCCTAAAATTGGTGGGGTGTAAATCTAAAAAAGGCCTCTCTTCCTCCTCCAGCTGCTACTTGGAAGGTAAGAATATTTTGTGATGGTTATAGTGTTGTCCTTTAGCTTTGGGCCGCAGGATTGAAGTTTATGTTGGATAAATAGAAACAATAATTAAATCGGGGATATCAGTAAGGGAAAAATACATCTGTGACTTTGGAGATATTTCCTTTGAAAGTTAAAAGAAGAAATATCAGTTTGTAAAGTCTCAACAATGAACCTCGGCTCTGTGGAAACAGAAGAATGGGGAGGGGAAAGGAGAAAGTAAGCACAGGGGAGGGCGAGGGAGGCCAGACACACTGGCTAGCTGTGGGGGAAAGAAGTGGAAAAAGAGACGGCGGAGAGAATACAAGGAAATTTGACTCCTGATCGTGTTCCACTTAACACTGGTTTACCAGGAGGAAAGGGGATCTGATCTCAGGCTGAGCTTTGTTTAAGAGTTCCAGAACTTGGATGTTCTTCATTTGATCTGTTTAATACATGTACTAGTTATTTTTCACTTTTAATCAGACTGTTCTTGGTCTAAATTTAAGTCAATAATTGATTTATCTGTAAAGAACTGAACGTAACGTGTATTTGAAAAAAAAATCCATGGCACATGGCGTCCCTGCATGATCAACATGGTAACTGATGATGATGAAAGACTCAAGAAACTCTTCTGTGGATCAAATATTGCGCAACCAAATGATTTAATAGAGTTTGGAGTCCCAGCATGCTTCCCTCAGAAGTGTGTGATGGTGATCAAGGGTCTCTATTTTCCAGGTACATGTTGAGATGCTGCGTTACAAAGCTAGAGGTACAGGCTTTACACATATTAGTCATCTTCCACCATTAGATTGAAGAAGAGGTAAATACAACTTTAATATATGATGCCATGTAAACAAGGAAATGGCACTTCACCACTTTGATCCATTAGCGCTAATCTGAACATCCGTCATTAAAGTTATATATCCGACTTAAAATGTAATGTCTGAATCCATTCTCCGATGTCCGCCACCCTCAGATACATTGGTAGAGAAACTTGATAAGTCATTTTTGGATCCAGAATACACAAAAGTGTCACGAAAGCTAGGAATTCTCATGTTTATCATTTTGAGCATCATCTCATTAACGCAGTCAGGACACGCTGCCGTTACTCCAGTCAGATAATGGGCTTTTATTTCTTCTCTCACCCACTTTTTATTGTCTTTCGTCTTTGCACATGTGTTGTCACCATCCATGTGTCACTTTGCCGTCACCCTCTCTAAAAGAGCTGTGGTATTTGGGACTGTAAAGCGGACATGTGTGGCATGACCTGCTAGAATGTGCTGCCCACACATTTAATGACCAGGCCAAACTCACGACACATGGTTTGTCCTCTTTGTTTCCCAGCCTGCTCTGCATTATCGGCCTCTTTCTCTGTGTTACTTAATCTCTATCCTCAATTTTGGCCAGAAAAACACATCCAGAAAAGTATCAGAGCTATACCTTCCAAACATATCTTCGTGAAAAATAAATCATATGTGTAGATTTGAGGAGTCACAGCACCTCTATAGTAAACTGAATGACTGTCTGTGACCTACATTCTGTGCTTAAAGCTATTCCTTTAGAAAAGGTGGGGTCTTGTGTGATACAGAATTGTTTTGGGACTACAAAGTTTTCCTGCTCAAAGCACATAGATGTATTTTTGTTTTCTTCGAAAAGCACTTCCAGCTGTTGCTCCGAAATGCACGTTTTTTTTGGGATTGAAACCCAGCTGACAGCATTTTTGACCTAAAAGAAGTCCAGAGTGTGTTGGCCCACTGAGGCTACCTTGGCAGAAGGTTTCTTTCACTGGCCTTTCAATGCACTGATGTCTGCAACTTATCAACAGTGTCATGACAGCCTGGAGATGTTCCTGTTCCTTTCAGTGGTGCTCATAGTTTTGAATAACTCGCCTGGCTCTTTGTTGAGCCAGGCAAGTTAAGAGTACCGGCGAGTTACCGGTACTCTAACCAATTGACACTCCTTTTCTTCTATGACTGATATTACAGAACTGCCTCTGAATCCAAACCTTCCCATCACCCCTTAGGGAAGGATTATGAGTGCTGTTAGCCTCAACCACGTCACAAACCAGGCTCCTTATGTCATATCATTATATCTTTCGTAGGATAACTGCCAGGTTCTCGTCAAAGTTAATGAATTCATACAGATTAATCATTTCTTTTTCACACCTAAGCCTCGTTTTCTTTCGCGAAGTGATTTTGCATATACATATATTTTAATTTGCATGTACATAACATTATTAAACCGACACAAAAAAATTGCTACAACAATCAGTTATTTATGTGTGTATGTATTATTAAACTTCGAGAAGAGACCATAGACTTTCTCTAATAAGTATCATTATAGCCATCATGTGCTAATCCCTCAGACTACTTGCTTTCTCCCAACAGCATCGACAACATCAGGAAACTTTGTTGGACTAGTGTTTCTGTTAGAACTCGAAAGACATCTTTCAAACAATTTTTGCAGAGTAATTTAAAATGTCAATTTTATAGTGACTGTCTCAAAGGACTGGAATAGATGTCATATTCCAGTGTCGTAGGGGGGAAATACATCAGCATCGGATGACTCTTGTTACGGTCATTTTTGAAGAATTGTAAGGAAAGGTTGAGTTTAATCACTGTTGGAAAGACGTGGGTGTTTGTGAGTTGGGAAGGTGTGTGTGTGTGTGTGGGGGGGGGGGTTGAATGAAATCTAAGATGTCTCTACAACATGTGCAACAACAGCTGAGTGAGTCACCAGTTCAGTCCCACGTTTGGGAATTAAAATCTTCAAGTAGTTTTACCCTCTCAAACAGTTTCCATTGTCTTTTGCATCGTTGTCATTGTTATAACTCATGCTATGCTTGTCACATAACTGTAAGTTAAAGCACTTCATTTCCTGAAAGCACAGTTCCAGTGAAGATTTCGTACTGAGAAGCATTCTCATGGACCCGTGTGTGGTGGTAGTCTAGGTATTTAAGAAAGGTAAGCAAAGATAATCCCGGAAATGAAAAGTTATGAAGACAGTAGGGACGGGGTAGATCACATGATCTGATTCTTTGCTGAGCCGAGGGCCTCTTCGCCGGAACGTGACCCAGGCGAAGAGGATGTGGAAGAGGTTAAAATGACACAGAGAGACAAGTTGATTTTGTCGCTAAGTCATTACACATAGGACAGCCACTTGACAACCAAACACATCCAGATCACCTTCACGGTGAAGCAGTTTGATGTCCCCCCCTCACTGTTTATTGAATTGCATGTTTGCTAATTTGGTTCTTCTTTTTTATGTTTTCAGAAGCTCTTCAGAGACCAGACTTTGAGAGTCAGGGTTTGACGGAAGCAGCTCGCTGGAACTCCAAAGAGAACCTTTTGGCTGGACCCAGCGAGAATGACCCCAACCTGTTTGTCGCGCTTTATGATTTTGTGGCCAGTGGTGACAACACACTTAGCATTACTAAAGGTAAAGAAACAGTCCTGTTATTTAAACTAGTTTGATGCTAATACTAAACAATCTATATATTTTTGCAAAGATAGATTGGTGGATGTTGGTACTGACATGAACCATGAAATTCAGATGTAATGCTTTTGTCCCCACAAAATTCTGAATCTCAATGGGAATCTGTTTACGTATTTGCCTTCCGTCTGCTTCCCTCTCTGTCTTCATTCCCATCTGACTCTCACTTCCTGACGATGGTTTCACACGTGGGTTGTTTTCTTCCTCTGAAGCGACTGTAAAACAATACCACAGATGGATCGCACAGACAAACAAGGGAAGGAAGTGGTGGAACATATGCACAGGAATAAACAAGAAATTGTCCTCGTTCAACAGAAATTCTGAGGTTCATAATATAATAATGAGCTGCAATGCAGAAACAATCCCTCTGCTGTGATTTCAATGTGGAATTTAAAGCCTGTGCTAAAGGAAACATGCATTTCTTGAGTGGAGGCTTTCAGATTGGTGTAAAAATAAAGACGTTGCTTTATGAAATGAGGAAGTATGACATTAGATACTGTGAATTCCTGCATGTCTAATTTAAAACAGTTCAGTTCTTTCCAAAGCTATGGTCGCGTGTTAATCTCAAGAACAGTTACTAGGACCCTCACTTTGATAAAAATCTCAGAATTCCAGGAATGGTCTGTTGTGTTATAATTCAACTAATGTTAATATGCCGAGCTGCACATAAGGATAATACTTTGAATTCTGATCTCAAATGTTGAATAGGGGAGAAGCTGCGTGTGCTGGGCTACAACCACAATGGCGAGTGGTGTGAGGCGCAGACTAAAAACGGCCAGGGCTGGGTGCCGTCCAACTACATCACTCCTGTCAACAGCCTGGAGAAGCACAGCTGGTATCACGGACCCGTGTCACGCAATGCGGCTGAGTACCTGCTCAGTTCGGGCATTAATGGAAGCTTCCTGGTCCGTGAGAGCGAGAGCAGTCCTGGCCAGAGGTCCATCTCTCTGCGGTACGAGGGGAGAGTCTACCATTACAGGATCAACACTGCGTCTGACAGCAAGGTGGGAGTCATCACACGCAGAGGCATACACCGAGAATGTCATCTGCACAGTTAATGACATGTCTGTAAATATTTTATGTTAAAAAAAAAAATACTGGTGACTTTCTGATGAAAAGCACAAAATTTTATTTATTATCAGCAGCTGCTGTGGCCATACTGTTCTGTTCTATTTTACACCACAAACACGTTGATAGTTCCGTCTGTGAATTTCTGTCTAAACACCATGTCAGTTGAGCGGCCTTTGCCATTTTGGCTGTGTCACCCTCCTGCCTGTGATGCAGCGAGGTGAGCAAGCTTGAAGAACGCCAGCTATGACAAGAATGCCTCTAACCACCACTGTGCTTCATATAATGGCCAGCAGACATGAGGCCAGTCAGACACTGACGCCCATGCTAAGACATGCATTAGCTCCGACAGATGCAGCAGAAGTATGCACACACACACGTAAAAAACACACATGCACACAGTTCCCAATCTTGTATTGTTTTCCATCCTCCCACAGAGCTAAAACTCAAGAGTCTGGTGTGATAGATTTCTCCCATCAGAGCCAGCTCAAGCTTTAAATTTGATTTGCATTTTCATGCTAAATGTGTTGCCTATTGGCACTCATTCATGCAATGGACATCTAACACCACCATTAATAATGTTATTAGTTTTATCTGTGTTGTGTACATCACACCAAAGTCACACTAGCATATTGAGTCTTCTGGTATTAATTAGCACTTTAATATTTAATATTGCATCCAAAGAATAGTTTTGTAAGAAATTTACAGATACTTAAAAGTTTCAGAAAAATTCCAAAAGAAATTATATAAGATATTTACTCCTTTGTCTGGAAAAATAGCTTAATAGTCTTCTTAATGGCTAGATTTTTGTGATTTATTTGAAGACTTATAAAACAACAACAAGGTAGTCAGAAACTGCAACATCCTGCGACACCCCTGAATTCAACATTTTACCCTGATCTACACATTTTTGTGCCTCTGGCTTCCTGAAAATGTCGCTTTTTGTTTTGTGTTTATATCTCTTCAGGTTTCAGAAATGTGTACCTAAAAAGGTATACGGTGTGCCGTTGTTTCTCGCGGTTAATGCGCTCCAGGAACCACATGCGATTAACAAATTCCACAATAGAGCGACAAACTATTTATCTCATTATTTGCAGTAATTAAAACGTTTATTAACCCTCCCCATACTGATATTAAACCACTTTCTATCTGTATTCCCTGTTCCCACACTCTTACCGACTGTTTAGAGCCCTTTTGTGTCTCACGGAAGTCCGAGACTCGCAGAACGCAGCACACTTCCGGATGCCGTCAGCCAGTAGAATGCGCGTACAGTATCACGAGACTATCTTCCAAAAATCCCCAATGAGTACAAAAGTTGAAATTTGACTTGACCTAGTTTTCTCAAGGTCAAGATCATCATCTCATTTTCATCCCCTTTGCCGCCCGAGTAATATGCTTTTTCTTTCATCTTTCTATCTGCAACCGTTGTGAAGATATTTGGTGGACGGACAAACGGACGGACGAACACAAACACTGACAATTACAATACATCACCGCTTCGCGGGATGTAATAAATAAATAAGAAAAATGGAAGTGTTCTTGTGAGACATTTTAAGTTATTTTGGGTGCCACCTGGTGGCCACGGGGGCACAAACCAGCCACCTATTGGTCTCGTCTATTGGGCTGGTTCTGTCTCCCATAATTAAGTTTACTTCGGCTTTTTTTTCCCAACATTGATGGTCCTTAATACTGTTCCAGATAACTCGGGTTTTTATGTTAGTCAATGGATAGTTTTGCTTTCCATGTGGCCATGTAGGGCAAAAGAGCAGCTAACTGTGCATTAAATCCTCTTTAGATTTCAAAGGTCTTTTCATTTCATGCAAGATTTCCTCCACATGCCTTCAGTTTGGCCAAAGAACTTGCTCAAATGTAAAGAAATGCACAGTACATATGACACAGAAGATCATTTTTGAGGTTACATAAGACTTGGACAATGGAAAAGATTATCTGCACTGAACCCTGACCAATGACCTTCCCTCTACCAGCTTTCCTGACCAATGTCTTGTTAGTTTTCAATGAACAGACATTTCTTTATGAAGAAAACCTTTAAGTGTTGTTTTGTCCAGACCTATTAGTTTTATGCCGTATCAGTGGGGTTTTGCCTGATATTCATGTGTCATTTCCATATGATCTAGAAGCTACAACTTTAATGTATTTAAACACAAGGTGTATGTGTTATGAAACATTTGGGACCACTTCGCCACTTTTATACTGTATTGATAATCATTTCATAGCCATCATAATTTAAAACTCCCCATGGAATTTCTTCAAATCTGTGTTTTGTCATTGAAAACAATCTATCTTTTATTTATCCACAAATCAAATGATGACTCATACATTTAACACGTTTTACCTCTTATACGCTTCCACTCCAGCTATACGTCTCATCAGAAAGCCGCTTCAACACGCTGGCAGAGCTGGTGCACCACCACTCCACGATGGCCGACGGCCTCATCACCACGCTGCACTACCCAGCGCCAAAGCGCAACAAACCCACCATCTATGGAGTTTCTCCCAACTACGACAAGTGGGAGATGGAGCGCACTGACATAACCATGAAGCACAAGCTGGGTGGGGGCCAGTACGGGGAAGTGTACGAGGGAGTCTGGAAGAAGTACAACCTCACTGTGGCTGTGAAGACATTAAAAGTAAGAGGGAATGGATAAAATGGATCAGCCAAGAAAATGTTGATTTATCTGTGGGTGCCAACTGCTTCTAAACTTTGTAACCATCTGGTCCGGTGACGACAGTCCTCGCATAAAAAACTCTGTGTTGATATATTTAAACCAGCTGAATAATGCTCCCATCTGCTGTCATTTGAATGCAACTGCAAACAGCATTTGTGTTCACTCCCTTTCTTGCCAAATGACTTTGTCCAGGAGGATACGATGGAGGTGGAGGAGTTTCTCAAGGAGGCGGCCGTCATGAAAGAGATCAAACACCCCAACCTGGTACAACTGTTAGGTAAGTTCGGAACCCTTGCTTGCGTAACATCATTACTCTTTAAATTTGTCTCGATGATAGAACAAAAATACGTCATCTTTACTTATATACAGAATGAATTTGTGTTTGATCCGATCTCCTCTGCTGGTATGGAGTCAAGGTTACGACCATGAAAATTTTCTGCATTAAATCCAAATGAGTGACCAGACAAATCACTTTGTAACAGCGAACATATTTTGATTTGCAGGAGTTTGCACACGGGAACCACCGTTTTACATTATCACGGAGTTCATGACTCATGGTAACCTACTGGACTACCTGAGGGAATGCAACAGAGAGGAGGTCAATGCAGTAGTGTTGCTCCACATGGCCACACAGATCTCCTCAGCCATGGAGTACCTGGAGAAAAAAAACTTCATACACAGGTGGGTTTAAAAAACCGACACTTCAATCTAACATGTTTTTGTTAGTCTGCTCCATTTTAGTCTTGAGCATACACACTTGTAATGTCTGTTGTCTTGTTCTCTCTCCTTTGACTGTACTGACCTTTCCTACTAATAGTCGCATTTTATTCAGTTGACACCCTTTTGCAAGGAGTTCCTGTTTTTCATTGTTCCCCTCTTTATAATGTCTTATGCAGGGATTTAGCTGCCCGTAACTGTCTCGTAGGGGAGAACCAACTGGTGAAGGTTGCAGACTTTGGCCTGAGCAGATTAATGACAGGAGACACCTACACAGCTCACGCTGGGGCCAAGTTCCCCATCAAGTGGACCGCTCCCGAGAGCCTTGCTTACAATAAGTTCTCTATTAAGTCTGATGTCTGGGGTAAGATTGATTTGATCCACATACAGTAAAATCAATGCTGTCTTCTCAGGTTTTTCATATCATAATGTTTATACCACATACACCTGTCTGAATTCCTGCTTTTCCAGCATTTGGAGTGTTACTGTGGGAGATTGCCACCTATGGGATGTCCCCCTATCCCGGGATTGACCTGTCCCAAGTGTATGAGCTGCTGGAAAAAGACTACCGTATGGACCGGCCAGAGGGCTGCCCAGAGAAAGTCTATGAGCTCATGACAGCCTGTGAGAAGAAAAACTCATCTTTCACCGAAGGTACCTTATTCCACTTTGTTTTGCTGGGATGAATTTTTAATTGTTTCTCTTTCCAGGTTGGAGGTGGAACCCTGCAGAACGGCCATCCTTTGCTGAAACACACCAGGCCTTTGAGACCATGTTTCAGGAATCCAGCATTTCTGATGGTCAGTGCTGCTTCATTCAATATCAAGTATGACATGGGGTGATAACGCATCAAAAGTAATGTCTGGTTGCTTGACAAATCTTGATTTGCATTTTTTTAGAGGTTGAAAAGGAATTGGGCAAGAAAGGGAAGAAGGTGACGTTAGGCTCTATTCAGCAGGCTCCTGAGCTACCCACCAAAACCAGAACTCTTCGGAAAAACATGGACAACAGGGACGGTGACAGTCCAGGTGAGATTCGGTTACATCCACAGTTACTCCTGTCCTTGGTGCTGCAACTTATTATACTGTAAGGAATATAAGGAATATATTGTAAGGAATATAAGGACTGTGGTGTATAATTGTTACTCTAATAAAAATACTTGAAAAAACTCCTGAGTTTCCGTTTGAGTTAAGACCGTCTGAGCTTTTAACACCCAGTGAAATGCAGTGCAGTCTGAGAACTTTGGCTGTGACCACAGGGCTAAGGCCAGTGGAATTTACTTTTACTTCTGAAACATTCGCTCAGTTTTCTCTGGAAAAGTTTCGATTTTCATTTTTGTTTCTAATCAAAGAATTTTGCAATTTCTGTTTGATTATTAGTAAAAAGAAAAAAACTGATCCTTATCTCTAATGTTTTCCCTGGTTCCTTTCGGGCTTCTCCTCAGACCCGGTGGAGCCAGAAGCAGCTGTGTCATCGCCCATGCTCCCCAGGAAAGAGCGCCCCCTTCTGGACAGTAACCTGAATGAGGATGACCGATTGCTACCTAAAGACAAAGACAAGACACGTGGAAGCGGCTTTCTGAGTCTCATTAAGAAGAAGAAAAAGAACGCCCCAGCTCCCCCCAAACGCAGCTCGTCTTTCAGAGAGATGGACCTCCACCCCGATCGGAGAGGTGTGACTCCAGATCCCCGAGACAGTGATTCCCTCAACAATGGTGCATCTTTGACTATTAATGACATTACACACAGCCATGACACTGCAAAGTCAAACAATAATGGGACAGCGGGCATCACTAATGGGGCTCCTACGTACCCAGGACCTTTGTTTCCCAGGAAAAAGGGAGCTCCAGCAGTGCCTGGACCAGGAGGAAAAGCAGCCACAACACCACCCAGTGAGGAGGAATCCATGTCTAACTCAAAGCGCTTTCTCTGGTCCTCCAGCATGCCAACTGGCCCGGATGGCACTGAATGGAAGTCTGTCACGTTACCGCGAGACCTCGGCCAGCGCCATTTCGACTCAGGCACCTTCGGGGGCAAGCCTGCTCTGCCACGCAAGAGAACCAATGAGCAAAAAGGGGAGAACGCCCCACGGATGGGCACCCTAACTCCCCCACCACGTTTAACCATCACGTCAGATGTTTCCTCGACCTTCTTAGGCAAAGATACCGACCCCAGCCCTGGTTTTAGTCCCCAGGCATTAACTCCTAAGGTCGTCAGAAGACCAGGGTTGCCGGGTCTGGAGAACTCTAAGACCAGCGCTCTTCATGCTGAGCTGCTCAAGCCCAATGTGTTCCCTGCTTTGGGAGCGGCCGGAGAAGAGTGCCGGGCTCGCAGACAGAAGCACACTGCGGACTCCTCATCTGTCCGGGAAAGATCAAAGTTACAGAAACCCAAGCCAGCCCCCCCTCCACCACCTACCAATGCCAAGACGGTCAAGATTTCACGGAGCCCCACACAAGAACTCCCTTCCCCCGCATCCACCACCTCAGACAGTAAAAGTAAGGGCCTTTCTTCCCTCTCAGAGCCCCACCACACAGCCGTTGCCAGTGACCAAGCCCGCTCACCCATCGGTGAGGGCTCCAAGAAGCTGCCCCTGGGCTCCACCTCCAAACCTCAACCGTTAAAAACCTCCACCTCCTCATCTTCAGTGACCACCTCCCTCTCCTGCCAGAGCCTAGGAGGCCTCTCTTCTTCCTTGACTTCCCCTGGTGATCAGAACTCACCCACCGCTTTCATCCCTTTAGTGAATACTCGACGCTCGCTTCGCAAAACGGCACACCGCCAAGCTGCCGAGCGCACCCCCAACTCAGCAGTCACTCGCGAGATGGTGCTGGAAGGCACGGAACTGCTCCGCACGGCAATTTGCCGTAACTCGGAGCAGACGGGTAGCCACAGCGCCGTACTGGAGGCCGGCAAGAACCTATCAAAGTACTGCGTGAGTTACGTGGACTCTATACAGCAGATGAGGAACAAATTCGCTTTCCGTGAGGCCATTAACAAGCTCGAGAGCAGTCTTCGTGAGCTGCAAATCTGCCCCACTGCCACAGGGGGCGCCAATGTGCAGCAAGACTTCAGCAAGCTGCTGTCCTCTGTCAAAGAGATCAGTGACATTGTTCAGAGGTAGCGGCGTAAAATCTGTATGTAAGAAGATTTGAAAGTGATGCGTGCATTGACACTCCCCTTGTTTCTGGGCATGCATGTGGACTGGGGTTCATCCTGAGCTCATGTTGGAGATCTGAGGGTAAAACCCTCAGAAGAGCAGCAGCGGAGTGTAGGTTTGACACTCTGAAATACTTAAAGCCTGTGGTTATTGAGGGTGGAATCTAAGGTTTTCAGTTTTGAAAAGCATTAACCTTGGAACACTTGGCCAAAACAACTTTTCACCAATCATTATAAAAACGCTCGTACCCATTTCCAAATATCTCCATCACTGTTGATATTTGATTTTACATTGATGCAGATGACAATGAGCAAAAAAACCAAACACCTAACCTCATCTTTCTTTAGGATGTCTTCTAACATATAAAGACAGATTTTCATGTTCAGTGTTTGTTTGTAAAAAATTAGAGGCCATCTGGAATCACAGCATCTATAAACTCACGCTCAAACATTTCCTATTGCTTTTTTACTGTGTCATCAGCAACAGGTTGTGTGCTAAGTGATGATAATGTGTCAGTGTTTGTTTTACATGAATGTTTTTCGCAGTATTTGCAACCTTGTGCCATAATAATGAGCAAGCAATGACGTGGAAAGAGCACATTATGCTTCACTGCACACTTCGGTAGCAATTAGTGCCTTAAACACAATTGAAAAAGCTGTTGAAGACTCGGCATTTAACACGTGCAGAAATGTGGTTAGGAATAGCTGTGCTGATTTTTTTATGTTGGCTTAAAAATGTTTGCCATTACCAAAAAACCTTTGTCTCCAGGCTGCACTGGAGAGGGACCAGGGTGTGTGATCTACAACTCAGTGGATCTTGTTTTATGTTGTCCTTAAACTGGACCTGATTTTGTTAAGTTTGATTGAACTTCCTGTACATGCCAGTCACAAAAGCCATCAGCAGCAGCTCAGCCTACGTAGCAGCATGCTGTCATTTCTGTAAAGAGGGATCATAGACTGAAACAGTGCTTCTCCAACCACTGAAGGGCCTCTTTGCCTGAAATTATTAATGTTGATGGTTTAAGGGTTAGTACTCTAAATGCTGTTTCAGAGGCTTTTCTACCCCAGCGAGGAGAAAAATATACAGATAACACACTGGGGGAAACACTGGACTGAAATGTTAAGATTTATCACTCGTCCTATAAAATATTGTATGAGTGACAAGCTGACCATTATATAAGAACTAATGACATCCTTCTTTAACTTATGGTCCTTTGTGCTCCTCTGCAATGCTTGGACATTTCCAGTATTTGTGCTGTAGTCGTCTCACCCCGTGTGCCGTCTGACGACAAGTCAACTGTAAGCTGCCTTCACTTCAACATGGTACTGCTAATGTTGGTTGGCTCTTTAATTATTCCTCCTCTTTAACAACCATACCACTACTTTACTTTTGTCTCAGCCTTCTCACCAGTTTTGCAGACAAACTTTGCTTTCCTTTGTAAATATATTTTTCTTTTTGTGTTTTCTTTCTTGCCTTGGTGCAATTTTTGTTGCAATAAAATACAAAGCAGTTGTGCTACTTGAAATACATAAATCGAGTCCAGTGCTTCTTCTGTATTATCCTTTTCTCAGCAAAAAGTGATAAAAGTAAACTTTGTCATGTTTGATCCATTCAAAAATGACACACAGCAACAGGTTATGTATAATTTATTTTTCTGTCTAGAGTATTTTGTCATTAAAATCAAAATGTCAACATTTTAAAATCATATACACTCAAGAACGCATTTAAATGTTAGCACAGCTCCTTAAAAATTTATACATATGTACTTTTGTACTTGGACAGACAAAAGCAGGAAGTGGTCATTCAGACTGCAAAGCGGTAGGGCAGGAAAAAGACCCGGCCCACCAACTTCCCACAATAACAAACCAATCCCCACTCCCCAAAAGTTAAGACAGCAATGCAAGCCCCTCCCAAATGGAGGAGGGATGATGGGGGTGGAAAAACAAAAGGAATATAAACATAATAAGTGCCCCATTGTCCACTCCATACAGAAATGAAAGGAATCAAACTTTGCAGCACAAATACTTGTTTGCCCATCGTCTCAATTCATCACCTCTCCCCTTAGCCGACTGACCGGTTCAGTAGTGTGCAGACAGTGTGGTTAGAGGCGTGTCTTAGGTGTCTGTCCTTTACATACATTTATTAATAGAAACTATGTTACAGAATTTCCCAAGCATGAATTACAGGCAACTCACTAGAACATCAACTGTACAGAGTCGTGGCAGCGCCAGCAAATAAATCATGTCTAAATCCCATGTAGCGAGGTCATCACCGATAGTTAAGAAGCAGTATGTACAGCTATCCATTCAGGGAATTACTATGTTACAGAAAAGTACTTTGGGGAAAAAGAAAAGTGTAATTGGGTTTTGACATATTCATTGTTGGGGTAGTTGGGCCATGCTGCTTAGTTTTATATAATACAAGGCAGAGGAACAACCTCCCAAATGAACAGATCAGCTTTATCTTTGCAGCACTTGAGATAAAGAAGTTTCGACAGCTTTTTACTATTGAATAAACGAGGGCTTACGACCATGCTGCCGATACATGTTCCATCAATATGAACCACCACGTAGGCTTCTTTTGCTCTCCAGTTAAATGCAAAGATTATTCTAAAGATTGGATTCAATGTGAAATCAACAAGTGCAGTAACTTGATAAAGATTTAAGAGTAGTTACATTAATTATAAGGCAACAAACAAACAAAAAAATGCTGGTAAAGACAATCTGCTGATATGACTTGGGGGGAGAGTTTTGGGTTGAGATGGGTGAGGAGGAGGTGAGATGGTGCCGAGATGTGAATGAATATTTCAAAATGGGGAACAAAACTAATCAAAACAAACTCCAATTCAACTTGTTTAGACACAGACACAAAGACTTTACAACCTATATTCCATGTTGTGATATTTCAGAGGAGGTGGATTCACCGGAGGATTTGCAGAATGTTTTTTTATGCCCTGAGGGCCTCACTGATTCTGCATGAGGCAAAGGAAACCGCTTTATGTTGAGCAGGAAACAGAAGTAAAAGCAACAGACTAATCTGAATCCTGCTGAAAAAGCTCACTCAGCTGCGCATTCTTCGATGCAGCTTCTGCCCATAACACATGAATGATAAAACCCTAATTCAATATCCAGTCCCATAAAAATTAACTGAGTGACATTTCCCACCCATGTTTCCAGAAAATGTTTGATTGTTAAACCAAACAGGAGAGGCATAAAGAGTTTGAGACGAGATTAACACCCAATTCACACAGAACTCAACAATGGTGGATGAAACTTAAAACAGTGTTTGCGCGTTGTTTGTAGCTATGGTACTAAACAAATAAAAACAAAGTTTATTATTAAACTATGAACATTACTTCTATATAAAGTGTCAGTAACCCGTGCAATGCGTTGTGATGTCTAAGACGGCAAAACTATGCTGAATGGTGCATCAAGAGTGGAGGGGAGGATAAGAGTTGTGAGAGGACAACACGCTGAATTCAAACATGATGAGTGAGATGAAAAAAACAGACACGCAGAAATGAAAAGGAAGAAGAGGAAAAGGAGGAAGAGGGGAGGAGGAGAGATCTAGTCCACACAACCGAGCTCAGTCTGGCCCAAGTAAATATCCGCCCCCCATTCCTTCTCTTTGCAGCCCTGCTCTCATGCAGCTCCTGGTGCAGAGAGGGAGGCTGCTTTGATGGACGTACAGACGTGGAGGAATGGATGGAGGACGGATGGTTGAGAGAGGGCAGGGAGCACAGACGGACACAGACACATGAAGTGAGGATGAAGAGGGTTTGCTTGGTCATTAGCAGCCACAGCCTTCCCTTTGAGGCTGTGGTTCGCTGGTTAGCCGACCACCCTGAGGGGCCGAGGGTTTGTGCTGGACCCCCGACTCGGCAGCATTCAGGTCCAGGCTGCCATCCTGGATGTTCTGATAGATCTTCTTAGCAGCTTCCAAGAAGGCATCCTCAACGTTTTCCCCTCTGAACACAGAAGATAAATACAAACATTAGAATTGCTGCACAAGGGAGAGGTTGAAAGTAAAGTACTTCAGAAATTTTGGAGACATACGTTTTTGCACTGGCTTCCAGAAACAACAGACCTGTAGAATATAAACATAATAACACTGTTACAAACCAACCCAGCTCAAATGCCAAGTATCATTAGCAACAGTAATAAAATATTGTTTTCTTGTAAGTCTAGACAATTTACACTACTGTGCCTACATTTCATTTTATTTCTAAATTTGGACACTGTTGAAACTGATGTTTACAGTTTTTCAAGTTTTTTATGAAATATGTTAGTGTCCGTCTCACCATTCTCCTCAGCAAATTGCTTTGCTTCCTCGTACGTTACATCTCTCTGGGCCTCCAGGTCTGCTTTGTTTCCTATGAGAATGATCACCTGAGAAAAGAATGACATGGGAGCAATGAGACAACCCTCTAACCAATATGAGAAACATCCTTATTTACTAAGAGAGACAATTGTTACACTGGGGTTGGTCTATTAGGAGATTGACCAAAAATAGGTCAGCCAATATTCAGTTTAATGTAAAATACTTTTTGAAGTCAAAATATTAATTTCTTACAAATTACACCTTTAGGAAAGGTATGAGACATATGGCATGATTCCAAGACACAAATAGAAGGATGTGTGGACTTACAGTATTGGGGTTGGTGAGGTTTCTGGCATCAGTCAGCCAGCTGCTGAGGTGGTTGTATGTGCTTCTTCTGCATGACATCAATAGAGAGACAGTTCACTGTGACAACAGGTAAAGACTAAATATGGTGGCAGAAAGAAACTGCAGCTGTTACATCAAAACGACTGGTGTAAGAGCAGAAATACGTTACAGAGTGGAATCTGGGGATTATAGACATACAAGACAGATATAGATCAACTCAAGAATGGTCAAAGATTTTCAGACAGTGTAGCTAGATTTTAGTATGTAAAAGCTGCTAACAAATGACTTGTGTTTTGGATTAAATGTGTAGCGATGAACCAACACCGGAAAATTGACACTGATGCTTCTTCATAGTTTTGTCAAACTGACATTGCGTTGCAGGAAGTGAAGAAACGTGTCTAAAACAACCCAGCACCAAAGCAGGTCACACACACTCTTGGTTGTAAAGTTGAGACTAGAATAAATGTAACACTGATAGAATTCGACACATACAGTAAGAAGCATCTTTTACCTGGTGATGTCATAGACCATGAGGGCCCCTGCGGCTCCGCGGTAGTAGGAGCGGGTAACGGCCCTGAAGCGCTCCTGTCCCGCTGTGTCCCAAATCTGCAGCTTGATCTTCTGGCCACTAACCTCAATTATCCTCGTGCCAAACTCCACACCGATTGTATGAGGACAGTCTGCCATGACTGGGTAGAGGAAAGGAAATTATTATGAATTCAATGTGATGCTTTGTGTGGATTAGTTTTACTGTTTCTGTCATGTCCTTACTTGTTGCTGAATGTATTTCAGTGCTAATCATTTGCAAAATTTCAGCTAAATTCTTATGAGCAGTGTCTGTCAGACACACACACTTACAAACACGCAGAGCAGCAGGTGCATTAATCACAGTCTTTACCCATTACGCTCACAGTTGTTTTAAAGTACCAATAGCCAGAGAGCAGGAAATTTCCTCAGGAATAAAATGAGAGTAAAGAGTGTTTCTAAATCACCAGTGTTTGTAGGATGGAGTAGCAAGTGACTGAAGAATGCAGCATCCGGCTTGTAAATAGGAGCACTAAACAAAATGGGGCTGAATGGTAATGGGAGGCTGCAGCTGACTCAAAGCGCAGTTGCTGAGCTCACACTCGACTCCTAAAACTGCCTTCCGCTGGTGTATAAAGAAATCTGAAGCAATTTAGGCACTCAAGTTGAACCTGGCAGCCTTACAAACATTGAAGCACAAGCAGTGATGAAAAGGAGACAAAATCAGGGCCGCACTTACATTTCTTTTCCGTGAACTGGTGAAGCAAACATGACTTCCCTACCCCCATGTCCCCTGTAGAGAAAAACAGAGACAAACTCAGGGCAACCAAAGTAAGAACAGTAACAATGTGCAATCCATGTGTTCTACAGTGTTGCTTCCACGCACAAATTAGCAGACAATCTATGACAATCTGACATAATAGAAAATATCATTGAGCACCAGGAGAGAGAACCTTGACGACTAAAATGAAATATACCCTATTATTCAAATCTTATTTTAGGAGGGATTGGCTGAGGTTTAACAGAAGAGAATAAATAACCAAGAGCTGTGGGTGTGTAAGTGTTTAGGAAAATGTTTGCCTGTGCAAACAAAAGCGGTTATACATGATCCCGAGGCCTTGTGTTAAAAACTTGTCAGGAAAAGTGGGACATAAGGAAAGAAATGTCAAAACTGCGCATTATGTTGAATAGTTTATAAATAAACAGCACAAAAGCTGTATGACATCTAAGTATAAGTGTGAAACGTGTAGCTAAGGTCTTTGTATTGATTACTGAAAATCCAAATAAACTAACAGTTATGGGCTGTCTTTGACTAATACATTTGTCAATGTCACCATTTATGTCAAATTACTTGTCCAGCACTAGGGCCTCTCAGAAGATGAAGGCAGTCATGCAGACACAGCTCTTAAAATGCAGTATTTTATTTAAGACTACAGCAAAGCCGCGCTATATATAAAACCATTGTGGATCCAGTCAATGCATGGTTAACAGACAAAACAATTGATTTAGGTGGACCTTCCATTGGAAATGGAACATGAGAGTGGCTCACTGCAAACACTCACGCTGGAATTGCTCACTTACCGATAATGATGTACTTGAAAATGTAGGAGTAGTTGTACGGTGCAGTGGCCATTGTGGCTTTGAAAGACAAAAAAAGAGAGAAAAGTGTTGACATGCAAACTGTCATTGTGGGCAATTAGCATTTTTCCTACTTGAAAGATATTTGTGTAATTTTAGAAAGACCAAACAGATGAATGTACAATACAACACAAATCCATTATATTATATATAATGACTGCATAAATAAGTCAAACTCAATGACTCTGCATTCTGGGTTACTGGAATCAACATCAAGACCTGAGTGAAAAACAAACATACTCGGAGTTTATATATGCCTTTTGCTTTGTCCAAGGTTAAAAGTAGTTATAATTCACTGAAATTACGATCATTAAAATTATACTGTTATGTTCCAATTTTGCAGAGCCTGTAATGTTTTACATTTAGAGTTTTGCCTCTGTCTTTTACTCTGTATTCTGCTCTTGCTGCAAGCTAACGACAAACTGGTGACTCAGTATAGTCATGGAATAAAGCTCTCTGTTGGACATCTGCTCATCAAGATGTCAACAACAACAGCGGACCACATATGGGTGTAACAGATACTGTCACGTTGGCCTTAAGCTCTGTTCTCCTCATGGATTTTCACACTGCTGTATGGCAGTGATTGCATGGCTGATTGATTGATAAATTACTGTGGAAACTAGAACTTCAAAGTGGACTCTTGTAGTTCAGTAAAGCTTAAGACTGTTAGTTTTCATTATGTCCACTTGGGACCTTCAATGCACACTTTCAGTTTCAAATAGGTACAATGTAGTGGTGAAATTATATTTGAAGTCAAGAGTCTGTGTTCTATTAAATAAAGAAAATCAGACAGTGACCTTTCAGTAAATCAACAAACTTCAGTCTGACGCATTTACAATATGACCATCAACATTAGCACTACATCTTTATGAATAAAGCTCTTATATAAAGTAAACTTCCAATATTAAGTTAGCATAAATCATCTACTGTAAGATCACCATGACTACACATTTTAAACTTCTTTTCTAATCTGATTATCTTGCCTGCTAATTTATCTGATCACATTGCATAATCACAAACACTAAAAAAATTACCAAGATATTAACAATGAAACTATAGCAGCTCAAAACATTAAGAAAGTACAGAAGCTACCTGGGAATATTATATTGTCCTGCTATATGGCTATCAGCCCGCACTTATGGAAAAACCGATGATCCCTACAATATTCAATGACAAATCAACTGAAAATGTACCAGACAATAAAACTGTTGACTAATCTTTTTCTTTGGCTGGTCAGCTAGGCAGTTGTATGACTTCACTTTCCATATGTGCTTACATAGAGAAGGAAAAGGCCACTGTGTACTTTCAACAGTTTGGTGACAAAAGACAAATAACTCGACTGTATCCTTTTGCCTCAGGGCTCAAAAATAAACACTACCAACAATAAATCCAATACCTTGCTTTAACTTAACAAAAGTCACCATTTTCAGTAAAATGCACCTATTTTGAAAATGGTGACAAAACAACTATTAGGGTCTCAGCCTAAAATGTGTTCAGGCAGACCTCCCTCAACAGAATACCGTTATGTACACAAGAACATTTACAGCATTACAGTCTCAAACCTAGGCTAAAAATAATGGTCTCAACACCTATGTGATACTCAGTGATGCATCACTGTTCAGATGTCCCTCACAAGTCTATAAGTGCTCAATAAATACTGCTTTATGATTCAGCACAGTCTTGTAGACACATAAACAGCTTTAACAAAGAAAAGCAAAGACAAGGTACTTTCACAGCACAAACAAAACATAAGTAACATAATTGTATGGTGATTGCTCCACATATTAAATATACTTTGATTTGGTTTTGTCCAAAAACATCAATAGTCTGCCCTAAACCAGTCCATTTTCACCTACATCTGTCCACATGGGAGCCTACTGCTAGTAAGATGCTCAAACTTTTGTATCTGCAAATGACAATCCAAACTACTGTTCACACTTCCAGACAAAATGGGGAGGACTGGATTATAAAAATGGAAGACACCGTTTACGTGGCTTTACACCGCTGTTGCTTTGTGTCTGTGACAGCAGTGAAGGCAGAAACAGATGCAATTCGGACATCTGTCTAATATCTGGGCTTAAAGTCAGGACAAGGGTGTGACAATTCAAAACCATATGTGTGCAGCCCACAAAATCAGGTAATGGTAATGAGTAGATAACACAAAGAAAAAGAAAACACTCACATGTAATGCATTACACGGTATGACAACACTTCCTTTGTCTTCCACATAAGTTAAGGAAGCAAATGATGAACTAAACCGGTTTCAAAAGAGCAACTACTACCACATCAAATGATGATTCTATTACTATCCTTCAGAATCCTCAAATAAGATTTGAAGACATTTTCCAGGACACCTTCTGTACCGCCTGGGAGGAGACGAGTCGAAGCCATGTGACCAGACTGCAGCCTCAGCTATTCTTTTGCACACTGAATCTAAACACTGTTTCTGTTTTACCTCCTTTCAACATCCACTTCCCATTGAAAAGCCAATGCATAACTTTTAGGTCCCTCACATGTCCGGGAAATCAGGAACTGATGACACATTTATAGCCACACATCCTCCTTGATGTTCAGGCTAACTGTTTAAATCACGTGACTTGTTTCAGGTCCTGTGACCAACATAATGACAACATCAATGCCACTTGATGCATACAAATATTCATAATCAACTGAATTCACACTTTGTGGAAAAAATGGATTAATTTGTCTACAATTTTAGCTTTATTAACTAAACAAGACTGATGTTCGAAAACGAAAACCTTAAGTGGAAGCTAAAGGAACTGTTGGTTGCAGAATTTTTAAACCTAATGTGTAACGCTGCACTATGAATAAACAGGATGTTGATTGCTTTAAGTAAATCTGAGACTTCATGTAAACACAAATCAAGCATCTTTGTGTGTCTAATGTTAACTATTAAATATGTCAATAACGTCAATACTGCTCCCAAACATCGGTATAAACTTAAAAAACGGTAAATTGACAGTACTTGTTTTGTTGAATTATCCATTAGCAGAACAGAACAAACACAAAATTTTTACCATTCAGTGGAAAAAATAAAGGAAACCAACATTCACTTGTTTTGCTGCTCCATGGCCAAGACTAATAACAAACACGGCCCTGGATTCGCCTTTTTTGACAGCTAGCGTTAGTTAGCTGCCCGTTAACAACAAATTGCAGAATTCACAACCTGTAAGTCGTTTCAGGTCCTATGACCTCATTACACAGACAACAGAGAACACATCACCCCATTAGTATGAGTAGGCTACAATAACAACTTGAGATTGGAATAGCTGCCCAAAGGCAAACATATATCAAACTAACGACAGATTGCGATAGCTTCAGAGAGCTAGCTTGCTAGCTAGCTGCAGTAGTCAGACTGTGGTGTTACTAGATAAATCATGTATCATATATTGTGAATCCATATTTATCTATATCAGAGAAAAATCTCTTCCCCTAAACGCAAATCTCAAATAGTATTATATCATAATCACCCAAGCTTAAAAACTCAATCTAGCCTGATATTAGCCATCTGTCAGCTAGCGTCGTTAGCTTGGCAATTAGCTGACTCCAGGTTTACACAGGTTAGCTAAAATGTCACACAATTTAACATCAGTGTCCCTGTGTTTATCAGATATTACATAAACAAGCGGCACTTTGCTCAAGCATTCCCTCTCTCTGTCCTTACCAGAAATGTTTGTTAGCCTTGAGCTCTTTTGGAGCTGTTTGAAAGAGGAATGCAGGTTATCCTGACTGAAGTATGATCTGTCTATCCAAGATGGCCGCTCGCAGCACAGGGTTTCCTCCTCTGGACGCAATGGGCTTCTGGGACAAAGAGCGTCTTATGCGGCGATCTGCGGAGCGCGCACCGCTGTTTGGTGGAAGGTAACCTCACCTGCACAGGTGTATCTATATACACCGTACTATATAGATAAAAAGCCTTGTGATGAAGGTACTGTCAGATTATGTAAGCAGCTGTTGGAGGACAACATGAGCATTAACACTGAGAGTTAAGGGATCAACCTGGACTCAGATTCATCATTTTGCACTGCTTCTCTTATAAGTTTATGTTCAAGTCTATCGCTATTTTCTATTATGTATTTCTGACTGCAATGACGACTATCCTTATTATTTAAGAAAATGCATAAAATAGATATTTTTATGCTCATGCAGTATATCAGGTGATTACACTATCAACATTGTATTAAAATTCAAATATTGCATTTAAACATGATGTATTGACTAGCAAAAATATTCTAAGTTCATTATAAACTCCATACTACAAAAATCAAACAAAAACATTTTTTTTTCAGGTCAGTCTTGCATAGTTAATGTATCAGTGGGATATGGCACAACACACAGGGAAAAAAGCTTAAGGATCTGAGCAATCCAAGGCACGTTTAAATTTGATAATTTTTGTATCCAGAGAGATTTATACGTATGTCATATGGAAACAAGGAACCATAAATTTCTTTGTGTAAGCTGATATTGAGAGCAGGGAGTGGACAGGGAGCTGAACTGTGGGGGGCAAGAGGACCGGTTGGAGACCCACGTGAACCAAATTGTTCCAGTTCACCTTCTGATCTTTGCCAAGGTGCCCTTGAGCAAAACACCATCCCCTTTATAAGTTGCACATTAGAGCCTACCGCTCTACCATCACCCTCTCCCCATTTGGATGCTTGCAGGCCCTTGCAGGCCCCTTCTTCTTCTTGAACCAATTGATAAAGGTGTTCAGTCATCAGCCTGTTCCATTTTCACTGACCACCCACTCCCACACCTGGTTGTGTACCACCTGGATCTCCAGCTTCTTGCTGGAGCCCTCCTTTCTCCTCCTTCAGGCATATTATTAGCTCCTGTTGTTTCTTTGCTCATCTTTTCCTCATTCCTGCTCCTGAACGCCTGCCTCTTCCTGTTCATGATAGCCGTGACTTCCTTGGTTATACACATGCATACATACATATTTTGGGTAGCACTTGACTGCCTCGACAGGGCCCACTGTGTCCAGACAGAAGTTAATATTTTTTAGTATAAAATTTTTTACATCTGACATCACAGATAATTGCACAATTGATTTTGACACGAATGATGATATGCACTGTGTGACCACCTCCTTAGATGAAAAGGGGAATGTTTTATGCATTATCAGTCCATTATATATTCTATATCTGCTATAGTCATTGTATCATAAAAACTTTTCCACCTTTAGTTTAATCTCTTTTTTTTTAACTCCATGTTAGTTTTAAGCAATTTCTTATGTAAATAAAAGTAATCAAACAATTCATCACATGCCAAGTCATTTAGATTGCTCTCATGGGTAATGATGACACTCAAGGTGTGTCTGTGTGTGTATAACAAACATTCAACAAGTCCTTCTTTTGAAAAATATGAAACATTTTAATATGATAATTCACAACATTACATGCTTTCACTGTACAATATTTCTTACAATCCTACATACAACCACATGCAGTTTGTTTTTCCAAGTATATACTGAAGAACTGGACAAGATGCTAAAAAATATCATAAGTTTTGCACAATAGATAATTTATGAATTTAAAAGAATTGACACATAAAGATTTGACCTTAATAAAGATTATGAAGTCCTTAACAGACAAACTGTGTTTATTTTTTAAACTACGAGTGGCAGCAAGCCTTATAAAGTGAAAGTTATTTGTATTCAAATTGATGATATAAGACCTCTAGTATGAAAGCTATATAGAGAATGATCTGACAAAGATAGAAACACTCTTCCTTAATATCCCATACACTGTGGTCCAGTGTAGAATAACCGAGTAATTGGATGTGCTCAATAAATTCTTTGATGAGTATAGCTCCACCATTATTTCATCTAAACAAATTCACAGACTTATTTTGTCACTGACCAGACTATGTGACAAAAGCTACAATTTCAAGGTGCCTGTCAGTGAAACCATGCTGAGTCAAATTCTCAATCAGCCCTAAACACGGGCAGCTAAGAGAGGACATAGGACTTGTAATTTTTTAATGTTCCTCCTACAGTTCACAGGTGTGATCTCTTTCCAGAATGACTCTATATCATAACCACACCCTCAACATCAGCAGGCCAATCAGTGCGCCAATGTAATGCATTGTGCTTGTGTGCCAGGAGGGGGCGCTGTTACATAAATCTGAGTCACAGCAGTGGATGCGCACCCCTGGCAGCTCTTGCTGCTGGCAGTGTCTGGATGTGGCACAACCACTGGTCAGGACGATACCCAGGGCCGCTGTAGAGAAAGAAGGGTAGGACAGTCAGTCACAGAAGAGTGATGAGCTGGTGTTTGTCTCAGCGAGAAAAAAAAGCACAACTAAGCACTAAATACTGCAAGTGTTTAATTAGGAAGACATATAGACATCTTAAAGGCACACTCCACAGGATCGGTCCTCACAGATGAGGAACCAAGACCTAAGAAATACACTGTGAAAACTGAAGTAACACAAATTCTGATCATTACCTCCACTTTGGCAGCTACAAGTTTGCAGGCATCTGTTAACTTTTTTGTTTGTTTATGTCCCTGTTAGCAGGATTATACAAGAGCTCTGACAGATTTCATGAACTTGGTAAGAGGGTTAGACATCCAGGATTTTTCTTCCATTACTTTATTTGACATTGCAAGAAGCAGAGGAACTACTTAACAGATTTTGATATAAATTGGTACGGGCCCTTTTCTTCCCCCTAATGTATGCTACATTACTGAAAAGGACACCTTTCAACATATTTCCTAAGTATGCAAAGATTTAAACAATACACATGGGGCAATTATATGGTCCCTAGTGCTCTACACAATTGAAAATACTGAAAAAAAGTCTAAATCCTCCTTTATGTAAAGTTGAAATTTCTTAGTCAAACAATCCTTAAAAAATTTACTCATAACTGCCCTCCAGTAATTAGTGCTGCATTCTGTAACTGTAGTTCACACTGATGAAACTAAAAGCAATAATTATTATTTGAATACATGAAATTTGTATGAGTAAGCTGGTTTGATACAAAACTCTTACTGAACATCATTGGTTTACATAAAGATTTACAGATTCATCATTCAAGACTGGCCTCTGATAGACTGTTTAGTTTCTCTGAGCCAATGCAAATGTGCCTCATCAGCGGTTTCATCATGAGCGAACTGAGCGAGACATCAAGCAATGGAACTGCTGGATTGTCCATGCTTTTACAGATATCAGCAGAAGTGCTCATCACACCTTTGTTATCCTGTCGTGGCTGTCCACGTCTCCCAGGAGACTTCTCATCAAACGATGAATGACTTATAATTTACTCAGCAAATCACAGGAGAGTAGGCTTATGTTACTATCATCTGAGCAACAGACTATTCACTGTGATTAATAATGATTATGCAATGTCCAGGGTGAATGATGAAGAGAGAGGAAAGAAGAAGAACAAAGAGAAATTGTGAATAAAATGAGGCCAATAAGAGTTGCTTGTGGAGGTTTACTCACTGCTCTCTGTCTTGATGCAGAAACGGTGTTTGAAGCCTTTGTGTGAGTGGGTGCAGGTGATGACCTCCGGGTTAGAACAGCCCACGTCCATGGATCGCTGTCCCTGGATGATATTGCAGCCATAGCACTGCAACCCCTTGACTACAGGCAAAACACACATGACATGACAAACTGTTAAGTTGCAAATGAAAGTAATGTGCCATCATGCTATTGTCAACCACAGATCATGTGAAGCACACACGAGATGACACAGACTGTACCATAGCCATTTATATCAAGTCTGTATTAAAATAATGATGACATATTTAGTTTTATTGTTCTATTTGTCTCCGATCATCATCAGTTCATCACAGAGGGTGAGACATTAGATCCAGCAGCTGTTCACACTACCAATCACATCTATGGTCAGCTCAGAACTCCTGTTTCACCTATACTGCATGTTCTTTGGATTGTGGGAGGAAGCAAGAGCACCGTGTAAACATGGGATGATGTGTCATCATATGAATCACAGAATTTGAATCCAGAGCCTCCTTGCTGTGAGGTGACAGTGTTAACTATTGTTTTGATTATGTCACCCACCTTCAAATGAAACTGAACATCTTTATTCTCTCTTCTCTTCTCTTCTCTTCTCTTCTCTTCTCTTCTCTTCTCTTCTCTTCTCTTCTCTTCTCTTCTCTTCTCTTCTCTTCTCTTCTCTTCTCTTCTCTTCTCTTCTCTTCCCTTTTCTCTTCTCTTCTCTTTCTGTTTTCAGTGAGCTTGACTGTAATTGTAAGTGTGAGTGCATAGCAGATCGAGTGGTGCTGGGATATGAATGTGTTCTATCCCTGTGGTTGGACATTCTGCACTGTTTCTTTTTTTCTGTAGTTTCTACATGAAAGTTATTGCTCTACTGTGTACAAACCCTAAGGTAAGTTTGAGTGTCCCCCTATTGTAAATGCTTATTCAGATGATGTTTGTGTTTTTGTGTCCTCACAGGGGACATTTATTTGAGGGATACTCTGTCCCTATATGAAAGGGCTTCATCTGCACAGGTGAATTGGGGACAGAGAGACATTGTTTGTGGGGCAGTGGAGGGACCAGTTGTTGGGGCAGTGGAGGGATCAGTTGGTACCTGCATTGCCTGGAGGACTTGAGTGGGGGAATGAGGAGTTGAAAGTATTGAGAGTGTTTCTGGGAACTGAGAGCTTCCAGAGGAGGAACATAGAGGGAGTGAAGGAGAAAGTGTGCACTAAGTTGCCTTCTTTTGTTACTACCCAAGAAAGGAGATCTGGCCTTACTCAAGAACTGGAGGCCAGTTGCTCTCCTCTGTACGGATTATAAGGTGCTTTCTAGAGCCTTATCAAACAGACTGAAGGATATCCTGGAAATAATTGTACTTTCTGACCAAACATGCTGTGTACCTGACAGAACAATTATGGGTAATATATTCCTCATCCGGGATGTTATTGACTTGTGTCGGTTATCTGATGTTAATTTTGGTATTGTTTCGTTGGACCAGGAATCCACAGGGTGGATCATTCCTATTTGTTTTTTGCACTCAGAGCTTTTGGTATTGGTGTTTTTTAGCTTTGGTCCGTCTACTGTACAGTGGTACACAATGTATGATCAAGATGGGGGCATGATTGAGTCAGCCAATCACTGTGCAGAGAGGGATAAGGAAGGGTTGTCCTTTATCAGGTGAACTCTATTCTGTGGCTATTGAGCCCTTGCTGTGCAGGTCGAGAGGTCAGCTCACTGGTCTGTCATTTCCTGCATCTCCAGAACTTGATTGGCCTTTTACTCTTTCTGCTTACGCAGACGATGTAAACATTTTCATCTCCCGCCAGGGGGATGTTCAATGTCTACAAAACTCCTTATCCTCAAATGAAAAGGCATCTTCTACAAGAGTGATTTGAGGGAAGAGTAGAGTCTTATTAATGAGTCAGTGAAGAGATTGGGCCGTACCCACCTTACCTGATAGACTGAAGTGGGAGAAAGAGGGACTGAAAGTACTGGGTGTTTTGTTAGGCACTGTGGGCTTTCAAGCAAAAAACTGTGAGAGAGTCAAGAAAAAAGTGTGTGCGAGATTGTCTCATTGGAAATGGTTGCTATCACAGTTGTTGTATAGGGGAAGAGTTCTGGTAGCAAATAACTTGGTTGCCTTGACTCTTTGGCACAGAATAATTTCTCTGACACCACCGCTATACCTGATAGAGGAAGTTCAGAGAGCCATCCTGGACTTTTTCTGGGATGGTAAGCACTGGGTCCAGGCAAGTACTGGGTGCCACAAGCAACGTTCCATGCATTTGATTGTTTGAGGAACCTTTGTTTTTTAGTAACGTTATAAAGACTCAGACACTGCAGTCTGCCAGCCTGCGAGCCAGACTCAGGGAGGCTGGTTGCACTAAACTCGGCCACCTGATGAAGATGACAACTTCTTTGGACGTCCTGAGGGAGAGGAGCTGAATTACCTCTAGGTGATAGAGGTGGCAGAGCCAAAGGCAGCTGGCAGAGCCTGTAAAAGCCACCCGCTGAAAAGTGGACAGCAGACATCTAGTGGAGGGTTTTGCATGGGGCTATATCCCCAAATAGATACAGAGCACACCTTGATCCGGAGCTGAGGGAGGGGTGTACTTTCTGTTCTGAGGATAAGATATTAATACATTTGTTTGTTGAAATGTCCCTGATTGGTAGCACTTCTTGGACTTCTAAGAGATTGGTTTCAGAACCTCTGGGAGGTTTTTTCATTCGATATTTTATCTTTGTCCAAAGTACTCTTTGTTAGTTGAACCTGACACTCTCAAGAAAAAAGGCAGTGCATACAATCATGAACTTCTTGTCAGGAACTGCTAAGTTGGCCATCTGGCTGACAAGAAAGGACAGTTTTCTGAGTGCTGGATGTGTGGATCCAGTGCTGGTTTTAAAGGGGTTACTGAAGGCCCGATTGAGGGTGGAACATTCATATTATTGTTTGATGGATAATATACAATCTATCAGTTGGGTGTTGGGTGTTGGGTGTTGGGGGAGGGTGCTTTGTGGGGGGAGACGGAGAGTTAATTGTTAACTTGTGAGAGATGTATGTTCGGTTGACTGTTTTGTTTTTGTTTTGTTTTAGTATGGAATAAAGGGATTTTTGAAACCTCTCCTCTCCTCTCCTCTCCTCTCCTCTCCTCTCCTCTCAGTGCTTTAAAGGTGACTCACCCTGAGTACTAGTCCCCCATCTCAAGCTGCCTGTCTTCAAGCTGCAGCTTGTGATCTCAAAGCCTTGACTCCTCCACTCTGGAAGTAGTGGAAGCCACATCTCTCTGAGCAGTACTTGAGAGGGAATAAATCAACATACATCTAGAATGTGCTTTTTATTCTCTGAACTGAAGCCTGAAAATTATTGACATACTTAATATTATATGATCACTCACCATCTGATCACCAATGGATTTTTTCAGCACATCTTTTCAGAAATTAAATATTCCTTACTCTTCTTTCATCTTTAGTTCCGTCTTCGCTTCCCATCCCGTGTGTTTAACTCCCTCAAGAAAGTAAAACTAAGCCTAAACAGAACAAATCCACCAGAGCTTAAAAGGATTGTCTATAACTTCAGACCACTCACACACCTGTGACCGACCTCATAAACTCCCCTCACACAAGATGGAAGATCAGCTTTCGCTGAGACCAATCCTCCCGCTTTATCTCTGCAAACCTGTGGACGCAGAGCGAGGGCAGAGAGCCTCTCCATGCCTCTGCTCTGTTAAATAGCCCACCAAAAGCTCTGATGGAGCTTTCAGGAGCAAACTAATCCTAGGCAAATGCTCTTACAAAAATCACTTTAGAAATCTGCTGGAATCATTTTAAAGCCTCGCAGGGGCAATGAGCACATGTCTTTAGGGGGATGTGTCATATTCCCGTGTTGGTGATACACCATGCAGTGGGAGCTCATGAATACGGAGCCTTACATTAAAGCAGTAGATATTAAAAGAAAAAAAGCATGGACTTGTTATTTACTCTGCATTTGGATAACAAATTAATTTATTGGTACAGTGCACTGTGTAGCTGTTACACACAACACTCATGAAATATTGAAAAGCAACTCGCCATGAGCATTTATCAGCATAATGAGGACATATTGGAAACACGTTCAGCTCTCATCGCACAATACAATTTATTATTTCCAGATCCTCAAACAGTGTACAACGCAAATGCTCATTAACTCTATCTGTATTGAAATCCATCATAAAGTAAATGTCATGGAATCAGTGGTTGGTCTCAAACATGTTTGACATGTATGCAAATTTGCTTGTAAAGCTGATCTGCATCTCTGCACGGTTGCAGTCATCATGATATTTCATGCATGTTTACTAGAATGCCTTATGAGATATAGAGCTAGAATATAAACAGAATAATTAAATAACTCAAGGATTATCATGTGAAAGTTTGGATTTGCTTTTTTACCTCATTATATATTGTTGGATTTTGCTTTATTCAGCAGGATTACAAAGTGCAAATATGAACAAAATGTCATTTCAGTCAGTGTTTGCATATTAAAAACTGTTATGAATGCATGATCATTTCCTTAATTAAGAATAATGAAACAACAGGTTAAAATATCAGATTAAGCTCAGCGTTCTCTGGTGATGTTTGTTTCTTAGCTATGACTCACTATCACCATCACTTTTTGGAATTTCAAACATTGATCTGAAAATGTGACACTGTTTAAAATGCATTGAAATTTTTTGTCTAGATCCAGCTGTTGCTTCAGTTACTGTCTTTCATAGGATATTGCCGTATTTACAAATGCTCCACCATTAATCTGTCCTCCTCTGGTCTGAAGCTGGGATCTGCGGTGATCTGACTGAAACCACAGCACTGAGCTATGAATCAAGCAAAACAACATCTACCGATTATTTTTGCTGTTTTGGTCCCCAGTGAAATAAAGGTTGCAGGCAAGACGAGTCAGGTCAATACTTATTGCTCTGTGGGGAAATTTAGCTTACCACATATGGACACTAGCTGTACTTGAGAAGCATAGCTTTGAACTCCCAGGTCAATTACATGTAGAACAAAGGCATATTCATTGGAAGTATCTTTCAACATTGTTGTTCATTGTATTGATATAACTTGTTTCTAGTGGTTTCACCAGGCTGCTATGTGTAATTCTATTGCAGTATATTTTACTTATATTAAATATTTATTTTACAATATTTTTTATTCATATCCTGGAGCATATGAAAGCTAATAATACCTGCATGGTTGTACATGTCATTGATTGTTTGACCTGCAAAAGCCTGTTGAAGCTGAAAATCATTAGAGCTCTAGGCGCTTTTTTTTTTTTTTTTTGCACTTTCAAATTTGCACATACACATGTACAGGTATATGCGCGCGCACACACACACACACACACACACACACACACACACACACACACACAGCCTCTACTTACAGTATGTTTGCATGAATTTAAATATTCTTTATACATTTTAGTAAATAAGATACATTTTACTCACCCTGTGTCAAGCAGAGTGTCCAAACCAAGATAAATCCAAACCCATACACCAGCCAGGCACGCAAAGTCATGGATGCAGCACAAGAGAGTTGGTCAGTTGTCAGTGCTGGAGGAGTATGAGTATCATCTAATAGTCCACCACAACAGAAAGAGGGAGAAATCTGTAGATCCCACTTCCCAATGCCTGAGCAGCACGACTGCTCCTTTCCACCCCAGCCTCAGCGAACCTCACTCAGTGTGCAAGTGAAGTGCCGGAGAGAGCCCAGGGAGAGAGGGAGCCAACCATCCAGGCAGTCAGTCAGCTCAGCAGCCAGTCAGGGAAAAGGAAGAGGAGGGGGAAGATAAATGATAATGGATAAATGTTTTTCTCAGCCCGTCTTCTCACATCCTAAGCAGTTCAAGCTGATGGAAGTAACGATTTAAGAGCAAAAAGAAATTCCTCTCCCTTTACATGTCATCCCCTGAACAAACCAACACTTTCCCTCAGCACAGTGAGAAAAACAGCGCAGCAGTGAAAGTGGTTCTTTTTGCAGGTGGAGCAATCAAGATTAATTCTTGATTGATAATTCATTGTTTCTAATAATAGTCCTATCACAATGTGTTAAAAGCCCAGACACTAAATGGGATGGCAGAGTGTGTGTGTGTGTGTGTGTGTGGGAGTGTGTGTGCAGGTTGGCGTGTACCAATCTGTTTGTGCGTTTATATGGAGCACTGCCAAAGGACACACACACATAAAAGTTCCCAGTGGGGTAGGTCATAGCTGCGCAGTGTATCACTACGTTGGTACGCTCGGGAGAAAATTCTATCTAATCAAGAATTAAAGAGTAATCCTTTCTTAGAGACTGTAATGCCGGGGGATAAGGCAGGCTTTGTGGTAAGCCCTCATCCCCTCCCAACCAAAAGCAACATATGGTCCAGTCTGATTGACGGCTGCCAACGATCTCTGTCATTCATAATAAAACATATTTACAGAAGCAGGTTCAAATTCTTCGCATATGTATGAGGAATTATGGAATGCAAACTGATTTTTCCCGCCTATTTCATTAAAAAAATTAAAAGGTTCCTAATCATGACCTACGTGTTCGTCTTTTTATGTTTAGGCAGACTGACACACACACACGCACGCACACACAAACACACACAATAAAGGTGTCTCTTTTTATTTGGAAGTGTCTGCAGCTGCATGTGAGTTGGCGCTAGGCTTTCATTCATGACTCATTGTTTGAGTGTGAAGGAAAAACAGGGTGAGAGGAGGGGAAATGCCAGCAGTGTGCACTATCTGTGTGAAGCATATGGTACATAGAAAGGGTCACTGGGGATGTTGTGTGGTACGAGGACGTGAAAAAAGAAAGGATGCTGTTTTAAGCTTGGGTTTAATCAATAATTATCTTTGTGTGCATGTGTGTGTGTGTGTGTGTGTGCATGTGTGTGTGCTGAATCCTTATAATAATTTGTCGTGTGGACATGCTGTTTTGTTTTAGGGTTTTTTTCTTGCAGGGGGTTAAATGCAGAAGGCTATCATATCTGCCCATTCCATATGTAGCTTAGTTTAGTAAAAAGACAAGAGGGAAAATAATTACCTTAATCTGTCCAATAGGGAAAAAAATCTGACTCTCAGCACAAGGAAAATGAATTTGTTTCAAAATAAAAACAAAGCCATTTCTCATAGACACACTAATATCATGTGAACTTAAAACTGCTGAGTATGGCAGTTTATGTCTAGAAATGATCAAGTATACATATTGTTAAGTGAACTTTAGCTATCGAGGATTTTGATACCTTGTGACACAAAGAGACAACTTTGCTACAGGTTTTTGCACAAGTGAAAAGCCAACCAGCTATGGCCTGTGGATTCAATAATCTCTCCATCAACTAGCAGGTAGTATGTAAAAAATTTGCTTTAAAATAAACTTTACCCCATGTCATCAGTGATGTGCTAATTCTACTCCCATTTGTCCCAGAAGCAGGTGATGGATCTATAACTTGTTATTTCCGCATAGTATCAACACATCTGACACGAGTGTTGTGTAGCATAAAAGAGGACTCAGGGTGAAAGTCCCAACGGTGATGAGCACATGCAATTTTTGGTGTCAAATGTTTCCCTCTTGCCCCCATCTTACAGCCCTTATTCATTTATATTCTGCTGAGCTGCTTGAGCCTTTGAGCGATAAAGCTGTGAAAGGAGAGTGAACGAATCATGGATTTGGAAAGGGAAGAGGAGGTCCGGCAGCACCATAATGATGAAAGTGAGTTTCCCCCAAGCTGCTCCTGACTTATCTTATGACACACAATAGCAGCTTTAAATGCCCTTGAAGTCGTCTACGGTGGCTAGTTTGGAGTGACGGCGACAAGAATAGGAAACGCTTCATGGCTTTAAATTCTTGATGAAATAGCAATTAAGACACCAGATGAAGAAGTGAGCCCGAGGTGGCATGAGCAACAACCAAAATAACGAATGAAACAACAAGCGTGTAAGGAGGAAATACATGAAAAGTTAATTCTGCTGTTTGGGGTTTAATTTCGGGCATCTTTGATCACATGTAAACCCTCCCCTGAACGTGTAACAGAGTTGAAACTGAAAATGGCCATTAAGTATTAGCCAGAGCCCAGCGGGTTCACTGCAGAGTTAATGAGCAGTAATCCAGTGGTATTTGACCACAATACTAATGGAAGGATATACTGTGGGCCATGTGCAGCTAAGTCAGAATAAAAGTGTAGAAACTGCACAGAGAACAGGGAGGTCTGAGACTTCACTTTCAGGGACTCTGATGCGCTACCAATTTGTGTGGCTGGAGAAATCCCCAGGGGTCTCTTTCACCTCTCTTTAGGGCAAGTCTTTGTGCTTTTTGTCACATGTCCCATGATTGTAGCCTTGATGCTGGCACAAGTAGTAAGATTAACCACTAAAACCTTGAAGGGAAACTGCTTTTTAGCACCCACGATATCAAGTAACTGAGCGTTTGACCGGCTTTGCCTCCACACTTTTACACTCCAGCAGTCCAAAGCCAGATTCTTGTCCCAGGGACAAATAAATAGAAAAGTAATACTTTTCACTGTAAAACGAATCAGTAGGCAGCAGTTGTTGTTTTTTATACATACAATATATATGTATATATATACTGATTATAGGGATGTAGGGAAATTAGTGGCACACTCTAGTTAGTTTTGAATCATGCATATACTGTATATGTGTGTACAGGCTCTGCACATGCAAACACACACACAGGGGGCCTGTACGCATGCAGAGGAGGTAGAGTGGTGCTTCCCAAATGAGCAACTTGTAAGGGGGACGGCGCCTTGCTCAAGGGCGCCTCGCTCAAGGGCGCCTCGGCAGTGCTCTGGAGGTGAGCTGACACTTCCCACTGTCAGCTCACCTCCGGGTGTTTGTTTTACTTTAACAGGGGACACATAGTATTTTAATTTAAAATTTGCTTGATTGTCCTTTGAATTACAATATTTTTAATTTATCTTTACTTCGTGTTGTTCACAGTGTGACAGCTTTTGCTTTTTTTTTGGTGGCATTAAATCCAACCATTTGTCTCAGTGAAACTTTCCATTGCCTGACCTAGTAGGTCATGATTCTGAGCAGGTGGAGGGTCCAGAGGGTTAACATAATCATACAACATCTCAAGCATGTAAGCACTTCTCCTCTCAGCATCTCAGCTCGTTGTATCTTAAGAGGTGCAATCAGTTGTCTTGTGCATGGCTGCTCTACCTCCTTGCCCGGTGTCCTGAGGGTAAACCCGGGGGCTGGCTCGCCATCTGCTACACTCACTGAGAGTGGCACTATAAAATCTGCAGTACCAGTTCACTGACTCCAAGACCAGGTGTTGACCGTCTCTTTAAACGCCCTGAGACTTGATGTCTTCCACTGGTTATTCACAGCGACATGATTGCTGATCCAAAGGCACATTTTGCATTAGAATTGAATGTTGGCTTTGATTTGATGCAGAGCCAAGCTGCCTGACAAAACGTTGAGGATTTGTCCCTCACATTTCTGAGTAGACTGATTCTAAACCATCCCTCAGCACTTTTCAAAGATTCAACATTTTACTGTATTTTACAGGATGCAAATCTAAAGCTGATATTTCCTGTCACACGGCCATGTCTGACTTTTTTGAAAAGCTGTTATCAGATTTCTGAGATTAATTTGCCCCTTGGTGGTACAGCATCTGCCATGGAAAATCAAACTAACATTTGAAGGCGTGCTGCGGGGACCGGCCTGCCTGATATGTTGGAGCATATCACTGGCAAAACTAATTGGATGTTTGGACTATTTTTAAAGGGTCCACTTTGGATGGTTCTTTCAAGAGCCCATGATAAATAATTAAATTGGCACAGAGAGAGTAGAAGAATATTTAACTGCTACTCCCATTTAAAGGCTTAGCTTTACAAACTATCATCTTAATAATCTCTTATTTTAAACATTCTCCCTAAATCTCCAAGGCTTACAGGCAACATCTGCTGCAGACTCTGCTGGAAAATGTCTTTATTAAAACAACCTGAGACGTTCCTGACATCTGTTTTCCTAATGCTTTCCACTCAGTGCCCATTTAGTCACTTCATGAATTCAGTGTATTCATATGCCATCACTGACTCAAGTTATGCCACAGATTTTTGAAAGGTCATATATTCCTCTCTAAGTCCCCTGTGTCATAGGATGCAGCTTGGCTTAGCCTGCATTAAGTCCTCATAAATCCATGTATGTTTGTCATTTATAGATCCTATCGTTACACTTTGTGAAATCAATGATGGGACTCTCAGGGGATTAATGAGAGGCGGGACATTATCCGCCCATGTTCCCCCAGAGGAAAATCATAGCATGCTGCTTTATTCTCTTTCACAGGCTCATTGACAGAATAATGATGTACAATGCTGCTTTACAAATGAAACCATTTGAACAACATCGTGCCCAACACAGGGCTTAATATATCAAAAATATTTTGAGGCTGATCTGATGTCAACACCACGCTGATCCATCCAGTAGAGTGAGTCACCACCAGCCGATGAGATCCACCACTCCAAGGACAGACCAAATAAATGCCTAAGTCATTGTTCTGAAACAAAGTACAATTTATGATTACCCCTTCCAAAACCCAAACCATAGCTGAACCAGATGAAATGGAACCAGAGTCCCCTAGTGGAGTCTGGTTCCACTATAGAGGAACCAGACTCCACAATGGATGCAGATCCAGCTGCTACATGATGGATGCAGATCCATCATGTAGCTTTTGATACGACCAGCCAAGGAAGTGGACAGAGGTCACCGATAGCCGATGATCCACCACACACAGGCCTGAGAGAGAGAACAGGAGAGAGAGGGAGAGAAAGATAGAGAGAGCAAGGGCGAGAGTGGTGACAAAAGTGGATGGTATAGGTGGCTTCTTGTTCTGACTGCTCTCCCACTGTCCACACAACATCGCTCTCAGCTCCCTGAACTGATTTGGCTCCAAGCCACAGCATCCCAGGCTCCAGGAGAGAATATGAATGGCATTAGCTCCAGGCTGTTGCCATGGTGTTGACTTATTTACTGTACATCAACCCACTGACTTCAAACAGCACACTGCACATTTTGGCTGCCATATTAGTGTCAGTGTTATCATCCAAAGGACACATTTCCACTGGGTGTTTTAAAATATTTAACTGTGGCTGCCTGAACAACAGAAGTTATGGGCAGATGCGAAACGTCCTGCAAGCTGAAAATATAATGACCAATATGTATATGTATAGCTGTGCATTATTATTATTTTTATTATTACTATTTTACCTCAATCAAGTCCACATTTTACTTATTGCTATTTCCATTAATGGGACACATCATAAAAGACATCTACATTCCAACCAACAACACAGAAATGATGGTTTTTTTAAAAGGAAAAACAGTTAATTTTTTTCTGATATTGCCTTCTAATGAATACCATTCTATGTACCCCAGACCCAATTTGGGTTTCCACTGTTCAATGTCTTGTGCAGCTGTTTTCTTGAACAGCAGATGGCCGCAGATTCTAATGAAGCCACATGTGGGACGCATCATTGACATTCAACTGGGCCAATAATCAATGTGCAGGGCGAGTGAATGCAGGGATTATTGGAGAGTCTGGGGGAGGGCGCTGTTAAATTATGTCAGTCATGACATACTATTATTCTTTGTGGAATAACAAAAGTGTAGGTTTGAGATTAAAACATCTAACAGAAGCATGGCGCCCATTACTGTATTCGGCAGCATAAGTATGAAATTTGTGAACTTTGTCTGCAAAACTTTCTGTGCTATAACTGTCTCATTAGGCCCCATAAGTTTGGAGTTGTGGTCACCACCATGACATATTTGTGCAACACTCTTGCAATTAAGCAAATGCATAAGGAATATTTTTCTTGACTTCTGGGGTTTTTCCACTAACTATGATAAATTTAGATCTGTGCAAACAGTTCTGTTCACTTTCCTCAGACAGAAAACTAAGAATTAGATTTCTTTTAAAGGCTTGACTTAATGAGTTTTTGTAATGCTTCTATTGTGTCTGCCTCCTCAGATCATGCACTAATCAGATGAAAACTGTACATTATTATTATATATTGACAAAATGAGATAATGAAGATAATTCATGAGAAGGATGAACCATTTACTTTGATAAAATCTCATAGTCCATTAGAGCTCATTGGCATAGGGTGGGGCAGGAAAATGTCCCTGACCGCAAGCACCACCATCATGAGGTGTTCTGGGTTGAAAGGGGCAAAACATGAAAGAACGTAAATACTATAGTGAATAGTAGTAAATTAAAACATGAATAATTAGAATACAGAAATCAGTCACAAAAACAATTGATATGATAAACAAACAATACTTTTGATAATTTTTTTTATTTTTAGTGACTTGAATCTGCTTTTTCTGAAAAAAAATTCTTCATTTTTCTTTTTTTTGAGCAAACAATACAAAACTTATAACCCATAGAAAACAGGGCATTCCCCAACATTGGACTGTAGACCACTTTTTTTTCTTCCCCAGGAAAATGTCAGTAATGTGACAGGTTGAATTACAGCTTTCAGGGTCGCAACATCCGGTTACACCCCTGTATTCAAAATTTTACCCTGACCTACTTGCATAGCTCAAAGATCAAAGCTAGTGCTCTGCCCTACTTTCATAGATCAAAGCACAAGCTTTGATCTATGGTCTTATGCACACTGGCCTTCACCCTTATCTTTCTATGTTATCCGGTTCCTTAGTGTACAAAAGTTGAAATTTGACCTTGACCTAGTTTTCTCAAGGTCATGGTCATCATGTCATTTTCATCCCCTTTTCATCTCCATGTATGTTGTGACACATTTCTACCTCTGATTAAAAAATTCCATCTTCAGTTGAAGTCTTACAGCATGTTCCATCATCTGTTGATGTATTAAAAAAATCTTACAAGATGCATTGAAGAACGTATCTAATTTTCTTAGTTTCCAATCAAATTATTTCCATAACTATTCATTCCTTTATGACTACTGGAACATACTGTAAATCTTCACAATCCTTATCGTCAGTTATGGTATTCAATTCTAACTCCCATTTTTCTTTGATGCTCAAAGTATTTTGAGAGATATCCATTTATGTGTATGCTAGACAAATTATTTCCTTTTCTTTGTGGCTCATTAGTGTTGTATTTGGAGGTATTTATACAATTTATTTCATGGAAAACTAAATTATTCTCCTTAGATTCAGTTTCCGAATTTTGATCACATAACCAAAAATAAAATCGCATGTACCGTACATTGTATTGGATCCACAGGTGGTACCGCTTTCTAGTGATAGATGGCAGTATTGAGCTTTCTGTATGAAACCGGTTGTCAAGCAAAACCAAAGAAGAAGAAAACAACGAAGAAGAAGCTGAAGCCCACACGTGTGCTAAAGCTAAATGTCTGCCAATCTTGTTGTGCCTTTATATGTCATAGGTTAGGTTTGATATCGCTTTAACTCGTAGCGTAAAATAGCAGTTTATAGTCTTTAAACTGTCTTTAAGAGCCTTTAAACCGTGATCATGGCTCAGAGGAAGAAGAAACTGATGAAGAAGAAGAGACACACAACCAGAGAGCCAGAGAGCGACTCTGACCGGGGAGACTTTGAGTTAGCGGCTGAAGTTAAGGACGATGACTCCGTAAGAAGAAACTTTGAAATATATGCGTGAACAGTGGATGATAGTATTACGTGATGGTGTCATTTATGGTTATGAATGTGCGTCGATAGTAAGTTACATGTTGTACAGATGTCTGTCACTGGGGGTATAGCTCAGTGGTAGAGCATTTGACTGCAGATCAAGAGGTCTCCGGTTCAAATCCGGATGCCCCCTTGAGCCTTTTATGCGTTTTTTGTCAACACTTTACAATTAAGACGTGTTTACATAGTCATATGAGTTTAAGAATGTTACACAGCGATCACGTCCACAATACAAGACTGAATAACATAAACTTTACAGGAACTAAGTGTTTTCCTTTAGTAGAATTGTCGATACCAAATACAGTAAATGTGTACATGAGGGAAAACGTCTTCCATGGTTGAAAATGTTGATACCCTGTTCATGTTGCTAACAAAATGACCTTCTTTTCTGGTGTCACAGCCTGGGCGGAAAATGCTACGGTTCCCGGCCTCATCAGACTGCCCTTCAGATGTGGAGCCTGACACCAGGCAGCTGGTCAGAGCCCAAAACAAGAAAAAAAAGAAGTCTGGAGGTTTCCAGTCCATGGGTAAGACCCAGTTGTACATATAGGGGTACTTGCCACCTTTTCTGCAAAGGGAAGATAACAAAATAATTATTTACGATTTCAGGCCTTAGTTACCCTGTATATAAAGGTGTCATGAAGAAGGGTTACAAAGTCCCTACTCCTATCCAAAGAAAGGTAAGTTGGTCCTCGTTTACATTTCTGACATTGAACATTTGTGACTCTCAATAGCACAGTATTTCAGGTCTGATTCTCTTTGCCACTTCAGACTATACCTATGATTTTGGATGGCAAAGATGTGGTAGCCATGGCCAGGACCGGCAGCGGGAAAACGGCTGCCTTCCTCGTGCCCATGTTTGAGAAGCTGAAAGCTCCTCAAGTCCAAACTGGAGCCAGAGCCCTCATTCTGACCCCCACCAGAGAGCTGGCCCTGCAGACCATGAAGTTCACCAAAGAGGTCAGGCTGATGAAGTGTTTGCTGATGTAATGTCCATATAATTATTGAGTGATGCTCCTCTACCCTTAATGCTTTTTAAAAAAAATTGTGTTGTGGTGCTATAGTTGGGAAGATTCACTGGCCTCAAGACTGCATTAATCCTTGGAGGAGACAGGTGAGTCACTGCCTGGTATTGGAACCCTGTTGCATTTTTATTTTTTCATGCTCTGAGCTCCTTGAGCTCAGAAATGAATATAAATGTTCTGTTCTTCCTCAGTATGGATGATCAGTTTGCTGCTCTTCATGAAAACCCTGACATGTGAGTGCTTTGCAGTGCTAACTGTTAATGTTCCTGCCCATCCTTGTGCTATAAGCTTTAGTCCTGATCTCTGTGCTGCTTCCCTCAGAATCATCGGCACCCCTGGCCGTCTGATGCACGTCGTCAAGGAGATGAACCTCAAACTGCAAAATGTGGAGTATGTGGTGTTTGATGAGGCTGACAGGTAAGAAATAGGCTCATTCCTTTGCAGATGGCATGTTTTTACTTCACTATTACACGCATACTATGTTGGTGTGTTCCAACACTCAGGTTGTTTGAGATGGGTTTCGCGGAGCAGCTCCAGGAAATCATTCGCAGGCTTCCGGACACCAGACAGACTCTGCTGTTCTCTGCCACACTTCCCAAACTGCTGGTGGAGTTTGCCAGAGCCGGTGAGTTTAGTGATCAGTCCTAAATGAAACCCCTCAATCATTAGAGTGATGTACACAGCAACAAACTGCTGTTTGAGACCCAAGCTAAACCAGCTTTTTTATGTTTTCCAGGGCTGACTGAACCTGTATTGATTCGTCTGGATGTGGATACAAAGATCAGTGATCAGATTAAGGTAGAGGAAGCCAGATTATTTTTTCTCCAGTGCATCATGCAGTTAATAGTCATGCATAACAGTGATGCAAGCAACCTCCATTCTCAAGCGCATGTCACAATAAATTCTGACATATTATCCTGTCTATCACCATGTTCTCTGAATTCTTTAAAAACAGCTCAGTTTAGAGCAGTTCTTGTAAACTGAGTTAATGATAGGAACATTCAGAAATAAAACAATGAAGCAAGGAAATTGCATGCATGAAACCAAACAGCTGGGTTATAGTTTGTCTAAATGAGTAAAAGTACAAAAAGTAGAAAAGTATATATAAGTATATAAATAAATAAATAAAAGAAGTGTCTGTACAAATTCAAAATTTCCCTGGTTTTCGTCCAGCTGTCGTTTTTCCACCTGCGTATGGACGACAAGACAGCTCTGCTGCTTCATCTGCTGAGGAATGTGGTGAAGCCTCAGGAGCAGACTGTCGTATTTGTAGCCACTAAACACCACGTAGAATACGTCAAAGAGGTAAGAAACATGCGCTCCACTTGTTTCTGTGACTGTGTGTGTGTGTTGCCTTGATGAATCCTCACATTCTCAGGTTTTTCAAATCCTTGGTTTTGATTGATAAATGTTTTTGCTTTGCTGTCCAGCTGCTGTCGTCAGAAGGTGTAGAGTGTGCCTATATCTACAGTTCACTCGATCAGACTGCCAGGAAAATCAACATTGGAAAATTTGTGCATCGGAAAGCTATGGTACTAATCGTGACCGATGTAGCTGCTCGAGGTATAGACATCCCCCTGCTGGACAATGTCATCAACTACAACTTCCCTTCTAAGGCCAAGCTCTTCTTGCACAGAGTTGGTAGGTTGTTTATACAACAACAACAACAAAAATGTCCTACTAATTTTTTTTATTGTGCCAAATTTTAAAACTGGGAAGAACTGATGATTTTCATTGACCTGTCTTTTCCCATCAGGCCGTGTGGGACGTGCTGGGCGCACCGGCGCAGCCTACAGTATGATTTGTCAAGATGAGATGCCTTTTGTCTATGACCTTCACCTCTTCCTTGGAAGGCC
Source organism: Antennarius striatus (assembly GCF_040054535.1). Taxonomy (NCBI): domain Eukaryota; kingdom Metazoa; phylum Chordata; class Actinopteri; order Lophiiformes; family Antennariidae; genus Antennarius; species Antennarius striatus. Next base: position 12,890,969 of record NC_090790.1, read on the forward strand.
TGTTCAGTTCGCCACCACCGAGCACACACAAGGTAGGCCTCTCAGAAAGTCTGGATTGATCTGCTCGACTGATCTGAAGCGCTGACTTTACCTGTCACTCGTCACAATCTTCTCCTCTCTACACAAATCTACTTCCCCCTTTACAGATTGTGAGGGGGTGTTCGGTCGGGTCCCTCAGAGCATCATCGATGACGAAAGTGCCCATCTGAACACAGCTCACGAAAACTCCCTTGATCTGCAAAACCTACATCGCGTATCAGAGAACGCCTACAAGCAGTATCTCAAGTCTCGACCAAACCCTTCGCCTGAGTCGATCAGAAGGGTCAAAAGCACAGATTTGTCCTGCATGGCTATCCACCCACTGCTTGGTCAGTTTAGAGGAGAAAGAAACGTTAAGAGTGGTGATGAGATGCAGACTGAAGTTGGTGGTAACCTTTCAATCTTCTTTCAGGCTTAGGTTTGGAGAAAGTGGAGCTGGAGCGCCTTCATATAGTCGATGCAATCAAAGGCTACAAATCCAAATCGGTGAGATTTATTAGATTACAATGCAAAGCCCTCTGTGTTGCATCTTCATGTTAACCTGTGATAAAAGAAAAACTTCCTCATTTTCTCTTCATGCAGACAATCTTTGAAATCAACTCTAGCAGTAAGACACAAGCCAGCGAGGTGATGCGGACCAAACGTTCCAAAGACAGTCGACTAGTGGATAAATTTAGCAAACGGAGAGACAGCCTGGCTGCAGAGAGTCAGCGACAGAGGCCCAACAAGCCCTCAACCTCTAACAATGATTTACCACAAGCACCAAGCAATGAGGACGACGAGCTAAAAGCAAGAAACTTTCTACTACTTAAACATTTTGTGTTGTCTAAATGTACAAGAATTAGGACAACCATGAAAAATATGCTGTTCCACAATTAATGCAGAAACTTAGATGATCTAATTATGATCCATCGTAGAGCAAAAGACATGCGCTGTGAAAGGTCGTTTTCATTCATTACTAATGATTAGTTTTGGTTTAAAAATTTTAATCAGCATAGTACAATCTTCTCAAGTAAATTTCATAAAGAGTATGATGATTATTTTAGGATTTTGCTCACAGCACTATTTCTACTAGCCTCTGCTAGTCTCTTTTTCACATGCAATATTTAATGATTCCACCAGGGGGTGTTTTCTGCAGTGGTTGGTGAAAAAAGGAGACATCCGCAGGAAGATGGAGAAAAACTGCCAAAGAATAAGAGAAGCAGAAAGTCTGGCAAAGATGAGGATTATTACATCCCCTACAGACCCAAAGACTTCAACTCTGAAAGAGGGTAAATCCAAAATATACAGTAGGTCTGATTAGGAAAATGGCATCAGAAGTGATTCAAATTTGTCATCCCAGTTAAACCCGGTGGCTCCTGTTCTCTCTCATGTCAGGCTAAGTCTCAGTGGAGAAGCTTCAGCTTTTGAACAACAGGCATCCTCTGCTATCCTGGATCTGATGGGAGACGAGGGAGATCGACTCAACCAACACAAACATATGATGAAATGGTGAAAGTTTAATTTTGTTCTAAAACATGTCTCTCCTCCTCTTTGAGTCTTTATGTTTCTGATTTAACTATTAAATTCTATATCTCTTGTGTGTCTTCATCACGGGTAGGGACCGCAAGAGGAAGCGCTTTGTGAAAGAATCGGGTAAGGAGGACCAGAAGAAGAAGATCAGAACAGACGGCGGACAGGTCATCAATAACAAGAAGAACAGGAAGAACTTGTATCCCTTCAAAACATTCTCCTATTGCTCTTATGTATGATCCTCGCTCCCACAATATTTAGCTTCATTGCATAGAGATGTGGAACTTAACGCCCTTTTAGTTACGAGGACTGGAAGAAAAAATACAGGATAGACGACGCTGGATCAGACGGAGAAACGGCAGGAGGAGCAGGGAGGAGGCCGGCTGGAGGTAGAGCGTTTGTTGTCTCAACACTTTCCATATAGTCGATCACATGCAATGCGATGCTCATTCATTCATTTCCCATACCGTTTTCGCGGGTCACAGGGGAGCGGAGAGCCGTCATCGGAGTGTATGGTTTAAGCAGATCAGACACGTAGGCGGGAGCAAGCCCATTAACGCTTTTATACATCATTAAAAGTACTTCAAATCAGATCTAACATGAATTGGGAGCCAATGTAATGACGTTATACTGGGGTGATGTGCTCAAAGTTCCTGGTTTTAGTTAATATTCTTGCTGCTGTATTCTGAACCATCTGAAGGCTTCTGATACTTGACCAAGGTAACCCAAGAAGAACATTGTAAAAGTCAAGTCTACAGGACAAAAAGTCCTGAATCAGAATCTCTGCATCAGCCATAGATAGAGATGACCTAATTTTGGAGATACTGCGTAAATGAAAAAAGGCGAGATCTTTGTGACGTCTTTAATATGCCGATCAAAAAAGAAAGTTGAATCTAATGTAACAAAATTCTTGACTGTTGAACATTGGGATATCATAGTTATTTTCAGACATAGTTGTTCAAATTGGGGTTTATGTCAGGCAGGGCCAATGATTAGCATCTCTGTTTTGTCTGGGTTGAGCAAGATATTACTGGACATCCAACAATTCACGGCAGAAAGACAGGCCTCTAGTTTAATTAATTCTGACCGATCATCTGCTTTCATGGACATGTACAGTTTGTGTGTCGTCAGCATAACAACGGAAACATATTCCGAAGCTGCATATAATTCTACCAAGAGGTGCAACATATAGCAAAGGACCAAGTACAGACCCCTGAGGTACGCCATATTTAACGTCGGAGAAGGTGGATCCTTTTGCTAAGATAAAGGGTGGTGGTATCAATATTTTTGTTATTTTGCTTTCCTAGCATGAAGAAAGTATTCAAAACAAACTTGTATTATAAAAAGTCATTTTATTCTCATTATTTTGAAAAAGTAGTACTTTATCTTAATCCTCGTTTCTGTTTCCTCTGGCTTCCAGGTCGTGGTCGCGGTCGTGGCCGGCGAGGTCCTCAACCTCAGGGTTCTAATCTCCAGAGGCCCGCTGGATCTCAACAAACCCCCGGTGGCCGTAAAGTCCGTTCAGAGCTGAAGACAAAGGATCAGATCATAAAGCAGCGCAAGAAACATCAAAAGCAGCAGTTCCTGCAGAGCGGAGGCCTGAAGAAACTCCGTACCAAGAACAAAAAGTGGCTCGGAGAAGTTAAGAAGTCCGGCTTTGGACGAGGGGGCCAGAAGAAAGGCAAGATGAGGAAGAAACTCTGAGGAGGACTGTCATCAGCAGACGATGGTCACCATAAGGCTTATGATGGATGATGATGGATGATGACGGATCTCTTCTCAAACCTCCTTAAATGATTTCATATCTTTCATAGTTGTGGATTAAAGGAGTGTTTCTAGATTATAGAGATGAACTTCACTTGTTTCCATCACTGAACTCACTGTTCAGGATGTACTATACCAGGTTCTCCTGTTTTAGGATGAAATGTTTTTGAATGCAGAGTTATGTCTGTATACTGTACATTATTAACTATTTCCAAAATACAGGTAACAAAAATGAAAATATTTTGATGTCTTCATTTCTTCTCAGATACAGGTACGTGTATAGATTGGTACATCTATTTTGGCAAAGGGAGTCCTTAGACTCAATTGAAGAGGTGCTACAATGGGTCTAATGTCCCACAGAGTGAGCGACATTTCTGCAACAGACATGGACATGCCCTCTTCATTCTTTCCATCTCCTGTTAGATCCTCCCTCCCAACAATCTGCTTTACTTGTAATTAAACAGTTAATGTTGCGCCTCGCAGCCTCCTGCTGAGAGGCGATGCCTTCATTTATTTCAGAGATTTTATGGTTGGAAAGATACTTTTTGAAACTCTGGATCCACCAGATTTAAATGTATCTGTCTCCTGCAAACAATAGGAACAGTTGGAATTGGATTTTGCATCAGGTTGATTACAAGGTACGATGCTGCTCTCTGTAGGTAAAAAACTAGTTCTGCAAGTCTAAGCATCCCAGAGCTGCTAAGGATTACCGGAAAGTTCAATCAAATGAACCGGGTTCATTCGCAGTTTATTCACCAGCAAGAATGAAGAACAAGAGGAAAGTCAGGAAAAAAAGAAGGGGAAAGCTGAGAATTACATGATACAAGATGTAATGAAGTAACTTAAAAATTGCCTGATATAATATTAAGATAAAACATTATGCAAGTCTCATCGTATAGTTAAAATAAGTTCAAAAGTTTCCCTCAGATTAATAACTGACTGGCTTTGACCTCTGTCATCTTTTTTTTAAACTGCATTTCAATATCTTAATATTTTGTGTATCTTTTACATTGTTTTAAATTTCACCATGCCAAACTAAACTCACTGAAAATGTAATGAAATGTTAAGTTTTCTTTTTAAAACGCTACCTGTGGGAGTAAATTCACCGAAAATAAATGAACAGCAGTCTTGTCTGTCACACAACAGCTCAGCCATCTTATATTTAAGAAGCACAACATCCGGCCTTTTTCCCAGCCGCATGTCAAATGATTGTGTAATTTATTTTCTGCTGTTTTATATATTCGTCGATCATCTTGTAAAAGCAGAGTTCCCTCTCTTTTCTTGGGCTTCTGGAAAGGTGCAAAGCATGACCACATGCACGGCGGCTTCAGAGGGAAGAGCAGCTCTACACCGGTGAAAGTGAGGGAGATAATGGGTGCAGTCCATCTGGATGTGGTTACGAGGGTTAGCTGTTTTTTGATGATAATGTGCACATTCTATCATAGGTCATTCATGACTTTCTCTGAAGCTCCTCCGTGAAGATTTGTGCCTCCTGGTTGTGTGTGTGTTTGTGTGCGTGAATCTTGCTAAAGATGGAAGATGGGCAGTGTGTTGTCTGTAATGCATTTTGTCAGCAGCAGAGTCACCATGGAGATTGTCACTGGACACACCCCAGAGCACTGTCATATTTCATAGCAGGGGATCTTCCTAACAAAATGCATTCATAAAACACACCAGCTCATCTTTCCAGGGGTTAAAAACAGCACAGTTTGGGTTTGCAGTGCAGTTTATGGCAAGTCAATGCTTTTGAAATCATGTTGTTTTTGATTTTTTTCTGATATTTTAAAATGTAGTCTTCACATTTAGTAGATTTTGAATGACATAGTGGATGAATACATACAAAGAATTCAACTACTGTTAATGTTTTTTTTGTTGTGTCTGAAGAACTGATTACATCACATCTTTCTGCCTGACTGATTCTCCTGCAATTCTAAAAAAATTTTTTTTTTCATTGAAGGAATACAATCCCACTGAAAGTCATCGATGCAACTGAATATTACACAGCTGTTTGGTTTTTGTTTTTTTGGGGGGTTTTTTGGGGGTGGGGGGCAAATGCAATTTCTGCTATATTTACTCACTAATTCAGCTACAACTGAGACATCTTGTGATGATTTCAGAGATGAGACACAAATTACACATAAGAGAGAGAGTGTGTGAGAATGTGTGAGAAAGGAGGTAATGGGGGGCAAACCGATGTCAGACTATAAAAAGTAAAATGTGGAAGCCATCCTCCAGACAAGGCATCGGCGCTGTCTGTCCTCTAATTACCCGGGACAGGAACAAACTGGAGTCAAGGAGGTTACGTTGCCTGGAATATCAGTTAATCCTCATGCAGAGATAATGAGCCACGGCATGCCTTCACCTCACATCCCTTCCGCTGTAGAACTGTCCCTCACCCTCCTTGTCTAAGCGATGGCCCCTGGCCCCCATCCCAGAGCCCTTCAGAGCTGCAAGCAGCTCTACATGCAGTAGGAACAGCAGCTTTATCTCTGTTTGGGCTTCCCAGGATGGACACAGCATCCACTCGAGATACGCGAAAGAGCCTGAGCATCAAGAGAACTGCTTCCCTCTGAAGAGTGGGATTGAAATGCCAGGCAGACGTTACAGTGGGAGTGTTGTTGTGTGGGTTTATAACTGCTGACGACACACTTTAATTACTGGTTAAGTAGTTTTAGTTGCACAACCTTTTTAAACCTTGAGCATCTGCTGATCAACGCGTACCACATCCCGTTTTGTTCCGTTCATCTCCCTGGTGGTGCGTTCAACCTCTTTTTTTTTTTAAAATCCTGGAAACATCCAGATGTTTTATTACCTATCTCACATTTCTTCTATAGGTTTGATTTTCTGATTTACGAGCTGAGTCTTAAAAAACCTGGCTGCCTGTCCTGGAGCACACTAACAAGGAGGGACTCCGCTTCCAGTTACATCAGCAACATTTCAGATTTCTCCTCTTGTGTATTTTGAAAACATTGTGTAATTATGAATAGTGACTGTACAGAGAAGAAGAAATCAGTTTACAAAGTTATGGTAAGAAGAGTTTTGGACAAATGAACAACATCCAAGTCATTCATAAAATGAAAAAAACAAAAAAAAACAAAATCAAATAAAAAGACTTTGACAGTTTCTTGTAAATTTAATCCAACAGCAACAGCTCTGATCTGCACGACTGGTCTAATTGGAAATATAAAAAATATAGAATCAAAATATAAATAAAAATTATATGCCACATTGATTTGACTCTTACTGCAGTATTTACCCATCCAGAACAGAAATAACTGCCCTCTGGATTCATATGAACGCCACATAAAACGCCCACATATCTCATTAATCTTAATCTACAATCAAAGCAATTATCTGTTTGCAGATATGTGAGTGTGTTGTGTCTTTCCCGAGCGGCCGTCCCTGCCGTCTGGTCTCCTGTGTGTGCTCCCTCTGATGATAAGGCTGCTGCCCTTTCTCAGGCTATCAGTCACGAGGCAAAAGGCCACTTGAGGAATGACAGGGCCAACATGACTGACATTAGCCGCTCTTAACTCAGCTATTCCTCCTTTCTCCTATGCAGGAAACTGAAAGTGGCTCCTTCAGGGATGAATGTCTTCATATTATTTTGCTTTTATTTTTTTTATTTTTTTTGCATAAAGGTCATAGAGTGCTGCTTGCTCAGACTGGGTGGAGCTGAGATGTTAGGTCAGCTGCTGGTTAGCTTGGTTTATTGTCATATTGTAATTACAGTGCTGTGGCTTTGTTTTGAAAACAGGCAGCTCATGAAGATGTTTGGACCCAATCTGCTATGCAGACGCTTGAAGGGAACCTTAAATTAGCCCAATCATAAGGGAATAACTGTAGTCAGCACGACCGTCTTTGAGCCAAAACGTCCTAATTAGGCATAGAAATGTCTGTTGGGCTGTTTGGACTGTGGGCAATTATAACAGTAAGTTGAATAGGAACCAGGTTGGGAAAATGATCACACAAATCTGAAAACCATTGAAAAATGTGAAATCATGATGAAGTGCGAGCAGCTGAAGTTCAAAAATGGCGCTAACAGTTTATAGCAGATCCAAATAAGATTTTTTTTTTTAAAAACCCGATCCGCGACTTATCTTTCCTATAAAATATATCTTCGCCACTGTTTGTCTGTTTGTTTGTTTTTTGATATAAACCACTAAATGGATTTTAACCCAACGTGGTGTGAGGGTTTTAAGGCATGTGGTGTGGAAGAAACCCTTACATTTTGGAGTGAATCTGGATTAAGGGGTGGATATGGGGATTTTTTTTCTTTTCTTTTTTCAACTTTTTGCACAATTTCCATCCATTATGGTTTTCATGCTTTTGTGACATGGGATAATGGGGAAAATGAGCTGCACTGGCAGAGCTTTGTGCTCCAGTGAGTTCTGTCTAGTTCACATTCTACACAAAACCATACTCCTCCCGTGAAAAACCTTTCTTAAAAGACCTCTGCTGGTGTGTTTCAACGATTTCTGATAATTGTAACCTTCTGACCTCCAGAGACAAACACGTGCACCACATGACATGCCATCGAAGCCATTTAACTAAGGTGACCTTATCAATTTGGGATGTTAGGTGTAAGGTCAAAACACCATAAAAAGCCCTAGTCGAAATATGTTTATGATTTACTGAAGCTTCAGGGTGTCAGGGACAACTTCAGATTATTCAGGGGTTAAAGACGTATGACATAAATGCTCTGCTGTTTCATTACGATCCCTCTTCTCAAAACGTTCAAACATCCAACCATATGAGTACTGATGAAACAATGCAGTCTGAAGTGGCCACCTGCCAATTGTACCGTAAAGAACACCTTTCATTGCCAGAGAAGTGTGTTTCTACTATGATCTGTTGCGTCTGTCAAGCTATAAATCTGAATGCACCCTCTGAGAAAGGAAAGAGACTTTTCAGCTGAGACTATTACGTCTATAGCGACCTCCAAAACAGTGTTTCCGCTTTTTGCTTTCGTGCCATTAAATTGAAATACAGTCACCATGAAGAAGGCCTCTTTTTATTTGCACCTCCTTTTTTCATTTTACTACCCTTAACATCTTCTACTCTTTCCATATTTTGTGTCGCTGTGACCACAAAAACCTGAAAATAGAAGTTGGGACTGATGTGTGGACCCAACACTAGGGCTATGTGGAGAATCTGCTTAGAAAGTTAATTTCACTCTTATATTAAATATATAAACATTATGAGTCTTTATTTGTCTAATTCATATTATTAGTCCAAAGTTCAGAGAGCTGGGAATATAAGAGACGACTCTGTGTTGTGCTGCTGAGGGGAAACATGTTGGCATGGAGCCCCAGCCCATTGGATCAGGAATCAAAGAGGGTTATTTTTGGGGATGTTCGGGAGCCTGGGACCATGTCCGAAAGCCCTTATAAAGAGCTCTTCTCCGGGTGTGTGGAAAGTGGGTTATCAACTCCACTGTCTGCAACTATTCAACACCTTCCACCCCTCTCCTGCTCAGATACGGCCATGGCTCCCTGAAGCGACCCGGGGGGCTTACGGAGCACTTTGGGTACATCTCTTTGTACAGCATTTCCCCTCACACCCTGCCATTCCTTATACCAGCCCATTCAATTTCACACATACGGATTTAGCTGATAAATGTTTTATTTCACTTTCCGCAATCCACTCACCCCAGCCTCTCCAGATCCCATATCCATCTCTGCTTTCTCATCTGTTTTGCATTATTGATTAACAGCAAAACAGAGGTGTGCTGTGCCTTGACCGTATCACCAGGAAGCCAAGGGGTTAATGGGGTTTCAGTGTAAAGCTGTGTTGTACTTATTTAAGTGTGCAAAGTGTGATTATGTACAATGCCAAATTTGCGATTAAACACAATATCAACCATTATTTATTCATAGTTTATTACTGAAGAGAAATGTTATCCTGTCACATATGCAATTCTATTTATTTATCTTAGTTTTAATTGTAACTCAAGGTAAGCTCATTCTAAACCAAGTTGTAACATTTATTTGGTGTTATACAAATGGGAAAATGCTATAATGGCATCTTTAAATTTTTCTCCTTTGTTTGTGTTTTTCCCTTCTCTCCTGTCCTGATCTCAGGAATGTTTTCCCAGTCTCTCTTTTCACCTTCTGTGAGCACCCTTGTCTCGATGTTGTTGTGCACTTCATTTGTCTTCCCCGGGGTCAGAGAAAGAGAAAAAAAAATCAAAATAATCACTGGACATTAAAGCAAGAGAAAGCTGAAGACAAACGGTGGATAACAAGATGACAGAGTTCATTAAGACTGAACACAGAGAAAACAGTTATTTTACTCATCATGTTCAATAAGTCTCTGGATACTTAAGCAAATGAAAATTTCTAACAAACGAGCAATAAATACATTCGACTATTGCTGCATGATTAATATTTAATGCTTGACATTGTAATGTATTGAAGTGTTTGGTTTGTTGTTTGGCTTGTTGGCTGATTTTTGCTTTATTTTCATCCCAGTAATGAAAAAGTATTTTTTTTAAACATCAATCATGTTTCAAAAATTTCAATTGCTCGAATATTGCACATTGTAATAAAATTTTTATTTCTTTTTGAAAATATAAAATGGAAGGAGCCGTTTATATTTTACAAGCAAAGCCCATGTAAATTAAAAAGTAGAACTTTTATCTTATTTTCCCTGTTTATAATTTAAATATCAAATCTTTTGGTGGATAGCTCTATCCACACAGTCCATTGTAATGTTTTGTTTTTAAAATAAAACATTACAATGTGTTATATTCTTTCATTTCATAATTTTTTCCCCCCCTAAAATAAGAAAACATTGAAAAATGCCTATATCCTTATTCACCGATGCACTAAACTTTGAACCAAAAGATGGCGCTATAACCATTTTCCAAGGGCAGACGCAGCGTGCTGGAAGCCTGAGAGCTTCTCTGAGGCCTCCCATCATGCTTAGAGCTCTGGATATTTGTGAATAGGTTTGAAGTGATCCCAGTCTCTGAGTCGCCAAACTGGAGAGTGTGGAAAACTGACCAAAGAATTCATCAGAGTTCAATGACATTTAACAATAAGCACGATGTTTGGAAAGCGGGTATCATTTCTTCGTAATATATGTGACCCTCCGTCTGTTGAGTTACTGTAGGATACATCGAAGAATATAAGAACTTACATCAAACCAGGTGCAGAGCAGGTAAAACACTTCACATCTGTGTGTTGAATAACATGGATGGGGGTGACCTAAAGTTACAGCCACAGCGACTGGAGAAGGGGAATTGAAGCGCTGTAACCTTTTCCATAAGGAGACGAAGGTTTGTGATTGGTTGAAGACTATTTTCACAATCCTCTCCCCCCCTCATGCTCCTCCCCTCCCCCTCACACCAGACCTTGGATGGCACGCAAGGCCCTGACCACTGCTGCAGCCTGGCGCCAAGGGGGTACAGAATGTGTGTGTGTGTGTGTGTGTGTGTGTGTGTGTGTGTGTGTGTGTGTGTGTGTGTGTGTGTGTGTGTGTGTGTGTGTGTGTGTGTGTGTGTGTGTGTGTGTGTGTGTGTGTGTGTGTGTGTGTGTGTGTTTGTGTGTGTGTACCATTCCAAAGGGCCGAGACCCCGGATATGTTGTGGAAGTGTGCAGTGGACAGGGGCCAGACAGGAGGTGACCTCTGGAGGAAGCTCAGCCAGCCCTATAGGCCGAGCAGCTATCAATCAACATCCTTTGTCCCGCCCCCAAACCGACCACTTCAAACACAGAAGGATTAAAACCCACAGTCGGCTTTTCATTTTTGAAATAATCTGTAATATAATTACCATATTATATTCATGAAGCTCATGGTTAAGAATCTGTATATAGTTTCAAGTAAAACAGAAAAGTGTTTTCATCCACCTTTCATTGATAGAACAACTGGAAAATAACTGTTAACATGCTCCTGTGGATCCTGTGACTTGCAAAACATGGTTGTTGTTGTGATAAATCCAAGAGTACTGATTAATCCCTAAGTGATCTCTCATGCTATTTAATTATAGAACGTGACCCACATCTGTACCTGTAGCTGGTGAACATGGTTATTTATTAGTCCTGTGAACCCCACTGTAATTTAGCAGGGGCACTTTCATTACTCCCAATCCCTGGCAATCGCAGATCAAAGCTGCGGGTCGATGGCCCTCCTCTGCAGGCTGTCTAGAGTCGAACCTGCACTTCGGACAAATGACCAACAGGTCAGGATCTCAGTTCCGCTGAGGGTAGAGGCCAAGGGCCCCGGACTGACCCTGGACTGATGCCACTGTGCTGTGGACTGTATGGGTTTCAGATTCAGACAGAAATCTTTTGTCGACTAGTGTTGCAGAAATGGTGGTAGCACTGTTGATGATGAGATAATGGTTTTATAGCAACTCAAGTTTTTGTCTGCATTATGCCAAATTCTGTGGTCATCTCCTCATTGTCAGTGTCAACAATTAAGAGTTCAAAAGTGACCAGCGCTGCAAAATGTTGCAGCGGGATTGACAGTTTCTCTATGGTGACAGATCCAACACACGTCTGGAGAAAATAAATGATCATATTGATAATAATAACTTATAATAACTAATAAATAACTAATAATAACTAAGAAATTTATCTGTTTAATATCATCAATGTTATTTAAGGAATTTACCAAGTAATGATATTCCTGCTTTAAAACTCTATAAATGTTTACAAACCTAATGTTATATATATACAGTATGTATGTATGTATGTATGTATGTATGTATGTATGTATGTATGTATGTATGTATGTATGTATGTATATATATGTATATACTGTATATACACATATGTATGTATGTATGTGTGTATGTATATATATGCATATATACATACATACATATATATAACGTTAGGTTTGTTTGTTTATACTATATACTGTATATACAGTATACACACACACACACACACGCACGCACGCACGCACACACATACACACACACACACACAAAGATATACTGTATATTTTTTAAATGTTGTAACGACATCATGCTGAATCCTGCTTTCCTTCCGTTAACCATATTGTTTCATGTAAAAACCCTCTGGCTGTCCATTCCTCTCACATTAACAACAAAAATATAGAATTAAAGAGGTAAATAAATAAACTTAAAAGCTGAAGCATTGGTGTAAAGGAGGAAATCTCAGAAGTAGGATGGTCTGTGGTGTTCTTGACAACACAAACACAAACAAGTGAGACAAGTCTTAAATTCCTATGACATAATTATTTCTGTTATTCCGGACACATAATTGGATACTCATGGGAATGTAATGTGGTCAATGATAGTTGGAAGGAGGGAGATTCTTGACATGTTTAGTCATATTGTTTTTGTGCATCTTGAGCTTTTTTCCTGTATTTTTTCTTGCATCACCTTAAACTGTGTGTGTTCACTAATGAACAAAGGAATCAGAGCTTTTGAGTATTTTTACTTGCAAACTGAATTCTGTCTCCACAAACATGACTATTTTTTGTTCTGAGAATAAGATAGAAACTGGCATCACAGGCTAACTGTGCTTAGAAACAGAATTTAATAGACATGTGAGAGTATTTGTGTTGTCTGCGTCTGGAAAAGGGGGCGACGGTGCTAATTAACAGTGCTGTCAGTGGTTCCTTGAAGTAAAGTGAACTTGCCGATAAGCAGAGTAGCTGGTAGAAAGAACTGATTGGGGCCTCCAAGCCATCTGGACCTTGTTCTCCCAGAGATCGAGTATCGACAGTAAAGTTGACAAAACATATTTATTAAAAATTTTTTTTGTGTTTTTATTCTGAGAAAACCATCATCAGGCAACAGGTGCTAAAGGTAAACAGGTAATGAAATACAGAAAATAATTAACTTTCATGTTTGGGTAGATGATTAATGACTAAAAAATTTAATTTAGATGTTTTTTTTGTGTTTGAATTTTGGTCTTTGCATCGAATGTCATACATTTATATGACAACATCTGTTTCCTGCGACACATTTGCTGCAGAAATATTAATGTGATCATATATCAGATCAATAAATGTAAAATATGGGGAAATAGTTACATACACACACACAAACTTATATATATATATATATATATATATATATATATATATATATATATATATATATATATATATATAATGTTATATAATATTATATTAGAATTTTTTTACAGTAAAGACAAAGATGGATTTCCCTCCTCATCAGTCATCTCCAAAGGCGTAGTTCTGCAGCGCTAAAGTGCTATTCAGCGTAGCTCATCTCCTGCAGGTAATCAACCATCATTCTTTTATGAGGCTGTGAGTGTTCAGGAGGGACTCTGGATCTCCCCTGCTGCTTCTGCCAGCAATACATCCTGCTACACGTTAGGGAACATGACAACTGCACTCCCTCCCAGCTCATTGCACCTGAACACACTCCTCTATCTCATGACATGATAGGTCACATTGGACCTCTCACTGCTACGCTTTGATAAGCCAGTAGAGGTAGGACTTTACAGTTTGAAGAACATCTTATGCATAAATTAGCTTGTGAAACTAGAGTTTTAAATCCAAATGACACCTTCAGTATGTTTGTGGGTCAGGTTTCCAGATTGGGCAAATTTAATTTTAGAAGACATGTTCTATTTTGTTTTACACCTGCTGTTGGTGCTGTTAAAAAAGTCTTTAATAGCGGTTAAATGAAAAATTGTGGTATTCAAAATAAGCTGAAAATTATCAAGCCATCCTAAAATACTTCTATTGGGCCAGCCTCAGATAGCCAGTCGTCAACGCACAAGTCAATATCAAAAGGTCCAAATTCACGGCTCAACTATACAAAACTTTAGTGGATGACAAATGATTGAAATAAACATCATATTTTTTTTAAAAACTATTCTGTTCTCCTACTCTGATAAAAAAAAGATTTCATGGACAATTGAGTCAACACTTAACAATTTAACAATGAGCTTGGATGTTTCAAATTTACCATTTGTTATAAACAAATCCCAGATGCACTTGATGGTTCTCTGCATGACATTTCCTGAATGATAAACTAAACTCAATGTTTCTGTCAGTCACTCAAGATTTCTTTTCTTCTGTTGTTAATTTAAAGAATTGTGATCAATAATAAGTGTGCAATTTGGTTGGACAGATGTTTAACACTGGTTTGTCTCTCCTTATCATAACAACTATTAAACTGTTCAAACTTCTACTACACAGAATTTTAAAAAGAGGTGATTTAACACAGGTTTTATTGTTTGTAAGTTAGGTTTATTGTGCTCATCATTTGTGGCAATTTTGCTAAAAATAAGACACTTATTTTACAGATTTTTCATGTGAAGCAATAACAGTTTTTTTTGTTTGGGCTACTCACAAGACTCACAAGTTTGTATGTAAATTCTGAAGTGAAGTGAATTAGCAGCTTGTACATCATTGCTCGGTTTGGAGATGCTCATTGTGTGCAGCTACATAAGAGTTAGAAAGACGTTGCTGCAAACGAGCATAATCTGATGGCAAGCCTGATAATGTTCATCTTTCAAGAACAGTTTATATATGACAAGCCAACACCCTTAGCTTCCACCCAACCATTGTTCCTATATGCCGCTCAATACATTTATCTTACTTTTTATATATGTAGTTAATATTTGAGATCCTGATCAAACCTGAAAACATCAACGTGATTAAGTAGGAGTTACAATAAATACTTGGCTTCATCGCTTTCCCAGGTGTGGTTTGTGAAAGGAAAGGTGGGAAACAAATAACTGAGCCACAATTTGGTTTAAATTTCAAGTTACTAACATTCTTTGTCTCAAACAGGAAGCCATAAATAATTTTCGTGACATTTTGTGACAAATCACCCATTGTTTTTAGGTTTTGTAAGAAGACTTACCAAACTCTTTCTCTTTTTGCCTCACAGTATCCAAAAGTCTCAATATTGTTTTTATTAGTGTGCATATATAGCGCGTGTGTGTGTGTGCATGTGTGTCAGTTCATGCATGTGCACGCACACATCATTTGCTTGTGTTCGTGAGACACGGTTTTATCAGCGTGGTTCACTGGTTCATTGAAAATGGTTAAAATGATATCCAGAGCTCCAGACATCAAACACCAGAGGACAGCTGAGTTATGGTGCATCGATCGACTGCAAGAACAAAGGGAGCAATGGTTAAAGGGATGGAAATCATGGAAGAAAGAGATAGATGAAGCAGACAGAAGACAAGCAGCCAGAGTCTGCAGCAGATTCTGTTTGGGGTCTGAGGCACTGGGGTTTATGTCAGTCAGGATCTGGAGGAAAAGTTGCTCCCTTGAGAAAAAATGTGGAGCGCAAAAAAGGGAGCGAGAGATCCAAGGGGATGTGTGGGGCACTAAAGGTCTGGATGATAGGTGAAGTTAACCAGGTGCCCCCCTTGGCCCAGCTGTCAAACCATTCCTTTCCCCTCTGCTTCTTTACAGTATAACTACGTGAGTGATTATTTTGTAAAAAAAAAAAAAAAAAAAAAGCCCACAAGGCTCAAAGTCAGGTGCTGCTTTCCATTTTGCATTTCTGGTGAGTCTTCGTCTGTTCGCGTCTGTTTTTCTAAGCTGTTACAGTTGTGTACAGGCTCTTGTCTGGATGGTGATGAATAACCAGAGCCTCCTCGGTTATCTCAACTTCCTTTAGAGTTTCAAGTGAGAGCCAGATGTAGCTATTCATCTTAATCTTTCCCCTCATTTAGTCTAGATCTCACTTCTCATAACATTTTCAGACATTGGAAGGATATCTTGTGCGAGAACATAATCTGGAGGCGCTGACTGTATTGTCAGCATTGCATATAACATTAAAAAAAAGGAAAGGGAGATCTGTGCATTAATACATCTAAAGGGGAAAAGAAATCTCGACTGTGTAAAATAAGATGTTTGATCTAAGGGGTTCTCTTAGTGGACATGTAAAAAATTTATTTACTCTTGTCACATGAATGCAAATGCATTTGAGGTGTACCAGATTAAAAGCATTTGAAACGGAGAGTGTTAATTCAAAGGAGATGGAACCTCTCACACCCGTGTCAGTGTCATACTGGATGACGACTACAATGCATCCTAAAATATTTACGTAACACAGTGCAGCTCCTGATGATCTGAATCTAAACCTCTGAAATGTCTGGCAAATCTTATCAAGAATTTATAAAAGAAAAATGATAAAAAATAAAAAACAAATGAAAGACAAGAAATAGAATTTGCAAATAGCAATTTTAGAAAATCATCCTGCAAGACCTTTTAAATTTGCCTCTCATGCTGGAGATTGTCAGCATGCACGCTTGTGTTTACAATTAACAGATTTTAAACAATTCAATCCTCAGCGATGACAGACCACAAGCTGAGAAACATCTGTCACACTTTGGCGCGTTTCAGATATGGAAATGCTCACTCGTGCCCCAGGCTTGTAGATTCTGCGATACAAAATGATGTATGAGCATATCGTGCTCTGATTGAAGAGTGGTGAAGGAGCAGTGTCATCTCTCACTATGTGGTTTCCACCCAAATGCAATCAGCTGTTTGCAAGAAAAATGCTCACAAGTGGAATTACCCACCACAGAATGGAGTGTATGCTGTTGTGTTTTTATTGCTGGTTTGCATCAACCATTTTAAAATTAAAAAAACATGAATCTATGTCAGTTCTGCAGTTGTTCAGCTGAGAACTTTCACTTCTAAATTACACCAAATTTACAACAGCATATAATTTGTCTCATGTGTTTGAGTACCTTTAACTGTCTTTGCTTTTGAATTAGTGTTTCTGCAGTGATCTACAGCTGAATTTATCATTTCTTAAAACATCTTAGATGAACGTGTGTTCATCTAAATCTGGAAACATGCAACCAAAACCCTTACGGAAAGCAGACGGTGTGTGGTTGGACAGCAGTAACAAACCAGGCAAGTGAAGAAGAGAGGACTCTGTGTGCGGCTGGCATGTGCAGAGAGGCACATGGCTGCAGCACATGCACGCGTGTTCACAGTGTGGCTGAATTGTTCCACGGTAATTGATAATAAACAGGGCTCATAGTGGGGACTTTATTGCTTTTCCAGTCTTGTTAATTTAGAAAAGAAATGCAAAGACTCCTTCCTCCCCGATCTAACTGACCCATTCGTGGACTGGTTCCATGAACATAGCTTTGTTATAGGTAGTCGTATCCAGGTTGCTTTAAATGACTGTGTCAATACCAGAGACGGAAATCAGGTGGCGGCTGCGTCAGGCCCAACACTGGATGGAGTGTTAGATAGGGGAGGGTTGTGTGCCTGGCCATGGAGCTTGTGCAGTAGTTTCCTTTCCCTCCACCCAGGTGGGGTTGTATATTTTATGATATGATACAGTAATTAGTGGATCTTGCTGCAGGGAGGTCACTAGAACAACATAAAATATCTTATTCTTGATTCCTACGGCTTGCAGATCAGAGAATATGTGCCGTATTTGAGTTTCTAGGAAGCGACCAACTTGTCTGTTTGCAGGATTTTGTGAGCTACCCTCTCACAAGTAGTTTTGTTTTCTTTCATTTAAGCATGCAGTGGTCATTATCGTGTGCTTTGCAGCTTGAATGATCTTACATGCATGCATGAATACGTTGAAACAATTCAATGAGATCAAAACGCATTTTCGGGCGTTGCATTTGAAGCTCAGTGTGGCTCACAGGGAAGTAAAAACAAAAAAAAAAAAGAAAGTACTTCATAAAATGTATGTAGTTAAGGCCGACCAGAAGGGGGCATTGGGCTTTGGAGTATCAAGTGAAATCAACCGTCCAGATTGCAGCCTACCCCAGCCCTTTGTGTGGGGGATAGAGGCTGAATGGTGGTGAGTGGGGAGGCAGAAGGAGGGAAGGCTCAGAGCGAATTCTTGTCCAAACATTCTGCACGCGGATTTGTATTCATTGCACCCCTGCTGCTATTGATATCATTACGCAGGGTGCACATGCTGCGAGGAGGGGGCTGTGACTGGCAACGGGGAGGTCATGGAGCTGCAGGCCCTAACGAGAAGTGACACTGGCTCCAGGTCGGCCAAGCATCCACCGGATTTCAATGGGAGCCGCACTTTCCCAGTCAGCGCATTAGATCAAAGATCATTACCTGCTAATCAAAACACATGAATGTAAGGGGATTCTTCTCTCCCTCTCCTCTCTTTCGCTGCTCTTTGCAGAGATGGAAGGAAGACAAAGGAAGAGGCTACATCAACTAATGGACTGCATGGACCTCAGGAGGGAAGACACCCCGTTTTGTCACTTTCCTTGCTCATGTGGTTCCTTTGGTCAAATCTGTTCCTGCAGTCACAGATTTCATTTTTTTGGTCCCCCAGCATGCCATCTTCATTTGCTACATCATCATGATTGTGGCAGGAAATCATTTCATATCAATTTTTGCACTAGATCTCCACCTTCTAATGGATTTGGATCTCTGTCCTTCACCAGACCATGTTTCTTCATTTGGTTTCATCCCACCTTGGTTGAAGTTCTCTTTAGCGATAACTATGAGGATGTCAAGCAGAGGCAGGGGTCTGAATCACTTGTCTGATGAGGTCCTTGAGAGAAGTTTGTGATACTTATGTCCTGATACTTCAAGATTTCAGTAGAATTAAGGTTAGCAGGTGGCAGAAATGTGTCACCTCAGGGTCGGGGCCTGGGTCTTGAAATGCCAATATGGGACAGAGCAAGAGCTAGGAACCACAGAGCGGAGGGAGCAGTGGTGGGTATTTTGCTGCTGCACTGAAGGCTCCATGGCCCATTAATCGTTTGTTTGAGTTTCCGCCCCAGCGAGCATGTCATGTCTCCATTAGAGGGTTTGTTTCTTCTTCCTGTCCGCCTTTTGGCAGCAGGGGGCTCTCACACATCTCATTTGGCTGTGCACTGCTGTCTGGTGCCAGTCAGACTATCCTGTCTGTGTGTGTGTGTGTGTGTGTGTGTGTGTGTGTGTGTGTGTGTGTGTGTGTGTGTGTGTGTGTGTGTGTGTGTGTGTGTGTGTGTGTGTGTGTGTGTGTGTGAGTGTGTAAAAATGCGTGGTGCATTTCATGTTTTCGGCCTGCTCAATTCCTTGAGCTGCACGATTGAGATAGGAGGGTGGTGATTACAGTGGGAACTGCCATAAAAACCAAATCCCTCCATCAGTCTGTTGTCATTAAACCTCTCACCCCTGCAATTTATGGATTACTCATTACTAGATTACTCAAGTTACTTACCAGCCTGCAGAATAATTCCAATTTTCACAGGTGCTTTGCGATAACTGCACACATAACAGCCATGAATGTAACGTTTGTCATTGTGTTAATCAGACGGCAGAGTGAACAACTCATTGGCCCTCTGCTGTCTGCAGTTTACACCTGAACTTTTAGATTGACTGAAGACTCACTCATTCAAGTTCATTATTTCAGTAAATCAAATGAATGTAATGCACTGGGTGTGACTTTTTGAAAAAGTGATTCCACAAACCTCAAAACTGCAATTTTTAAAACCTATTATGAGCTGAAATTATGGCTCATGCATATTAAATTAATACGCTGTTCAGTTTTTACAGGGATGTTTTATAGAACGCTGAGATACAACATTCCAGTCAGTCTGCCGACTTACTTACTGGGCCCTCCAGTGTAGGAGCTGACCCACACTGCCACGGCCTATCTTAATGTTGGTTTGACCTTCGACCTAAGGCTATGCTGTAGCCTGCTGACCTGTCAAATGGGCCCCTTTATTCCTGTGACCCATGGAGTTTTCCCCTTTAAAGTAAAATATGGCTGCAAAGCTTACAGAAGCCAGCCAATTAGGAAGTAAAAAGAAATCAGAGTGGCACAATGAGCCGAGACTAATAGAGCCCTCTTTATCTGCCGCCCGCCCGTCTGCCTGCCTCCCTAATGCTCTCACCGCTGCTGCCACGCTGCTGCTGGATTCAGAGCAGTGCCAGAACGCTGATGAGCAGATCCGCTGCAAATTAATGAGCAGAGATGAAGTGAAGTAGTCAGAACTCTTCAGCAGTGAAGAGTTTAGCTTTGAAGACTGTAAAATCATCTTTAAAGAAAGGTTTTAGCATCTTTTGTTACTAAAATGCTGTCTGTGAAGGCATCGACAAACTTCACACGATGACTGGAGTGCAGTAAATGTACATGAAACTCTCACCAGCTGTGTGTATAAAACTTTGCAGTGTTTTAAATGCAGCTGAAGACAACTCTGTGGTTGTTGTTTAGTGACATTGTTGTTACTCCAAAGCTTCAGTGATCTTTGCTCACTCCATCTTCCATCCCTGCTCTTTGTCTGCCATGCCACTATCTCTCCCTAAAGTATTTGTAGATATACAAGGTGCACTTATTGCGTTTTTCATTTTCCCTCGTGTCTATTTGTTCACAGGTTTCTGTCTTTTTCCTCTTGGACTTTGATCCATTAAAACCAAGTTTTTGCATCTCTAAGCACCTTTGGGACACGGGCACAAAGAGAACTCTAGTCTCTGTTTAAATAAAGGCAGCTGACTCTGACATTTGAGTTAGTTGTTCGGCGGCATCCTGCATCCCAGAGGAGAAGGAAGGGGTGTGACTGCAGGCTACAAGACATCTAGAGCCCCAAAAAACTGGGGACAAAATCAATAACTCACTAGAGTGGAACTATTGTAGAGTGAGCCACATTTTCTCACCTTGTCTGTCTGAAACACAGCTAATGTTTCCCCTCATCTCCCCCTGTGCTGGATTGATATCTGTTGCGCTTCAGAGATGGAGATGGTTGCTCCCTGTCATCCTTTTTCTTTGTCTCATGAAAATAACCCTTTGAAACTAGTGGGTGACTTCTGCAGGTGCTTTGCTTAACTAAATTAACATGTTTGCTTCTTAAACTTTTTTATACTTTGAAACCATGTGAGTCCAATGAGGGACAAATCAGCTCTTCACGGCCAGAGAGGAACACCCAGATTCATGTTTTTTGACGCATTTCCAATTAAACCACCGCTTTGCACTGGTGGGGGTCCTGCTTCATGATTCTGCCCCAACACATCCGCAACCACTGAGATCCAATCAGATCTGCTGCTCAGTGGCTCGTGCGTCAATCTTTGTAGTCAGCATCACTACTCAATGATGGGTTCTTGGGACTCTGTAGGCTCTGGGGTCCAGGGTTTAGCCTGCATCCTGCCCAGTGTCAGCTGGGTTAGGCTCCAGGCCCCCAAACAGGAAAAGAAGTGTAAAAATGAATGGATGAAAAAAGACAATCTGATTGAATAACCACGTGTGAAGGCTAACATTTAGACCCAGAGTTCAACACCTTTCTTCTCTGTAATCTGTTAGCTTTAAATGTAAAGAAATGTCACTGTTGTCATTTGGTTAAAATCAGGCGGAATTCAGGAATCCGTAAGTTAGGATTGATTGTAACTTATCTTTCATGAGACTGAGAAAAATTACAGTAGACAGTATTATTTAAGTATTTACATAAATCAAATGTAAAGGCAGCAGACACGTCTTAGGCTCCATACATTTTGCACTAACTCATCCTGTCAAATGTATTTCAAATGTCAGATAAGAGCATCGCATTGATGAGAAGCAGGCTGCAGTATTTTTACTTCAGTATCCACTTCTGTCCATTGACCAAGATAATAAAGATGGACTCCAGCAAAGATTACCAACAATTCCCACCAGCCCCTTGCATTTTTCACAGCACTCCGTGAGAGAAGGTACTTTGTTAAGTACTTTGTTAAGTGTGTTATTCTTTGTGCACAAACGTTATCCTAGTCATAGCACGCCAGCACACACTTGAAATAGTGTTATTGTGTAAATTTGCACATGGCTTTCTCGAATTTTTTACACCGTACTAAATATGACCATATGAGATTATTCCAAAAGACACTGGTTTACTTTTTTAATTATATTCCTATTCCTAGTATTGTGTCTTTAATTAAACCACTATTGAACATGCACATGTTCTCTTATCACATCTGCCATGTAATGAAAAGTTCATATCTTGTTATATTTCGCTATTTCTTAAAATATACACCATGCAGTATTTGACATGAAAACATGAGTCTTTGCTCAATTTGTCTCCAAAACAGACAAAAAAAGAAAAGATACTTACATGCATATGATGTTATTAAATATTTCTCTTAATCTTCACCACAAAGACAAATGTGTGAGCAGCATTAAATTTAAGAAGAAAGGATCGGTTCCAGTAAACTTGTTTAGCTTCACTCTCAGTCATTTTGCCTCTAAAGCCTACATGATCAAGACAGTCTGTAAAATAAGATGCTTCGCATTTGAAAAAACCTTCATAACAGCCTCACTGTAGAAAACTTCATTTGACTTAATTTATATTCTGAAAATCAGTCATTGAGAAACATGATCACTCTCTCCTATACGACAGACCTGCGCCAGCAGCTTCATCTGTCCTTTCTTTTTTCTACATTTCTCGACACTAAAAAATTGTTTTATTTGCTTTAAAGCTCCAAATACCTGCTGGTCTGTTTCCTTCATGTTTCTACATGATAAATTTTTGCGTCCAGCTGTACCACCATTCTCCAGCGCCGACCCTCTGCATATTTTCAGTGTTTCTCTTATGTCTAGGTGGCCCATGTCTCAGCACCCAAACTCCGCTGCAGATCCGATGGTGAGGGTCAAGAGGGAAAGTGAGCCTTGAAAGAGTGTACCGCTTAACCTTGACCTTGCGCTTTCATTTCTCTAAATGTGTGTGTGTGCAGCTACAGCTGCCCCGCTCGCCACTTCAGAGAGTGTTTACGTTTTAGGAGAGGTCTTTATCTTCCACAGGCCTGGGGTCCCTCTGGGTGAGTTTATACAGCCATACAGCACACACAGGCTCACACACACACACACACACACACACACACACACACACACACACACACACACACACACACACACACACACACACACACACACATACACAGGAGAGTGCTGTCATATACTCATCCATCTCGTCTACATTCTGGACCGATGCCGTACGTAGCATTTCTCCCCCTTAGAGCCCAAACACTGCAGAAGTAGGTTACCTACAGTCTGGAGAAAAAAAAAGATTGTATATACAACACCAATGAGGGTATACACAGACATAACAATGACTATGATGGGAATTTCTGTAACATCATACCATTTCACAGACTTAAATAGCAAAACCTGACATAAAAAATCAGAAGGTTTGGTATCTGCTGCAGGCCATTTGTCACATTTCTTTCAAAATATTTCACAAAACACTTCCTTGGATGCTTGATGCCTGAAAGTGGTTCTGACTCGTGTGAATCGAACAACACGTAAAGGTTACAGTTATGTTTGTGTGCAGCATTTAAGACCTGGCTATCATGACTTTGTGTCTGGCTGCTGTCCTATCAATCAGTTTGTCCAGTTAACATCCTTTCAGCCCCATCCATCTTGATAGGCTGCTCTGTTAAGATATGGGACCACGGGGTGTCTTCCATACTGTTACTGTCAGCTGTCGAATCTTAACTTCACATTGTTAACAATGCATTCAACAAGTAGAATTGTTCTACTTCTTCTCAGTTTAATTCATATGGACATCGAATGTCAACAAGAAAAAAAAATCAGCACAAGTGAAAAGAATCATTTTTCAGACTTCTTTAAGAAATGATCAACCCTCACACACAGATCAACTGGTTATGAAATCAGCTTATAGCATCAAACAATTGGTTTTGTAAAAGTCTTTCTCAGGTCGAGGATCTATCTCACCAAAGTTACCACTTTGCTTTTCAAGTGTGAGAAAGAAAGACTTCCAGGATGAAATCGCAAGCTGTTTCCATTCTCCTTTCTCTCTCTCTCTCT
Organism: Antennarius striatus; assembly: GCF_040054535.1. Classification (NCBI taxonomy): domain Eukaryota; kingdom Metazoa; phylum Chordata; class Actinopteri; order Lophiiformes; family Antennariidae; genus Antennarius; species Antennarius striatus. The sequence goes on from NC_090790.1 coordinate 12,914,982, forward strand.
CTGACTCTCTCTCTCTCTCTCTCTCTGACTCTCTCTCTCTCTGACTCTCTCTGACTCTCTCTCTCTCTGACTCTCTCTCTCTCTGACTCTCTCTCTCTCTCTCTCTCTGACTCTCTCTCTCTCTGACTCTCTCTCTCTCTGACTCTCTCTCTCTCTCTCTCTCTCTCTCTCTCTCTCGCAGACACACATGAACTACACACACATTTACTAAAGTGTGACCTGTTTCACATGCGTAGATAATAAGCTGCTACACAAACCAAACAACCTGTCAGGGATAAGATAAAAGTAGAACAGCTGATACACAGACACAAAAAACTGGGTAATCCCCAGTCCTCCGTTATCCTGCAGTAAACCTTCAACCCCAGGTTTACAACAACTCGCTTCAAATCCCCACAACATACAAAATTAACACCATGTATCACGGGTTTATATTTTTAAAACCACCCCTGTCTCCTACAGATTAAATCAAAGTACAATTAATTTGCAGCAGGACTCATGTTTCAGGAAACTTAATGCTGTGAAATGATGTTTTCTCTCAGAGTAATAAGGAAATTAATTTGACTCAAGGCAAGACCTGGTTTTAGAAAATGCTTTATAAAGGTAAATCCGAGTGATTGCATCCATGTTGGATACTGGATCTACCCACGCCCCACTTTTAATCATGATTTTACGTCACTGATTTTCCAGTCGACTTCAGGCAGACCTGCTCTCAGAGAGGACATCCTTCAAATTAATATTGCACATGCAATAGCCTGAATGCCTCCAACTGACGCATTTGCAATAATGCTCTGAAATAATTGCTGAGTCAACATTTTTGTGTACAGCTTCCACACTTTTGACACTAGCAGATCATATTGGTCCAGTCACATAAATAGTGATTGTCACAGTACTAAAGTTGACCCATCACCTGACCAAACCGGTGTGGGGCATAGAGATAGGGGTTCATTACGAAAAACAAATGTCTCAGCATGGACGTTTATGTTATTAACATTCTTGACATTGCTAAATTAATGTCAAGAAAATTAGAGACACAGTGGACATTTCTCCATCATAAACCCAGCACTTCCTTCAGTGTAACAGTTTTCAAGTCCATGATGCTGTGAGTGCGTACTGTAGATGACTGACCCAGAACCCTAAAGACCTAGAACATAGAGCAGAAAAAATAAAAGAGAGGAGAAACATGAGCTGGTATGGATCTGAGAAAACCTACTAGTGAGTTATTGAGTGTTTGCCTCCTCGAGGGCCTACCTTGATGAAGGTGGCTAACTGTGCAAGGTGCACCGAAAGTCCATCTCAAGTGATGGATTTATCGATGGCATCAAGTCACACATTGGCCTCAGAGGGGGTGCTATGCCAATGGTTTAGCCCTGGTAACCGGAGAGAGAAAGATGTGTGAAAGTGGAGTGCAGAGGAGGGGGGAGGGGGTTGGTGGTATATGGGCACACAGACAGGCCACAGGGTCTCTCCAAGGGCACCCGCATTTAGAAAGATCAATACCTTGGCACAAACAGCTCTGAGAGCCTCCAGAGAGAAGTATTTATTGATTTAGAACTGCAGTTAATAGAAGGAGCTAAGACTTCTGATATTGCTCTCAGGGGTTAACACTTTTTGGATAAGGAAACCAAAATATTCTAGGAATCTGATTAAAGGCTCTTCCACTCACGTTTCAGACAATATAATAAACCTGGTACATTTAGATTATGATTGCTTGACTAAATCTCTAAAAGATTAAAGTTACAGCACTTTCAAATCTAGGATAAAACAATCTCTGGAAATTTGAAATATAATGTGAATAAACCATGAAGCCTGGCTGTGGCACAGTTGATCAGTCGACTTCCCGTCCCCAAACATGACGACCCCCCATACTGCTGCTTCTAGACATATTGACCCGCTTTGTTGGGGCACCATCTCTGCAGACAGAGAGGGGCTGGGTGGGATTGCTGCCTCACTTACCTTGAGCTAGTGAGGCAGCAGTTAGTCTGTAGGCATGTTATTGACCCCCCAGCGGTTACACTGCTCCCTGCTGAGTATCCCTCAGGAACCATGGCTGTGGTATCTCATGGATAGTTCATAATACAGCGTTGTCTTTGTGTGAGGGCGGGGTACACGCTTGTTACAGCGCTGCTCAATCGAAGGCTTTGTACGACCAGATAATTTATGACCTCCATGTCATGCTGGTATCAGATTAGGCATGATCGGTGTTGTAAAATTGCCAGTCAGTTTGAAAATTTCCAATGTGACCAATTGCATTTGATGTCAAAATGTCATTGCAATTTTTCAGCATTAGAAAGTCTGAGCTAACCTTTGTTTAGCCTTTGGTCCATTTTAAAACATTTTAATTACCATGTGATGAAGTTGATGCTTTTGCCTGATTCGAATAACATTAAAAAAGAGATATTCTTTTCAGTCTGATTGCAGTTTGATTTTTTATCCATAAATATCACAAACACAGTTTAATAGAAAGTTCTTTATTTCATAGACAACAGAGTGCTTGTGTCCTGAAAGGGCGTGGTTGCTGATCCTGCTCATTTTTAACAGACATTTTCCAACACATCACTGAGGGACAGTGTCCATATTCAAAGACAACACTAGATTTCCATGACAGCAAACTGTGTAAGTGACTTACCTGACAGCGTCATCACAGACAAAGACAGTGTCAATAACATGATATTTCATAAATGCCTGTCAGGAGGTTGCTCTCTGCTTTTATGGCTCTTCCTTTGCTCCATTTATTCATCTTCATGTGAAGTGAAACCAGCATTGTACATTAATAAGGTCTTTGTACTCAAGCTAGCAGCAGACAAACATGAGTCCAAATGTATTCCATATGGGGGAACTGTAGATGAAGATGAGAAAAAGGGGTGTTTTCTGCTCGCCCCCACAGCCTGTACCTGTAATTCCAGCAGACTGAGCGAGGGAGAAGAGGGAGCCTGGCCACAGCGCCTTATCAGCCCTAATGATGAGACAGCTGGAGACCATTTTCCAGCTGACATTGAAACACTTATGCTCTAATCTGCCCAGTCTCCCCATGACAAGGATGGATGAGACTTCTGCAATGCTAACCATTCATTCAAATCTGATGTGATGGCTTTACTGAGCAAATGCTATAATTTCACTCAATGTTGGTTATCTTCCGTGGAGAGCTGAAGCTGATAGCAGCTCTTTGGTTAAGAATGGTATGTCGCCAGGAGACAGGGAATCCCCTTTGTTCGATGAAAACATTAAAAGTAAAATCCTGATTAATGCAGGCTGTAATTAAAAGAGTCTCCACCGAGATGTCATTGTGTAATTGATGAATAGATGTGTGCTCTTTGCACTAAATTGGATTGTTGGTACAGCTCTATAATTCACCCAGCTGAACTGGCTTTTGGCAGAAGAAATGTTGCAGTCATAAGTTAGCTGTCATAAAGACCTCTCATCAGTTACTGAAAATAGGTTTGGGCCACGATTGCACAGGGTCTTCTAAATATTCTTTTACATGATAAAAAAAAAATCTGTTTCTTGTCAGATGAAAGTGCATTAAACTCTCCCCATGTCTGCCCTTTTCGGTTTTTATATTAGTCTATTAATCTGTGTTGGTCTTGAAACTCAACACAGTACTGTTCTTTGTCAATTCTAATTTATTTCTTTAGCAATCTTCATTATTCAGGCCAAGATCACCTAATAAAACAAAGGTAAATATTATTATAGACATTGACAACAGCTGTCTAGTTGAAGCTGCATGGAATAAACCAGTCCACCTCCAGTCAGAGCTGGTGTGAGGAGCTTTTATACGTACTTTTGCTGTGGTCTGGTTTCATAAATATTCACTTCCAATTCCTGGAGAATGTAAAATACTTACATTATAAGGGCAGCAGAAACACTGGAATGCTGATGGCCTCTCCTTGTCAGTGGTGACCATCCAACTGTCATATAACTCACAGTGGGGAGTTATCTTGATTAATGGATCTAATGGCATATAAATAAATGGCTTCTACTAGTTGAAGAGTAATGGCTGCAGCATGCATGAACACACAGGATATCTCCATGATCCTCAGTATGTGTAGTTAAAGTTGTGCATTGTGTAAAAGGGGAGAGAAACCATAATCCACTATAAAATTCCTATTGGAATTATTAGTGCTGTGAGCATCATACCTTATGCATGAATGGGGTTTTGGATTTCAGCAGAACCCAAAAGCAGACACAGGAGATGACTTTTAGTTAGTTTTAGATTTATGGTGACTTACTGTGTGTAGGGAGCAGGCAGCAGGCAAAACGTGGAGAGTTCCCACGAAAGGTAGTGGCTTTAAAACTGTCAATGATGATCTAGGTGCAGAAAACACATGTTGAAACAGCACAAAATAACACGAGAGGATAAACTAGTTCCGAGATACTGAGCAGCTGAGACTCCATGTGACGGTAGCAGGTGGAGCAACCTGGTGATGAGTGGATGAAAACTAGTAGTGACAGGTAGGAGGGGGATTATCTCGGTGTTGATCATCAGAGCCAACTATTGGATGGATGGATGGATGGATGGATGGATGGGTGGGTAAATAGATAGATAGATAGATAGATAGATAGATAGATAGATAGATAGATAGATAGATAGATAGATAGATAGATAGATAGATAGATAGATAGATAGATAGATAGATAGATAGATAGATAGATAGATAGATAGATAGATAGATAGATAGATAGATAGATAGATTAAAAACATATGTAATTCCAAGGATACATGTTTAATATACTTAATCTCGACAAAGCATAATTTGTATATAGTATAAATAGATGTGGGCCAAATAGTGATGCCTGGGGGGCACCTTTGCCATCCATCCGAAGACATTTAACCCACTGGCACCAACTGAACCAGACATGACCAGCATACATGTAAACCACTGTTGGTTTAAGTGTTCTTAAAATCACACAGTCAGCAATACCAGTTGAAAGTTTTCCTCTCGGGGATTGGCATGATTTAACAGCTTTTATATTGCTGTGTAAATCTGAGATGATGATCCTCGCCTTGTCAACACAGCACCATCCCTGTACGCCTCCCTCCGAGGATGCTCCCTGCCCCCCACTCCACCCCTCTTACTCCTACTCCCCCACCAGGACTCTGGCCAGGAGTGGTGCTGAAAGACTGAACCGTGGGAGATGGAAAGGTCTGCGCTCCCATTTCAGCGCGAACGTCCAGGGACTTGCCTCAGCCAGCTGTGAAGGCAAAGCTGGCCCACCGTGCACCGATCTGAGTTGCACATCACAGTGATGCATGTCTCTGTTGATGTACTGGACATCTTTACAAGAACCAGAAAATGTGCTATCCGATGGAAAACTCTCCTAATTCTATTTCGACCCCCACTGCCATCTCAGTACAAATTTCAGGCCTGGCATCAAACGTCCACTTTGGGAGCATGCCAAAAAAAGAGTGCTAGGCTTTAATGATCTGCCAGTAAGAGCAATATTAGCATTTGCCTCCCTGTGTTGATGGATCAGACACAATGAGGTATGAGGCCTGGGTTTGGAGCCTCTTTATTAGAATCGCATGGAGAAGAGCAAAATGCCATTATCAGGAGGAGTAACCTCTTTGTCCTTTTCTCTTGATGTCTTTTTAAGCTTTGACAGAGATCTCTGACTGTAATGTCTCAGGGTGGAGTCCGAAACTTTCCCAAACAGCCCGTCTTTAATGAAAGACCTGAAGTTGCAAAAACTCGAGTTTTCAAACAGATGTTTGTGACTCTTGCACAAGATGGATCTGATTCTCGGCAAACCCTCTTTGAGCAAGAGACCCATCCATCTGTGGTGATCTGTGTTTCAGTACATCTTAATAAAGTAATCCCCTCCCTCATTTTTCTACCCCTTGGAATGCTCTTGTTCTTGCACCCTTCTCTTTTGTCATGCAGGGCACCGAGACTATGATTTGTTTAGGTTTTAGATTTAAGGTTGACTGAGGCCATGACTCATCATTACTCTGAGATGACTTGTTTTCATTTCTCTCAGATAAAGCAAGAGAAAAAAGTAGGGTTTACTGAAAGACACTCTGGTGTTATTTGGAAAATCAGTGCTGTTATGTATGTATATTTCAAAAGATAGACATTTTGCATATTTGTCATTATATGCAACCACTTACTTGACAAAAGAAATTGATTTCTTCATACCTATCCGTCCCCATTGGCCCAGCTGTAGCCAAAATATACACCCATAATCCAAATAAACCAGCAATTTACCAGTGTGAAGCTTCATTCATCACACCGGTTTTCCATTCATTAGACAGTCATTCGTTTTCCTGCTGACATATCACCAGACTTTCAACCACTGATCATGATAACTGAAGCAGTGGCCAAAGGTTCCAGGTCCTCCCTTTGAAAAGCTGACCTGTTCTTTAAATGTTTAAAGAGCCTATTGCATCATCAGTCCTCGCCCACACATGTATGTTTGGGTAAATCGAGGGGGATGCATGGGGGTGGTTGTTGTGATACATCATGTGTTTAAGCAGTGGAGGGGAGGCCCGAGTTGTATGGGGTTAATGACTAGCCCTCTCTGAAAGGATTCAACTGGCGGTGTAGGGGCATCTGGAGCGCAGGGGTCACATCGCTCACATCAAAGGATGCTGGGAGTCTAGGTCACTGTGTTTGGCCATGGTGTAGTAGAGTGTGTGGAGGGGTGGTTGGAGCGATTGAAAAGAAGATCATAGGGAGTAAAAGAGACAAGACAGAAGGATGGGTGGAGGCAATGAAAGAGGAAAACTAATGAAAAAACTGACTGAGAAACTCAGGTAATTGGGGGAAAGCAAAGCAGTCAGGATCATCATTTTCATTTTCCCTATAAACATGTCCACTTCATTCTAGGTCTGATTTCACTAGTCTCATTATCTTGTGTTTTACAGGTTTACGAAAATCTCAACAGCAAACATAAGTGGAAATTAAGTAGATTTAAAAAATCTTGTAATACATAGAATGATGCGTTTTTGTCAGATATTTTTACTTTTTTTTGAAGCAGCTACTGCTGTGTAATAAGGATATTATGACAGTAGCTTTGTCTATTTTGGAAGGACTAGTATTGTAAGAAAAAACAACAAAAACCCAAAAAACTGCAATGCTTTTGTCAACAGATGAAGTCAGGCCCTACAAAACATTTTCAAGTGTATCGTTCCATTTCTTTGGACCATTGTCTTTTAGCAGATTGTGTGTGAGTCAAAGAATAGAATGCCAGCAGAGGTACTAGTAAGTGAAAAATTACAGCAAAAAAACCCAAACAAACTGCAGGAGGTACTGTGACAGAGCCAGAATGTTCCACGCTAGCTAGCAATCTAATGGTAGATGAGCAACAAGCTCATATTAACAAGCTCATTGATAGTATATGTTAATGTTTTTCATATGTGAATATGATATACACAAATCTTCCCACTGTGGGACAAATAAAGATTATCTTATTATTCTTATCCTATAGGCCCAAAGAGTCGTGGATGACTTTCCCTGTGTTGCTTTCTTCTTCGATGGTGCCGTGATGCAGGGCAATAAAATCATGTATTTTATGCCTAATGAGTATTTGTTTGCCACCCTGTTTGCCGCCTGTTGTTTACTGCCTGTTTACCGTGGGTCTGAGAGGACCGCAATTTCATCTGTGCTGTATGTCGTGTATATGTGGTACATTTGACAATAAAGCTGACTTTGACTTGACTTTGATACTGGGGGCAGCAGTAGCTGCAGGAATGCGTCACGTGACAGCCCATGTTACTGCTCTACGTGTCGCTGCAGTCACATTTTTTTTGACTTGTAGCCACTGGAACTGTTCAGTAAAAGTGTGAACCAATATTTGAACATGTTCTTAAATCTCACTGTTCTGATTATCATAATCCAATCAGGTGATGTCAGCAGATGAGCTCTACTCACAGCACATGACATCCTTGTTAGTATGTTAATTCAAATGCCACAAAGGTTAAAGAAAATAAGACATAAATTATACCTGATAAATACACTTACAATACACTTAACTCAATATTCAAGGAGCAAACTTTATGAACTATTGAATTGCAGACAGAATCTCTAGACGCTTGTTGCTCTCTAGGATTACAAGGTGGAGAGGTTATTCAAATACTCCACATTTAATCCCTTGGATTATCTAGCGGCCAAAAGGATACTGGCAACAAAGAAGTATAATGATGTTATCCTTTTCCCTACTGTTTCTAAGTCACAAGGAAATAAATAACAGGGATGAAATTTCCATTAACACACTGCACAATCTCACAAGGTGTTTCATTCTGATTCTGTTTAGATTGAAGGTGGTTGAACCTATGATTACACAAAGTCATGAATAATCTTGAAGGTCAGTTAAAATCATTAATTCATTCATTTTCTGCTGCTTCATCCGCCGCAGCGGGTCACGGGGAGCTGGAGCCTATCTCAGCTGGTATAGGGGGGGGGGGGGCACTCCGGGCACGATGCCAGTGCACCGCAGAGCCACTCACAAAGACTGACAACCATGTACACACACACACTCACTCCTACGGGCAATTTGGGACCGGCAACCTGAAGTGCATGCTTTTTGGAGGTGGGAGGAAGCCGGAGAACCCAGAGAGAACCCACGCAGACACGGGGAGAGCATGCAAACTCCGCACAGAGCGGGACTCGAACCCGGACCCGCCGTGTTGTGAGGTGACAGCGCTACCCACTGCGCCACTGTGCCGCCCATAAAATCAATAAAATGGCTTTATCTTTATTAACATATGTACAAAAAAAAAACCATTCCGACAGACCTTAGCATGAACTGACAAAAAAAAGCATCTTTAAACTTTTTAATTTATTGCAGGTATTCTGTTATGTACATGTTTATTTACAAAGTTACCCATGTGTTTCAATATTAATGTAATCATTTTCACCGGCTGTAAAGTCATCTGTTTTCTATATTTGTATGATAAGAAACCCCTACAAACACATACAAAACGGGCTATACAAGGGAAATGGGACCTTCTACTTTTAATACAGAAAAGCAAGCCGATTTACATAGTTGAAAAATAAATACTATTGACAAATAGCATTCTATCAACTACAAGCATTTGAATTTAGCCTTTGTCCACATGTAACCCCACCTCTGACATGTTCTGAAGGGCAAAACTGACAACTTTCTTAATGATATATGTTAAGTAATGATTTAATATTGTTAAATTTACATTCTGTGTGCTGTTTGACTTCTACTTTACATATTGATTGATTTCATTGTCAAGGAAGTGCCATATTGGGGATCAATAAAAAAAAATATTTTAGAGAACACACATTCACTGAGAGCAGCACAAAGCTGCATGAATTATATAAAAGATAAGTACATTTACATGGTTGTTTTGTCAGCGAGATGGAAATATGATTGCGCTCACAATGCAAACCATCTGCGATTAAAACCTGATACTGCAACTCTGCAAATGTAATTAATTAGATGAACCCGAGTTGCTATAGGTTTCCCCATTGAGAGCGTGTAATGGTATATAATCCAAATAAATGCCTGTAATCACAACGCAGCACGAGAGTACCAAACATCACTTCTGAATATCAGGTAGACTCAAAGAAACAACTTATTAACCAGGCAGTGACGTCTCTCAACAAGGTGAAAAGCAGCGAAAATGGATGAGTTGATTGTTTTAAACTGAAGACTATTTGATATTTTTTTGTAATATATTGAGAAATTTGAAATAACTGCATGGATGTTTTATAATATAGAGTCATTTTGAGCAAAAATCACTTCTTTTGCCTATGCTTATGATGCTGAATGTGTGATTTTGACTTGTCTTTATTGTTGCTGATTCATTAAAGGGTAATAAAAACCATCAGTTTTGCTGTTTGTCGACAACAGGAATATTTCCACTTTTGTTATTGCTCTTTGATTAAAAATATAATTAAGGAAAACATTGACCAAAACGGACTTATTACCCGATTTCTGATGCGTTTGTATTGTATTCTTTTCCACTTGTTGGCATCCAAAAATAACCATCAAACCAAATTGACTGACATTAAAAGGGATTTTTTAAAGATGAATTTCATGGTGGTCTCTGTATGTGTATGAAAATAGCTTCAATTTAATAGCTAAGCTGGATGAGTTCTGTTGTCACAGCTTGACTGGGCAACACTTGAGTGCAGTGGACCCTGAAACCTGAGATGTATGAAGTAGGTGAAAAATTGGGAATGGTTAAAAATCTGGTGTATTCTTTGCCGTCATGTTAACCGATCGACTACATTTATCTCAGCTCACCTGTGATTGGTTTCGAAAACTGAAGTGCTGCCCTGCTGCTGCAGAACGCTTCAATTCTTGACCCTCATGTAGATGAAAAAAGAAATCTTGACAGATTTAAAAGCAAGCAAAGCATTCACCAATGAGCCACAACAAAAGCTCTGACCCGCTTATTCATTTTTAACTTATAGCATTTTAACTACAAATAAATTGTTAACTACAAAAACTTAAAAGAACATGAGAACAGACGACAAATGACAAAGTTTGGACGTGGATACAAAACTATGATGACAACACATTAACTTCTCTGAAACTTTGACAGCCAAAAAAAAACAAACAAAAAAAACCACCAGGTCATGAGGACTTTATCAATTTGGGTGACTCTTGGTAAAACATCAGAAGCACATTTGTTCTTTTCTTTGTCTGAATTTAGCCTGTATTCATTTTCTCTGCACTGGAGCAGTCTCTGCATGTGTTCTGGTGCAGCTCCTCTTCTTTCTTGTCTATGATAGTTGCTTATAAGTGCAGATACTGTCTCGACAAATTAAGTAATAAGATGCTTTTCTACCTGACATCATCTTACAAATATCCACCGACGTTAATCTCATTAAGATTATAAGCGACGCATACTCTAAAATATAAATATGTTCCTCTAAACTCCACCTTGTTTGGTCCTTTTTATAAAATTTTTATCCGTCAACCATGAAGAGAGATTCCTTTAGCTGTTCTCGTTCCACTCTGGCATGATGCTGACACTATGTACAGTGTGGTACTGGTGTGGCGACAGTGTACGTGGGATGCCATGGGTATACAGGTACTCATTCCCCTGTAGGGCAGCTGTGGGCGACTGGATCCCAGCCCCAGGACTGCACTGGCGGCCCAGAGTCTGGTGAGTCATGGAGCTCTGGTACATCGCTGCATGGTGGCCATCGCCTAGCTGCGGAGAGGCATGGCTTCCCACCCCGCCAAGTCTGGACACTAGAGACCCAGAAGTGAAGTGAGCAGAGAAGTGCTGGTAGGGCAGCCGCTCCATTGGCTGCATAGTGGTGACGGAGCAACTCCCGTAGGGCGAGACACTAGCCCAAGTGTTGCAGCTGATGTCCTCCAAACTAGGTACGGGTTCAGCGCCTTGTGAGGCGCTGGCATACATACAGGCCTGCCGCTGACTGGATTCGCTGCGGTAGGGTCCCCCTGCCAGGCCAAGGCTCTGGGCATAACCAACAGGACGATAGTAATGGTCCTCCTCACTGGAGGAGCTCTCCAGATAGGCCTTCTTATAGCTGTGCTCCCCTGAGTGACAGTCATCTTCACCGGCAGCTACGACACCTGGGTTGAAGTTAAAAAAAGAGTAAAATTACTGGTAGTTTAGCCAAATTTATCTCTGTTCAGATACGCTACAAATCCACAATCACAAATCTATAAAAATGTATTCTGCATCTATGTGAAATTGGCCATAATGTCCAGTTGAAAATGGAGGTACAGTACATATAGAGTGTTTGCATATTTAAAGAACTGTATTATAAAATTTACGACCTGTGACTCTCGGTATGGTAATCACTGTTTTATGGGGTGTTAGCAGCCAAATTGCAGAACCCACATTTTCTTTGCATATCATTGAGAGCGTATTTGAGAGCGTGCTGCTGCGCTACTTTCAGAAGACATTAAGATCAATGAATCCATCCTTTTCCTGATGCTCTCTCCATTATTAGAGAACACACTTTTCATTCTTTTAGAGGTTACTTTAAAGCCACGTCTCCTACCTTTCCTCTTGATGCAGTGGTAGTCCTGACTGTGCTCGTGTGGCAGCGGGTAAGATCCTGACTGAGGCAGCACATCCTGCGAGGTGCTGGTGACCCCGTTCTCACACTGGGAGTACTGGGAGCTCAGGGTGCTTGGGGTGGCCATGCCCTGGACTTCCCCACTGAATGGGCTCTGACTGGAACCCACTCGCTGTCGCACTGTACTGCGAGGCACTACTGGATATTCCTTAGTGCTACACACACACACACACACACACACACACACACACACACACACACACACACACACACACACACACACACACACACACACACACACACACAAATACAGCTGTTATTCATTTCATCATATAGGTAGTTGGACCATTAAATATCAGTGCATAAACAGAACATGTAGAATCACTATGAACTCTACTATTAATAGTTTAATTCTGTGCAGTACATCATGAGATCGGTTTTTAAAGACATTCACCATCAGTGAATCACACCCACTTATAGGACACCCCTCTGGGGAAAAGCCTTTCCAGCTTGAATGCCAACATCTATTTCACTCTTATTAATCCACAGGATCCATCCATAGATCATTTTGCTACTTTTGGATCTTTGATTTCAGGGATCGCCTCAGTTGAAACAGTGACCTGGTTTTGCAATAAGCTCTCCCTTCAAAAAAAAAAAAAAAAACGTAACCAAGAGCAGACACGCATAGCTTACTGTAGTCGGCAGGATTGGACAACGGCACAAAAGATTAATAGTGTGGTTTGGACTCTCACTGGGCTTCATGCATTTGCAAGGTTTGATAGGTGAAACGCAATTCACTCAAAACCTTGTATTAAACTGTGGTACACACCTACTTAAAGGAACTTAGCATGTGTCTGATACAATCAAATGCACTATTTTTAAAAAATACATGAAAGTATAGAAATCTCTCCCTGATTTCCAGAGATTTTCCACCACAGCAGAAGCCATGACATGGATTTAAAAATGCCTAATTACAAAAAACTTTACTGTGTGGCTCAGAATTAAAGTTATGGAATGGAAATAGAATTTTATCACCTTATGGAAAAATAGCTTTTCCAATTTTTTTCTTCCTGATTTTCTGCATTGAAATGCACACAATGCCGGTATGAGCTTCCCAATAATGGGGGTGGGTGGGCTGAAAGTTTCAAAACCAGATTTTTCCCTTTGAAAACGTGTTTTGTCCAAGAACTATGGGTGCATGCTCGATCCCTCATCTGGACTGAATAACGAAGAGAGCGATGCGGTCGTGGTCTGCCATAAAGCGTCGGGCCAAGCGATACCAATAGTTCAACAGAAATGCATGGACACATACTGTATATATTCACATTCAACAGACATAGAACATCACAATGAGCATAGTGGAGATGTCTCAGTTGTATTTCAGAAGTTCTGCCAGATCAGCCATGAAAGTCTTCAGCATGAAAGCTGGCCAAGGGTCAAGAATTACACTTACATCACTGAAAATAATACGCATAAGTGGCTTGCATGTGGATAATTGAAGGATTAAAGAGAGGTTGGTCAAAGATAGGGCAACCAGAATGTCACTAAGTCATGCAACATTAATTTATTCATTTGACATTATTAATGCACAAGTGCTTTCATTAAACAATGTTGAAATAGATTCTGACAGCGCGTCAACGCATTGAACAAAGGCCCAATTTGAATCAGTTGTTCTATCACTACCTTTGCATTCTAGACATCCGGTGCAGCTCCATGTCATCGCTTCCGCGAAAGCCTTTTGCAAACGGGTTGTTCTCAATCTTCAGCTGGGTTATCTAAAACAACACAATCAAACCATTCAAAAAAGCAGGTTGCACCACTTCACATAGGTTTGAGTTAAAATCAGCACCCACTGACATCCTTTCTTAAGACTTTATGGAAAAGGAAACATTTCTTTTTTGCAGTGTTTCCATGATGCGCCTCTATTTCAGCTTGAGACTCATGTGTACATTTGTTGAAACAAGAATCTAAGAAAAATTAAAATTTAAAGGAGAGATCAAATTCACACCAACTTGGCAGAAATATTAAAAAAAATATTTTTATTGCATATAATGTTGTAATTGATGTCTCTGTCCCAAATGCCCTTGGTTCGTTATTTGATTGACAATTAATTATATTTTTTGGTAAAAATGTATGTTTGTAATTATAAAACTATATTGGTGCAGAGAACAACTCAGAAATAGTGAATTAATCCCGAAGTGCTTAAACACAATCCAGGGATATCCTTCTCGTGGGCAGTGGTTTCTGGCAGGTAATTAGTTGGGAACTCTCCGTGTGCTTCCAGCTTTCTGACAAGAATGGAAGTTTGTCTGCACGCTGGCTGACACTCTCACAAAACCTTGTAAAATATCTTGTGTGACACTTTGTTAGCTTCTTGTTAAAGTGTGCAAGTTAGCACAGCAATTGCATCCTCCATCATCAAAAAATGTAGAATACAGTATAACATTTAGGGTCCAGTTGAACTGTCATTAACCTGTGTGGACATTCCAAGAAGAAATAAATATCCATTCCAAAGTGATAACTAGTGTAAATGAAAATGACATACAGTATTTACAGAAAACACTTGTGAGTTCCTCTAATGACAGCTCAATCGGGAGGATATAAATATCATTAAAACAGCACCGATTTAGACCAAACTATACTGGTTAAAATAGCTGAAACCTAAGTAAATATATGTCCAGACACTTTAGGCTATTTCCGTCTAAAAAGGTTCAGTTCTTAAAAAGGGCTGATAAAATATTAGCAATGCTGTTGGTGACACTCATTTTTCACCAATTTTCCACATTGTTCCAGATAAATGCAGTTTAGAGACATGTTTTAATTGCAGCTGTGACAGAAATAACTGGAGTCTGACCACTTTCATTAGCTCCAGTCTAACAGGTGAGTTGGACACATGCATGCAGCACATATTATTACTCTGGCAGATGTTAGGAGTGTTTGATTGGACAGTTGTGGTAAAGCGCCTGGAAATCAGACAGTTTTTTTTTTGTGTTTTTTTTTTTTTTTGTCCTGCAGGTCTGGAAAGCCCCAATAATTAGCCCGGGGTTACGATCTCAGTCCCCAATAAGACGTTTGAAAGTAATGAATGGTTTCTGAAAAGCATGTCGGTCATTTGCGCTTCCTGTTCCCAGAAGCGGGCGAGACTCCGGATTGGCTGCAGGGATATTATGAGCTTTCGCCCCTTTCCTTACATATTCCCTAAACTAGAAACATATAAGTCTGCACGGTTAAATGACGTTAAACAGACGCTGTTTGCACTTATATGAATGTCAAGGAAATTGTGCAGTTTTGCGCTGTTTCCTTCTTTCTTCAGTTCCTGAAGCCTCAACCGTGAAGCTGCCCGGCATTAAATTTAATTTGAACGAATATTGTTGACCTGTTATATTAATTAATTTTTTTTTGGAAAAACCAAACATATTTATGGGTTTTTAAGTTTTACATTCAATATAACAACGAAATTAAATTCAATAAATATATCCAACTCTCAAGTTATCGCACCGTCATCTGACGAGATGTAAAATGGATTAAATTGATTATGAATAGATAATAAAGGCTAAGCGTCAGTTATTTTGAATAAATGAAATATTTAAATATTCTGTGAAAATAAGAACTAAAAAATACTTTTAAAAAAACCCCCAAAACTAAATAATTGACACAAGCTGAAGTGCATTTATAACAGCTGACATTTTATTTTCTATTTATATAAATAATAGGACTATTATTACTAGTATTTTGATTGAGTATTGGTCTAGCTTCGTCTGAGGTTTCATCCAGTTAATCGGCGGCTCTTTCCTCCTTCTCAGACTGCAGGCCTGGATTCTGGATGAAGTCTCCTGAGGTCAGACGTCGTCTCGTCGGGTTAGCTATCTAAAATTTGCTTTCGTCTGTCAGTGGCTCGACGTGATACAAGATTTTCTGCTGACAGCGAAGAGGCTTTAATTTATCCTCACAGAGAACAGCTACTTCCATTTTCAATCCCGTAAACAATAGTTCCGCAGAACATGTGCAAAAGAAGATGGACAAGACAACCGCAGTTCGTGTGCGCAATTCTACATTTTTTGGAAAACTTTACGCACAAGCGACCGTCTTTGAATTCCTGCAGCGTCGTCTTTAGGTTACGTTCAAAACGTAGTTAAAATAAGTACCGTCGGATTTAAAGTTATCCATTTATGTCACACAAAAAAATGAAACAGAAAACTTCAAGACAACGCAGAACTTACCTTGTGGTTCTGATAGGAAGTAACAGCGATGAAGGCCGTCTCTGTGAAGACGTGGGTGCAGAACGCCGTGTTTTTGGAACCGAAGCCGTTATTTTCATCAGCTTTCACAATGTGGATCCTCGGCTGGTACTTGTGCATTGAATTTAAAATGATCTGCGGGTAAGAAAGAAACGAGCTTCGTCTTAGACTAAAGTGTAAAAAAACAAATATTAAGAAAAAATGAAAAAAAAATCTAATTAAAGCACTAAATTAAAATTAAAATTAAAAATAGAGAACTAGAACAATTAAATAACTAAATAAATAGGTAACTAAATAAATAGGTAAGTAAGTAAGTAAGTAAGCAAGCAAGAAAGCAAATAAATAAATAATAAATAAATAAATAATAATAATTAATAAATAAAAAAATTTTCAAAAAAAGACCAGTTTGTACAAAACAAAGTTTGAGATCATCAGGAAAGAAACAAATAATCCACGTTGATATTTTTTGCTTATGCGGCGTGAATTGTTAGTTAGTTAGTTTGTTTGTTTGTTTGTTTGTTTGTTTTTGCCACTCTTGTTATTATAATGTGTTTTTGTTGTTCATGTTCATCTCATCTGTAAAAAGAAATCTGTGAGAAACGCTCACGTTCCAAAGCTCAGAGGAAGGACAGTCATATGTGCATGAATTTCGTTGTTAACTTTCAGCAAAAGCTGCATAACTAAACTTTTTCCAGTTGATTGACTGAAGGTGACACTTTCATTGCACTGCATCTAATCAGCTTTTATATGTAACGTTTCATACACGTTCCACCTGACTCATGTGGTCTCTAATTTTATTTCTTTTCAATGTTTAATGAATAAATCCGTATAAAATTGAAACCAAACTTTGCAGCTGCCTAATTCTCTATATTCTCCTTATTACACGGTGTCCCTGTAAAGTGTATGAGCCTGACAGGAGCCTGCTTCTTTCTAATATAGGCTCTACTGAGCAATGGCTGCTACCAGAGGTGATCCATGGCGACATTAAGACGCGGTCCACGCAGCTGAACTTGAGCCTTGAACTTCTCTTTTGAGGCCCTCGGATATCTTGCCCTTAAGTCTAATTATTTTGACAGACTGGGGAGTTGCAGTCATCAGCCTGGAGGAAATATAATGGTTTTTATTTTCATCTGATCTACTTACATTCAGATTTTTTTTTTAAATTTTTTTTTAAAAGGGCTTCCACCCCCACCCCGCTCTCCATCTCTCCTTCTGTCTCATGGGTGATCCCACTATCAGTTATCTTAGAGGTTGGTTTTGTACCTGCCTTTCACAGCCAGAATGTGAAGAGACAAGAGACCGACAAGACCTCTCACCTGGAATAGCATTAGTAAATGTAAACATCACAGCTTTGAGCCAAAACAGAGGCTTAAACAATGCAATAATCAATAACATCATGCACACGATGGTTTTGCACTTTGTAGATGCTAAATGTTTTGATGGACGTTTCTGACTCTGCAGAAAATATCAGATGAACATCTCTCTGGCTAGATCAGGAAGCTGTAAAACAGTGGATGCCTTGCAGATGGAAACTCTGCTCTGGAATATTTTACAATCTACCGTGAATAAAACTATTGGCAGAAAAGAGTTTTGAGACTGCATGCTTGGATCTGAATTTAAAAGGTTACAAAAATTAAATCCTGCTGCTGTTTTCTATGGTGACTCTGTTTCAATTCCCTTTTTCATACTGTTGGATTGGTTCCTTCCCTTAACACACAACCTAATTACCAAACATCTCCTGGGATTTATACATGAAGCCTTGAGACATAAAATGAAACATTTCCATATTAAAATATTTTGTTAGCTTGGATATTTTGCTGACTATTGTTTATTGTCCAAAATGTGTTTGAACACTGTTTTAACAAAGACAAATCCGTAGCTATATTTATTTGCTTATTTAGTTTATTTTATATATATCCAAGGAGACAGTCCGTGACATTTGTTTGCCTGTCTCTGTAAAACTAAGATGACATGCCAAACAGTGAGGAAGCGAGCGGGGGAAAAAAAACTTAAAAACATTTCCTCAATGGCGAACATTTCTGCCTGAGTCATGGAGATACATTTTCACTGCCAGCAGTGGTTGTTTCACAATGAAAACAGCAGCTATATGGGAGTTGCTGTGTTCATTGTGAAACATCCACCCACCCTTGACTAGAGTTGGGTTTTTGTTGTTGTTGTTGATGTTGTTGTGTTCTGTCTGAGAAACCCACAGCAGCATAAATTACACAATGAGTCTTCGATATGAAGATCTTTTGAAAAACAATATGAAGGCAGACAAGAAGTGGGTGACACAAAACATTTTCTCATGCATGCATTAATTAAGGGCTTAGTTGAGGTCTGCATGGATACAACCGAGGACAAGCCACGACAACATGCCCATCAGTGAGACGACATCCCTCACCACGCTGAGATGCTGTTCACCAAGAAGTTAGGATGGCCTGCTGACTGTGGGTTCCCAAAGTCCACTATGTGTTTGTGTGTTGGGGAGGAGGGAAGCCGGAGACCACCCACTGGGGCCCCCAGCACAGGCCATGTCTTCTTGGCTCAGCCGCTGCCCTGTATCTCCACCCCCCACCCCCAAGCCTCTGAATGATAGTATTCAATGATAGTGAGGGATCACTTTGGGTCTCAAGCCGCTGCCCTTCGCTTTTCAAGTCCCCCCCACATCAGAGAGTTTGCCTGAGCCTCAGGATTAGCAGGCTTTGTACACCAGCATCTATTGCTCATCGCACACTGCCATTCAAATATAAACAGTGCGATCCTCACACTCCACCCTCCCAGCCGAAACGTGTGGGAAGACGAGGAGAGGAGAGCAGGAGCGAACTGAGAGTGGTGGTGGTGGTGGTGGTGGTGGTGGGGGGGGGGGTGAATAACACTGAAATATTCTGGGAGTTGAGGGGGAGATCAAAGTGAAAGCTGCAGCTTGGCATAAAAACGGAGACAGAAACAAATGATTTGGAGGAATTTAAACACAACATTAGTTTGATGACGTCAGTCCATTACAATGAGAGCGAAGCAAGGCCATTACTTTAGTCCTTTAAACACGGAATAAATACGGATTAAATAGTACATTTCTTTACGAAGCGTGATGGAGTACACACAAGTACAAATAAGACAAAATCTATTGTATTTAACTAACTGTACTGAGCTTCCTTATGTGCATTTGGATAAAAAGGCCACACACTATAGCTTCCCTTGTCTGTTCAGACTCCTCCACTGCGCCGGTGAGCTCAGCCCTGCAGTCCGCCGACATGCATCTAATTACCAGACATAATTACTGCTCTGAGCCCATCTCAAACCAGCCCAGTCTGCATCAGAGACGTTGGTCTCATGTCTCACTGCTAGTAAATATAAATTATCCACAAGTTATTTCAACCAGCTGGATCAACAAGCTAATGGAATATGTTTCTGGCCAGGCACCAGAGTTTCATTTATGAATCCCTGGATGCTGTCTCCCAGCACGAAAGAGGTGAGTTAAGGAGCCCTGCAACCAATCAAAAATCTACTTTCACCTAGAATTTACAACAGCGCTCACATTCCGTCTGCGTTTCACTGCACCAGCTGGACTCATGGGAAGACAGCCGTCACCATAGGCGCAACGCACAAAGATAGTTGAAGACATGTGCGTGAATGCTTATGATGTTTTTGTTTTTTTTTGCTTCAGTAAAAAGGTTTGAATAATGATTAAAAATCTGAATTTTGAAGTGGAGACCTAGATGTAAATAAATACTGCCACTGTGTTTGCTGGTGATGATAAAGATTTTCATGAAAGATTACTGTTGTACCAAGAACAAATGTTCCACTGCTGCATCTTCATGACATATATTCCAATAAAAGCAACTAAGATATCTGCTTCTAATCACTAACACAAATCCAGTTTATCATTTTATATTAAATCAATCTTTTCTATTTTTCTTCAGTATTTAATTGAGGTATTATAAAAGAAAAATTGACAGTTTTTGTCACCATGAACCATTAGTATGACAACGCTTATTAACGTAATTACACCATCTCCACAACCAGACTTCTAATTTGGCCTCATTGTGCCCTTCCACTTCAATTTTTATAAAAGCCTGCAGCCATTTGTTGATGTTTGTGTTTGTTATTTAGAGTTAGACAGGAATCACGAAAGCCTGTGGTCCAAAAAATGAGTTCAAGTTAGGAAATGGGTACCAGGCCCTCATTGGTGGGGATGGTGAGGGAAGAAGTGGGTGGGATACAACTGGCTCTTTCCATTTTGCAAAAAAGGTTGCTGTTCCCTTGTACTTAAGAACCTCCAGGAGGTCCCAAACTTTGATGCAACGGAGTGCTAAAATAAACATGGGCAACAAAAAGTGACGAAGCAAAGAAGTAATTTTGATAACATAACAAAAAGAGTTGAGATACAAAGGATTGTCCTAATTGAGAATCAGAAACTGATGTAGTAATAGGGATTAAATGATTATTTAAAAGTTACATAATTAAAATTTTAATTCATACATTTCAAAAGATTTAAATTATGTGGGGCAAAGTGATCATGTATTATTTGAAGGAGAAATTAGTAACTTTTCTGCAGAAAATCTAATAACTGGACATTTAAAAGCATCTATTTTCGGGTTTTCAGTAAAAAAATTAAGCACAAAGGTGCATTAAAGTCATCAATATGTCTTGACTTAAAAAAAGGGGTTTTCTTTTTGTTTCATTAATTTGAATACAAAATGTATTTTCCTTGGTTTACACACTTAGAACAACATACTACTTCGCAGCAAACAACAAGCTCAAGTAAAAATAATGTGTAGCATTGCGTGAATGCCACGAGCAACCAACAACATTGTTCCACTAACCACGATCACAAGGATAGAATTTTCCGTATTTTTTAAAAAAGAACTTATGAAAGTGGATAAAACAATTATTTTTAAAGGCAGTAATAACTAAAATGTTCCCTAAATTAATTTTTTATAGTACTAATATATAGTCTCTCGCGCATGCGACATAACAACCCAACTACAAATTTTTTCGTGAATCTTCAGTGAGTTTAGAGGATTCAGTGACATTTTAGACAGTGTTTTTTTTAAAAGTAAATCCAGCAGACATTATTCAAGGTGATCGGGACATATACCATAAAAACACACATATGCATATCTAAAATAGAAAATACAATAAAGGTCTTATTAATTTGGAATACTATAGGCAAAGATTAAAAAACACAAATAAAAAAAATAAAATAAAAATAATAATAATAATAATGATGATGATGGTGATAATATTAATAATAATAGTAATAATAACAATAATAACAATAATAATCATCATCATCATCATCATCATTTTAGGCCTAGATTTAATTGTCTTTGTAAAATAATCACAAATTTGTATTTCTCAGATTCACTCTGCGTGTGTCTAAATTTAGTACAATATACTTGAACAGTTTTCATGCATCAATGCATAACATTAAATATTTATAAAATTTGTTAGCGATGGATCAGCAAGATGAGGAAAGCAGCGCATGAGTTATAAAAGGCGAAAAGATTGGCCAATAGATGAGTTGGACCGCCTTTCAGTTACAACCCTCCCCGCTGCGGAAGTGCCAATGAGCAACACAACAGTAAATACATGACTTTGAACCAGAGCCAGGGTATTAATAGTACACAGACGCACACAGACACCGAACTTTGGGAATAAATAATGGGCCTATAGGCACCTACGTGTCCGAAAGGGTCCAGGTGATTGTTGGTGAGTTTCAGCTTCTGGAAGGAGACCAGCTGCCTCATCCAGTGCGCACCAGTGGCGGGAGAGTCCGGGTGAACGTAGAGCCTGCCGGGCATGGCGGGCTCAGCCTTCCCGGTCACAGACCTGAGTTACAGTAACACAGCCACACTTTAACACCTTGGACAGACAATTATCATCTAAGAAGGAGCAAATACATTCCCCCGTTTTTTCTTATAGGCTTGTTTAATCACTACAATTTGGAAATTGCGCACACACGCAACTTTTTTAGATGAAATTTAAAAAAAACCCCAACAACATAAATTTCAGAAACAAGAACGACCAATTAGTTGATGACCAAATCTCTAAATCTACTAAAAATTTCTTCAGGATTCCTTCAGAGTCCTCAAACACTTAGACGTTTTTGCCAAAAAGGATGCGTAAATATCAGGAAAAAAAGAAGAAGTTGTTTTGAGATTACAAAAGGTCAGATAAGAGCTGGTCGACACTGTTTTCCAATATTGTTAGATTAAGAGGAGAAATTAGTTCCAGCATGCTTTGAACAGGTCATTATCAGAAGTATTGGTATGTGATTATCCTCTTTGAGCGTCTCGGCATTGAAAGGCACTGACCCAAACAAAGCACTCCTGACCGGAGACGAAAAGATGGACATGACACTAAACAAATGGTGCTGTTTGTGCGCCCATCGGCTACCATAGCTGTAGGCAAAGCAATCAGCGTTCATCCGACGCTGACAGGTCAGCTCGGGAATAAACATTTCTCCCCGCTGACCGTATTTCTTGGCAAACACTACAATTTGAGCAGATCATAAATCTTAGCCAATTAATAAATTCACATCCGATCCTCGTCCATGGGGACAACAATGCAAAATTTCCTGTCGAAGTGAACAGAAGATAAAATAGCTGCGATCCCTAAACAAGGATTAAAGTGAGTTGTGTGCTCGCATTTCAAGAAAAGAAGTTATGCTGTGTTATACCTACCATTTATTATCAGCGAATTTGTAACGATGGTCATCCGCGGGAACGACGTCCATGAGGAGGATATATTTGGTTTTAGGGTTTAATCCCGTGACCTTCACTTTGAAACTGGGAAACATTCGCCTGCAGAAGGACAAAATACTGTGTAAGGTGGAAACTGTGGACAAAGAAGGCTGTGAGCATGCAAGGGGAAAGAGGAAAAGAGAGAAAAAGTGATTTTCACAAGTTTAGAAGAAATCACTAAAACGCGGGTCCAAGTTTCACTTTTAAATGTTTAACATCTTTTACAAAACGGATATGATTTTATCATTTTATTACTCCAAAATTGCAAACTATGACGCAAACGTTCAGATCACGTGGTTTTTAAAAAAATGTCAAAAACTGTATATACTCCTGTTTGGTTTGGAGTGGTACAGTCTAATTTCAGGACACTCTGAGAGGGGCCTGCGAATTACAGAACATTTTCACTGTGGGTCAGATGTTTTCCTAAGCAAATCATATGGATATTTTGTAGTTGTCATAGGAAACACCTAATAAGGTTACACAGCCTAAGGCGGGCCAAAGGAAGCCTGAGGACAAGAGGGATGCTGTGTAAGATCATTTCACGCTAAAAACACGACAAAAATGACTGACGGGAAAGTAATGAAGACTTTATGCAGCTGTGATAAAACAACTGCCTTCTGCCCGCACAGGAGGACACAATGAAGTGTTAAACTACACATATCGACCATTACAGTCTGCATCACCGTCAACAGACGCCAGTGGTCATTTTACGCAATCGCGCGTTCAGCCGACGGGCGCTGCTCTGATTGGATGCGTTCGGAGGGTGGCGTGGATGGACCCTGTGTTATGTTATGCTTAAAGAAATGTTTAAACACACACACACACACACACACACACACACACACACACACACACACACACACACACACACACACACACACACACACACACACACACACACACACACACACACACACACACACACACACACGAGATGAGGCAAAGCCAACACGTGCTCCTAAAATTCGTTTATTTAGGTAAGATTAAATAAATGTTGAGTCTAACGGATCCATATTTGCAGACAGTTCAGTGCATTTGCTCTCTCAGCTGAAACGTCTGTGGTATTTCATTTCCCCACAGGGTCACCCCCAAAAAATGTAGTCTCTCGTGGTGTTACTGAGCGCTAAAGCGTCCACCAGATGCTCTGTGTTTTCTTTACGCTGTGCATTTCCATGAAGTAAAAATGCAGCTAGGACCGATCTACACAATTCTGGGCCTATAGGTAAAATTTAGATCCAAAAATACAGTTGTGTTTAACTGTAAGCGGTCGATAACCTCTCTGTTTCAAAAAAAATGGGGGATTTATTTATTTATTCGTTTATTCATTTGGACTTTGTCTTCTTACCTTCCAGCTTTTGTGATGATCATCTCCGTCCCCACTTCGTGAAACTTTGTCCAGAGTTCCCTCTCATGCAGGTAGACTTTTATTCCCTCCATTCCCTTTAAAATAAAGCATCTTAATGCCTGTGGCGTGCAGAAGTGTCAAGCACTTATCATGGTCTGACAAGTTTCTTAGGCCTTCAAGACAAATGGTGGCCAGTTTTTTGTTTTTTTTAGTAACAGAGGATAAATCGGTCGGTTTCAAGGAAATATTAAATTTTATTATTAAAATGAAATGATAAATAAAACATAAAACGAGATAAAAATACTGTAGTCTGTTGAGTTGTCGTTCAGTCAAAACATCCAAGAATGTCGAACATGTAGACACAATGACATTTGTAACTACTAAATAATACAGTGTGTATTCACACTGCCACGGATAATTACAGCATAAACTGTATAAAGCCAGAGGTCATGTCTTCCATTTGATACGTTCATGTATTAAAATTTATCGAACATAAATTACTTTTAAACTGTTCTGGTATTGTTTTAATTTGTAGAGCTATTGAAAACAAATAAGATGGTTTATTTAAGCAAAGCTGTGCGACAATGCTCAGACGAAATGACGGGAAAAGAGTATGTCTCCGTTTGAAAAGATGCGTGTGTAAAACGTTAAATTAGTAGAATTAAACTGCTGCGTCTAATTTTGAAAAAATAAGTAAATAAATTGTGCATCCTAAAGTTTACCACCCGGAAAGACAAAGTGCGGCTTGTTCGGACGAATAGACGTGACCCCATAAGTCAGAGCCTGGAACAGTGAGAGGAAGGCCGACAGACTGACCGACACTAACCTGCTGGATGTAAGTCGTTTGTGATGATGGGGATTTGCTTGAAGTCCCGTTCGGTTTTTCAGATTTATTATCGTTCTGTAAATCCCTTGAATCCGAGCCAATGGGAGAGTTTTGAAGGGCAAAAGTCTCCTCCTGGTCCGCCATAACCGGAGTTCCAAAAACTACCGTCTCGGCTGTAAGACCCAAACAGAGGTGTCAGAGTTTGGAGCTTAAACTTTTTAACACTGTGAAAAAAAAATCTGATATATAATTATGTACATTAAGACACCGAATCAACATTATTTTTTGTCACTTTGTTGCCAATAAAATGATAATTTTTGGAAAGGTCGTGCGTTATTCAGGCTGTAAATTAGGCTGGAACTCATAAATACAAGTCCTGAATGTCAGAATATAAAAAGGGAAAGCACAATTGACATAAAACATTATTATTGAAGGAAAAAGTTTACGAGCAACGATTGAATAAGTTGAACATATTAATCTTTAAATGAGCTGGATTAGTGGGAGTTTCTCAAGATGTTTGTCACAAATACTTCTAAGATTTTAACAAATTTATTATTGAAAAAGAAGGACAGTTCGTCCAGTAGAAGTGTGATGGGACAACCAGCCTGCAGATTGGAGAAGCCGTGATGTCGAGGTTGTCAGAAACTTCTAACCGCGTTCTCCAGACAAAAAAAGGCAAAATACACAACATCGTGAAATGTTGGTGTCCAGAAAACAAAGATGTGTCTTTAAAATAGTCCTATTGCCAAAAAGGTGTCCCCATGCATGCAGAACGCAGTTCTTGCATGAAACAGCTCATATACCGAGATACAAACACACACACGGAGTTTCACAATAACCAACAGACGAGGATTAGTTTACCTAAAGAACGAAGATCACGTCGTTGCGTGGATCTGGACTCGGCGGTGGAAAACAGCAGAGAATCACCAGCGCGTCTTTAACGCGTTCAGCGCTCCGTTCCTGTTCAGATAATCCAGACGATTTTCTCGGTGAAGCTGCGGAGAGTCTCCATGAATTCTTCTTCCCCACCTCTCAGTTATTCCAGATTCCTCTACTGCGAGTGAAACCACGACCGCGGAGACCCTAGCGGAGCTCCGTGATGGTTACCAGGCGCCACTCGATGCCTTATTGCGCATTTTACAGCCAAAGCCCGTTTTGTGAGTGGACTCTGCTAACAGCACCTAGCAGTAAGCCGTAGCCGTGTCCCAGAGGAGCAGGTCCGTCATCTCCTTCTTCCCTCCTCTCTCTTGCCTTGTCAGTTCTGCGTCTCCCTCTCTCCCTCTCTCCCTCTCTCCCTCTCTCTCCCGCACTCGCCTTCCAACCCTCCACTGCACATCAATGACCAACCGTGCGAAGCGGAAGCTCAAGTCCGAGACGTCTATCTGGGGGCGGAGGGCGACGGGGGAACAGTCTGTGCAGGGATAGCATTGGTTTGTGCCCCAAATAATTCCAACCAGGCCCCCACCTCACTGTCTATCCTAAACATTTCCATAAACCTAGAGTAGAAGAGAGAAACCATTTGATATTTACTTGTTTATGCGCCTTTACGCGCTGTCGCTCCTCCACAGCCTCCATACACAAATCAAGTTTATCGAGCCTTATTTAAAACCGATCCACTGATAATGTTGCTCTACAAATTTGTTTCAGCTAAAATTACCAAGCGATTATCACAACTGATTATTCGATTGTCACTTTTGTCCCTATTTGTATCTGCTCCGAGCCTTTTACTACCAGATAAGATACAGTTCGCGTAGACAATTTCCAAGTTGCTGTTTTTATTTTACACTGGCGTGTCCTTTATCCCCACAGAACAAGGTACGACAGAGTCTCCACGAATGTGAGTAGAAGAGGAAAACACGTGAGTATCGGTTTGGGATATGTCTGTCGATGGAATAAAAAACCCAATCCGGCACTTGGGCCTGTGACTTCACGCAGGCTTGTTCTTCTCTCTTCTCAGTACCGACTGTTTAACTCAAAGCCAGCCATGCAGGCTTGAGTTTCTGACATGTGAAGATCACAAAACAACGTCAAGATATATTTCCACAGATTTGATGTAACTGTTCGTGGGCGTGTTTGTATTGATGGGTTTTGATGCGCCAGAGAGTGGGTATTTATAGTTAACCTCATGCCAGAGATATGAAGCCAATTTTAAGTTTGCGAACATGTTGAACACTTCAGTTCGTCGTCTGTTACCCCAAACATATATTTCATAGGTTTCTGATCTTGCCCCCCACACACACACACACCCAATGCAACACATTGAAAACATTTTTCTGTAACACACTTAGAGAGAAAAGGCGCACATGAACAAAACGTGGCCTTCTGGACTGGATAGAAATAGGAAACAGGACTGGCCTGAGGTATCATTTCTGCCATGTGCGCCTTTTAGATTTACCCTGCGGGCGTCTGCCCGCATGCAGGGTAAATTTTCCTCGTTGTGATTTGAGGAGACAAAAAGACAAAAAGAGCATGTGGTCTGACTGATGAACTGCAGTATTATGAAACGAAACTTCACTCTATTGAAGGTTTTTCGTTCAGGTTTTAATGGCGAGTATACAGTATATGTTTTTAGAATGAAATATTTTCAAAAATATTGAATCCATTACACTTACCGTGCATACAGTCATTAATGACGTCACCATAAATGCGGCTTTTGTCCAGCAGCCTTCTCTTCCGATGTCTGGAGAATTCTTTCTGATGCCAAACTTAAGTCTATGGAAAATGTTGTCACTTTTGATGGTTTAGTGAAATGAGGTTATGGGAAACGACGCTTAACAAGTAAATGAAACCAGTCTCTCATACAGTTTTCCAAAGTTGTGTGTGTTTTGCTGAGTTTGAGGTATCGGGACCCCCACCCCTTTGGGACACACACAGCCGCACACAGAAGGGCTCCTCCATCATTGGAGTTTACGCAAACCCGGCTTTGCGGAACATGAGCGAGACTATAGCGCAAATAGTGCTCTGGATGTGGGCCTAAGAAAATGATCTGGCACACTTGAACACGTCGGCCGGTTGGAGCTGCAGCTGTACCTAGAATTTGTTTCACATCAACGTGCCATTGTGTATTAATGTGCGTTAATTTATCATATGAAGTAAAGGAACAGACATACTGTAAATCACAGGAAATAGAGAAAAAAAAAGAGGAGCTGGCACACATGAAGAATTTACTCTGCGCAACAATTAGAAAATGTCATCTAGTCAAGAGAAGTGTTCAAATGAGATATTAGATAGCTGGTAAATTCAAAGTTCAAATGATATTAA
Organism: Antennarius striatus; assembly: GCF_040054535.1. NCBI lineage: Eukaryota > Metazoa > Chordata > Actinopteri > Lophiiformes > Antennariidae > Antennarius > Antennarius striatus. The sequence continues at coordinate 12,943,370 of NC_090790.1, forward strand.
AATGTATAAAACAACGTTTCTGTTCATGAAATTGGCATCAATTTGATGGTAAAGGAATTCATTTATACACGTCACTTTTAACACAATCTGAAACGTGCTCTGCATCCTCATACGCCCCCCAGACGTTCCATCGTTCCGTTTCTACATTTTACTAACTGGTATTAACACATTTAGAGTTTAGAAGAATTCCAATTAAAAAAAAAACAAAACCCGATGGTTTCCGTTAAAGATACGAGAGAAACGAGGAACTGTGTGGAAATGATCTGAAGGCCTAATGAGTGAGTAAAAGGATGAAAAGGGGGGGAAAAAACGGTTACAGCGTTTCAGAGGCCCAAATGTGATGTTTTGATCATTTAAATAGTAAAAGGCAGCCCAAATAAACGTGTGACGTGGATGGAGAGGTGTAGCAAGAAAACCTCATGGTATAATTAACTCCAACGTGACGCGTTAACGGTGTTTCATACAAGTAAAACCTGGAGGGGAAAACATCTTGACGGGCATTTAGGGAATTTAGGGAAAAAAAAAAAAAAAAAATGTTTTGGCCATTACAAAAAAGGTCAAATCCAGCGAGTTAGTTTTTTTTTAAAAAACAACCTTTGTTAAGAAATTCAACAAGACTTTCCTTTGGTAAATTTTATTTGAAGCTACAACAAAGATCAAATATGAAATGCTTCCTTCATGACAGTCTTTACCTAAATAGGTTTAAAGTTAAAAAAATGTCCTTTAGACAAATTGAACAAGTTACACTCAATCTGAGATAAATTTAAGACTATTGAAATAACTTAATATTTAATTTGCAAATAACTAAAGAAAATAGCTGGAATTCTGCCACATATAACACACAAAACTGCGAATTTCATGAAATTTGCAGATGGAAGGAAATAATTTCTCCCCAACGTCCAGGTATCATATAAAATACAATTACATCCATAAAATCAACTTGAACATACTGCTTATTATAAATTGGGTCCCAACAATATTATCACCTCTTATACACAAAATATAGTTTATTGCAGGCCTTTCACAAACTCTGAGATTTTAATAAGTTGAGTTAAATAAAACAAAAAAATGTTAAACTGTGAAAGAAGACAAAAATTCCACACCTCAATAACAATAGTAAAAATAGAAACTGCAGACATATTCATAAATTGCAAACATCATTGGGTTAGCACAATGTTTTTCAGCAGAAGTTCTGCAAACCCAATTGGAATTGTCCAGTGAGTAAAAGCAAAATGGTGCAAAACAAGATTCGTCTTTGCATTTAAAACCAATACATAAGAATTACTTCTGTGTCAGAATATTATGAGACTCTCAAAGAACATGTTACAGCATGTATACTGTAAAATACATGAAATCTGTCGTCACTTCTAAAAAAAAAAAATCTGGACATGTTGCGTGACCATGCTGGTTAATTAGCGTGTACTGTGAAACATAAAATCTAAATGCAGCCTGGATGGGATACAATGCATCAACCACAGACGTCAGTAAGCAAGACTGGCCAGTGGCATCTAGACGGCCTCACCACTGTTATGTACTGCAGGCCCAAATCTGCAGAATTAAAATCTAACCGCAGGATTCAAACAGTGTCTTACGCCTATTAATGTCCTATTTCTTCAAAAATAACCACTCTGGGACCAAAGACGCTGTGTAGCATGAAAAGTTCATGTTTAGGAAACTACAAATCCCACTTATCCAGGTGCAAATGACAGGATTTCAAAAATGAAGTGGTATAGGTTGGACCATAAGGCCGAAGAATAAAAACAGAATGGAACATCGCCTGAAAACAACTGGAGCAGTTTTCTTGTGAAATGAATCCTGGAGGACTTGTGTGCAACACACACACATACATGCACACACAGGAAAAATACACATCTGCTCCCTCCTGTCCAGCATTGAGTGTGTGGTCTGAAGTTACCGCTTGTTTAGAGCTGCTTAAAGGCTTGTGAAACTTCAGCTCACAGGCAGGTGAAAGCGCTGGTGTGGCTAACCACCAGTCCAGCCAGGACTCCTGGGTCAGGGAGGGGAGCCTACCCAGATGCTTTGCACCAAAGACCAGCTTTGAGGTTTGTGGCTGAAAACCCATCCACAGATCGACTCTCAGGAGCCAAGCCAAAGAAGAGAAAAGAGGGTGGACAGAAGAGAGTGAGAAAAGGAAAACAAAAGCTTCAGAATTATGTTTGGAGGCACTGAGGAGTGAGCTAATTTGACAATAAGTACACATTCAAAGTCTTGTTATTTCAAAAACATGTTTTCAGTTGCGCTCTGCAGCAATCATGAGGTTAACATAATATAATATCTATTTCTAAAACACAAACAAAGGAGTATTGCAACTCACCCGTATGCAGATACAGTTCTGTTGATTATGAGAATGAAGGACTTTAATGGTTGTGTAACAGCAGACATTCCACTGTCAAAAGAGGAGATAAATGTTTGTAGATGATAGCAGAAAATCCAGCCATCTAATCTGAACTGTATGAAAAGTGCCTGGATAATTATGGAAAATAAAGTTTGATATTTGGTCTATTAAGAAGTGGCAGCCAAGCACTGTGACAAAAACTGTAAAATAATTTATTCGAACCCAGAATATCAGCAACAACTCTTGCCGGTTTATTATAATCATACATGTGCTATGTGCTGGTGGGAAACATGAACACACCAGTTCAGCCGCCACCATCCTCCTTCATCTTTTGTATTCTCTATATAAAAAGATGGAGAGTTGTAAACTCCCTCCTAATTCCGTATGATTTCACCCTCCTAGGCCACACATGGGCCTACCATCTCCCTACCGCCAGGCAGTCTTCAGCTGCCGACCTCATGAGTTTACCCTTGTTACACTAGAAACGGCAATGATAAGGTATCTGGGCCTCCATGGTAGAGCGTGCCTAAAAGGTATCTCGTGTGTTTATCCGTGCACGCACGCGCACACACACACACACACACACACACACACACACACACACACACACACACACACACACACACACACACACACACACACACACACACACACACACACACACACACACACACACACACACACACACACACACACTTCTTCCCAAACAGAGCTCCACTTTCACAACCTGAGCTGTGCTGTGGGCTGAGGGTTGGTGGTGGTGGGTTGGTGGCGGTGAGCTTGGGGCTGACACGTTTCTGCTAACAATCACATCACACACAGGGACCCACATTCCAACTTCCTGATCACCCCCCCCCACCCCACCACCAACCACCACCATATCCACCCTGATCCCTCAGCCAGCTCACATTTATCCTCCTCCCCCAACAGGTTTTGGTGGTGCTGTGCAGGCATGGGGCAGACATATGTGGTCAAGTGTATTGGGTTTTAAGAAACACTGAAATATTCATGAGAAAGCAACGGGTACACAAAGTAATAGTGATGTTCACACTCTGTTAAAATACTTTATTAATCAGGTTAGTCGATCAATCAAGTTTGTGACACTTGCCCATATTTTTAATAGTATTGCATAACAAATTAGAATTAGAATTAGAAAATATTCCAGCACATCTGGATCTCGTTCATGTCGACAAACTTGCTGGTTGGTTAAATAAGACACATGGACGGTATCACACATCATAAGATGTCCTCTGCTGCCCTCTAGTGATGCATTTGGCTTGTGTCAAGATTTAAGTTTGTCATTTTAATGCTCAACATACAAACGGAGCAGTGACTCATATAATCCACAAGTAAAAAAGCTGTATGCAAAATAAATCAAAATAATAATAAATGAAGGATAAGAGAATAATCGATCTTTTAGCTAAATTCTGTTGGGAAAAAGTTGTTTAATTGCTTAAGTAAGTAAAAGATTGTCATGAATAGTTCACATTTATTTTCAGTTTTCACTTTACTCTGTATTTAATGCATGTATTTAATTTTGCATTATAATCTGGTGACACCACACACACACACACACACACACACACACACACACACACACACACACACACACACACACACACACACACACACACACTTTGAAGTTCTGCTAACTATTCTTTGGTCATTTATTTAACTTATTATGCATGTTTTTCTATACGCGTGGCCCTATTCACATATGATTTTCTTTATTTAATCTCTTGCATGTTCGCAAAGAACATTAGCTGTTGGATTGCCAACATCAAATGAAGACCTCAATAAAGACTGAAGAAATCAGACACACTTATGTCACAGTAAAGGCAGATTTAGTGATGTGACTGTGGGTTTAGTTTTGCTTGAAGCCTGTTAATTAATATCACTATGCATCATAAAAGCCAAAAGGACTGCATCATGTAGAATTCTACTTGCATTCCAGAGCAGGAAATAAATACGGATCACAACCAGAACACAAACATATGTCCAGAGCCGTAGTAATGAGCATGGGAATCATGTGGTGTGGTCTGTTGCAGCCATGGCCACATTCACAAACTCTGCAGGCCTGCAAGCCATCACATCTCACTTCTGTGAAGTCAAAGTTACTTCAACTCTGACATGTCCAAATGCACAAATTATAACTCTGTCAAATCTAGAAATTATGAATTAGGTATTTCCGTTACCTCATTCCAGTCTTTGGTATGTCCAGGAACAGCCTTGAATCCCTAGCAGTTGCTTTCAGGCTCATAAATGTGATGAAATACTAGACAGATGAGAAATTATGCTAAACCCTGAAATAGATAAAGTTTGGAAATAGTAACTGCACCACAGCTGTAGGAGCCATCGATTAGAGTTTGGATCAATATTCATGTGCTTGATCTGGGTATGTATTGGTGTTGGCTTGTGAGTGCAAGGAGTGGCACTAAGGGTGTGTAATAATGAATGCCACTCACCTGTAACTTACAGTTATGGGGTAGGATGAGCACTGGGGTGAAATTTTCTGTTTCTGTTATTCAAACTTCTTTTTTCTAAGTTATTGTCTTTGTGTAACGGGCGCTCGAATACGATGGTCAGTGTTGATTGATGTGCAGCGTACGAACAAACAAGAGATTATTAATGAGAAACAGACGTGAATTGGAGTTGTTTGGTCGTCTATCAGCTGCTTCTACAGTCTTTATGACGGTACATTATGGGACAAAAATTGGATGAGAATTGGACAAATATTTTTAAGATTAAAGATAAAATATAGTTTTTACAGCATTGTACCTTGCCCTCATACAACAATGTCCTGTTGATCAATAGTGCTCTTCTGCTCTAAAACAATGCCACAATAAACCCCCAAGAGAATCCGCTAATCCTTGAGACAAAACAACAAAGTTGAGGAAACTGAAATTTAGAAGTAACTATTAAGCTCTGGGAAAATTAACCAATGAAAAGTAACTGGACAAAATTTATAGAGAGGAACAGAAAGTTGATGTTGCAGTGACTCTGTGGTCAGTGCTGATGGCTTATAGAGAAAGCTTCATGATTTGAAGTCCTGCATGATCGTTCATCCTTACCAATGCAGATATTGATGTGAAAAGAGGCAGTACAATTAACTGCTGCAATCATCCTCACTGGGTTCATTTGAATATGCATTTGCCTGGCCCCTCCCCCTGCAATAAGAAAATGCACCTGTTCTGACTATGGTGCAAGGTAAAGGACAAAAGGATGAGTACTGAGAAATCACTGAAGAAATACTGGCTTTGGAAATCAAAAGTACTATTCATTCAACGAATTTGGTAACTCATGAAAGTAACCTAGCAACAAAGTGGTTCAGGTTTTTGCCTGGCTGGTCATTAGCTTCCTGACTCTGACCACTAGCCAACAGAGCTTCCCGGCTATAAGACCGTATACATGACCATGGGGTAAAACTTTCTTCCTCTCAATTATTTTATTTCAAATCCTTCTATTTTATTTTACATTTCATTGGCTCCACTCTGTCAAGAGAATACAAAAAGAGCTCCTCAAACTTCTATTTCCACCAATGATATCCTTAGTCGTGAGGCAAGTGAGTTTATGACACTAAGCAAAACATTGTGGGTAGAGCAGGGAAATAAGAGTTAAAATGACTACATATGATCATATGAAAAACAAAAAATTCAATACCAGTGGATGTTTTTACTGAGTTTAATGAATCACATAAAATAGATGACACTGACCCTGAGACAATAGTTGTCAGCAATATGATTGATATTATTCAAACGTTTCAGGAACACATTATTCTTAATCATGTAATAACTGATATAAATTGTATGTAATGACAAGCATGATTATACATTCTAAATATTTTATAGCCTGAGAACCGTTGTAAAACAAAATGTGTAAAATTATGTGATATTTAAAAAAAAGCATAAGTAAATTTTAATGTCTTATTACAAATTTATTCTCGCTAATGAATTCCACTTTAGCTGTGCAGGTGGCAGGTAGAGCGGGAGGAGAAAGGGAGCTCAGTCCACTAAGTCTTGGGCTGGAGACCGGAGGGTGGCCGATTCAAGACTCATGTGGAACAAAAAGTTTGGAGTGTAAACTGGCAGTGGAGGGTTGACAGTTCACCTCCAGAGCAAGTTACTCATTGGTCGCACCAAGAAGGAGCTGCCCGCCGCTCTACCTCTCGTTATCTACATGCTTATCATCTACATGCTTACCAATGTGTGTCTAACAGGTCTGTACACACACACACACACACACACACACACACACACACACACACACACACACACACACACACACACACACACACACACACACACACACACACACACACACACACACACACACACACACACACACACACACACACACACACATATGGTAACAAAGATGTGATGAATAACAACTGGAACTAGTGTAGAATGGAGAAATCATTTCTCCTAAGGGGTATTAATAAAGTTGATTCTTCTTCTTCCAGTCCTATAGCTCTGAGACCGAAAGAAAAGAGAACCCTCATTCATCCCCCACTCCTCCCCAGACACATTCTGGTTTCATGTCTGTCTGATCATTATTGTTCCTAAAAGGCTGTTCAGCTCCTGGATGGGGAATCCTTCCTGTTGGCCGGTAATCAACATGGGAAGATTACAATAAAAAGTTGAAAGTTCAATAAAAAGTTGAAATTTCAAAACAGATGGGGGAAATCTTCAACTTACCTTTCCACTAAAAAAACCAACTGTGTGTGTGTGTGTGTGTGTGTGAGTAATCTGTCAGAAATATCATCATGTTGTTCTTTGCAGGCCAACAGTAGAATAATAATACTACTACTATACACACACGCACACGCACACGCACACGCACACGCACACGCACACACACACACACACACACACACACACACACACACACACACACACACACACACACACACACTCACACACACACACACACAAACACACACACACACACACACACACACACACACACACACACACACACACACACACACACACACACACATACTGTAGTCATACTGTGCAAGAATACAAGAACAAACTTTCATCTCATACAAAATAGACAATGATTTAATATCAAAAAATTTAATTTGAATTGAAAACAGCAGACAGGGGCTAGAAGGACTTAATTTTCGGCAGTTGCTGAAGAAAAGTCCTTGGTGTGGGAGGAGTTTGGAGAGGCTTTGGAAAATGGCATTTTTTGAAAAAGAAAAAAAACAAACATTCTATGACACAGGAAGAGTAAATGGGGCTTGGGCTTTGCTGTAAACAGCCTGACGTGCATCTGGTTTTGGAAGCTCAGAACTGCATTTCTAAACTTTGCAGATGAAGTGGTTCTATTGGATTCAGCACACAAGAATCTTTAGCACGTGAAAATAGATTCCAGTTTCGATGAATATTCAACAATTAATAAAGTTATGGGCATTGCATCATACCACCTCAGTGAAGAGAGAGATTAGCTAGATTAATCAATGTTTCAACCCTCACCTAAGGCCATCAGCTCTGAGTAGAGACTGATAGACAAAGTGACAGATAATTCTTTCATGGTTGAGCCCCTGTACCTTCATAGTTAACATGTTTTGGGTCTCTGATCACGGTGTCTCCCTCTGGCATATTTCCAGGCATCAAGTTGGGAAGTGTATCTCATCTGGCCTAGGAACATCTTGAGATCCTCTGGTTGGAATGTGAATACTGTCTTTTTTCTTTTGGGGGTTGAGGGGTAGTATTCTTCTAGGCCTTCAGATTACCCTCAAAAACAAAGCAGTTTCAGATGCAGACTCCAAACAAAGGGGTAAAGGAAAAGCCGAGAATGCTTTGCAAACCATCCACCCGTAATTGTCTCATCTGCAGCCGCTTCCAGATGTGTTCACGGCGGGGCCACATGAATATCAAACAACCACTCGCGTTTACACCTACGGGCCGATCACGCTGCATGTTTTTTGAGGTGGGAGGAAGCTGGAGAACGCGGAGAGAACCCACACAGAGAGAATGTATAAACTCCACACAGAAAGGACTCAAACCCGGGACCCTTTTGCTGTGAGGCAACAGCGCTAACCACTGCACCACCATGCTGCACCTCTGCCAACCAAAGCAGTGCAAATGAAGAATGGCTACCCTTGAATGAATATAATATAGATTTGCGAATGACTATGAAAAATATTTAAATTCATAGTAATATCTGGTGGCACCAGATGGTGATGGAGTAAGTAAGGATGGACTCAGTGATGAAGATGTAAAAGTGCACCTTCATTGGTACATAAAAGACAATAGAGTGACTCATACCTCATCTACTGCTTTTCCATATAGCCAAGGCTGATACCAGTTAATGCTTTAATGGTGATTAATGCAGAATTATTTGTAGCATAATGTTTGTCAAGAGCAAATAACCAAATTCAACCCCATTTTCATTCTGTAAATCCCAGCGCATATTATCACCGGCGCATATTAAACGCAGACAATAAAAAGACTAAGGACTATTGAAGGCTCAGATTTGCTTTACAAAGTTTCCAGATGGATTTTAGATAAAATCAACATTGTGTGCACATATTGCACACATGAGCTGTCTTTACACTGATGCAGAACAAATGTGAAGTATCAGCTTCAATAGTGTAACGTCTTTGTGACAACAGGGACTTGTCAATTGGAGCAGATGCCCCCTCACAAATCATACAGATGGTAATCCCAGTCTCTGTGATGGTGGGTTCTATTTTATTTTTTTTGCTTTAGCCAAGTGCCATAAAATAGTCTGATACTGCAAACACATACCTGCCAACATGGCAGAGGCCAAAAGTTCAGTAAGCCTCATACTGAAGATGAAGAGCCACATATATTCAAACAAGAACGCACGCACACACTTACACCTATGGGCAATTTCTAGCCAGCCAATTCACCTGAAGTGCATGTTTTTGGAGGTGGGAGGAAGCCAGAGAACTCGGATAGAACCCTACGCAGACACAGGGAGAAAATGTGCAGAGTTGTGGCAGAGTGAGATGTGCACAGTTGTGGCATCTACAGCTGAATAAAACTGATGAGCCATACAGTGAAAATATGGGAAAGAGTAGTTGATTCTAGACTAAGGGCAGAGGTGAACATTTGTGAGCAGCAGTATGGTTTCATGCCAAAAAGAGTACTACAGGTGCAGTATTTGCTTTGAGGATGTTGATAGAGAAGCACAGAGAAGGCCAGAGGGAGCTGCATTGTGTTTTTGTAGATCTGGAGAAAGCTTATGACAGGGTGCCCAGAGAGGAACTGTGGTATTGTATGAGGAAGTCTGGAGTGGCAGAGAAATATGTTAGAATGGTGCAGGACATGTATGAGGACTGTAAGACAGTGGTGAGGTGTGCTGTAGGTGTGACAGAGGAGTTCAAGGTGGAGGTGGGACTGCATCAGGGATCAGCTCTGAGCTCCTTCTTGTTCGCTATGGTGATGGACAGGCTGACAGATGAGGTTAGACAGGAATCACCATGGACTATAATGTTTGCAGATGACATTGTGATCTGCAGTGAGAGCAGGGAACAGGTGGAGGAGAAGCTAGAGAGGTGGAGGTTTGTCCTGGAAAGGAGAGGAATGAAGGTTAGCCGCAGTAAGACAGAGTACATGTGTGTGAATGAGAGGGACCCAAGTGGAAGAGTGAGGTTACAGGGAGAAGAGATCAAGAAGGTGGAGGATTTTAAGTACTTAGGGTCAACAGTCCAGAGCAACGGAGAGTGTGGAAAAGAGGTGAAGAAGCGTGTAAAGGCAGGATGGAATGGGTGGAGAAAAGTGTCAGGTGTGATGTGTGATAGAAGAGTTTCAGCTAAAATGAAAGGAAAGGTGTACAAAACTGTGGTGAGACCAGCGATGTTGTTTGGTCTAGAGACAGTGTCACTGAAGAAAAGACAGGAGACAGAGCTGGAGGTAGCAGAGATGAAGATGCTGAGGTTCTCTCTGGGAGTGACCAGGAAGGATAGGATCAGGAATGAGTACATCAGAGGGACAGCACATGTTAGAGGTTTTGGAGATAAAGTCAGAGAGGCTGGACTGAGATGGTTTGGACATGTCCAGAGGAGAGATCAAGAGTATATTGGTAGAAGGATGCTGAATTTTGAACTGCCAGGCAGGAGGTCAAGAGGAAGACCAAAGAGGAGGTTTATCGATGTAATGAAAGAGGACATGAAGGTAGTTGATGTGAGAGAAGAGGATGCAGAAGACCCTGAAGGGTAAAGCTGAAAAGAGAAGAAGAAGAAGTATCTGTCTGTCTATCTATCTTTCTGTCTGTCTATCTGTCTGTCTGTCTGTCGGTCTGTCTATGGCAGGTTGATACATATAAAGTTTTTCCTACAGATGTGTATGTTTGTGGATGCCTGCAGATGACTTCACTTGTCCAAATGTTTCTGTGCAACATTTCTAATTCCGCTGCAAAAAGAGGACACCACCCCCACCCCTATATTCTCCACAACCTCCTGCTGCAGATAAATGATGGATTTGTGCATGTAAAATGACCAGAAAGATCTTAAGAAATGTGATATCAATTTATGAAGATAAAGTGACTGTGGTTCAATCAAAGCTCTGCATGTATGTGTGTGTGTGTGTGTTTGTGTGTGTGTGTGTGTGTGTGTGTGTGCGTGCGTGCGTGCGTGCGTGCGTGCGTGTGTGGATGCTCCATTACCCATTAGAAAGTCATTGTGTGCAAATGCATTTGTATATTTCAGAATTTGTGCTTTTCCTCAGTGTATTTTGAAAGGAAGCAAATACACATGACTCGAATCCACTGGCCCAACACTGCGTGGATCTGTCTGTTTGTGGTGAGCCCTCCTTCTAATCTGCCAGCCAGCGGTTGTGTATGAAGTGCTGCTGATGGTGGAGACTATTAGGCCTGTAAAGGAGAGAGTTGGCTGTCGGCTCCTCTTCCCCACAGTTCATTTAAACTTCCATGTGATGGCAGAGATTAAACTCCTTCTCTCGAGGGGGATCCTGTAAGGCTGCTATTTAAGAAACTTGAATGAGTGAAAAGCATGTAAAGAACCCATTTAACTTAAGACAACAGAGACGTGGTGGCTTAGCATGTGCAAACATATCATACCTCACACGACACACAGGACCACAAATGTGGCATGTTTAAACATCTGGCAATCTTAAAGGGTTTATTAATGCCAGAATGCTGTTTTCCTCTGTGGTACTATTATGTTACAACATTAAAATTAATCAAAGTGATAATGGATATGAAAAATTATTACCAGTCAAATTATAACTAATCTCTCTGTATGATAGGAGAGGATGGTTATAATTTGGAGACCATAGGTGAGTTAATTCTTTGCTAACATATTTCTGATCTTCACTCATCAGCTCTGCTTTTGCAAACTTTGTGTTATTGAGGAAAAAGCACCGTAACAATAATATAGAGACATTTATCCATTAAAATGAAAAGAATTTATTTCTGTTTAAAATGCTGTTGTGAGGAAAAAATATTGATGAATATATTCAAATGAATAAATTATGTCAGAAAAATTGTTACATTTGTAGTAATGCAGTGCTTACTTTATCTGAATGCATTTTTGTATGATATCTTGCTGGATGTCTGTATCAATAAAAGAAAAAAAACGTGTTATTTCCCTTATAGATTTGGGAACGTCAAGAAAATGTGGTAATATTGATCAACTGGTGCAATGTCAATCTTGAAGAAAGTTATTGACTCAAATTCTTTAAAAATCAGAAATATCAAATTCACTACAAGAAACTGGAATGCTTATTGTTGAACTAGCTTCATTTCATTCCATCCATCTATACATCTTCAACCGCCAGATTTCGGAGGTAACAATCTCAGCAGTGTTGTCCATACCTCCCTCTCCACAGACACCTCTTATAGCTCTTCCGGGAGAATTCCGAGGTGTTCCCAGGCCAGCCCAGAGACATAGTCTCTCCAGCATGTCCTAGGTCTTCCCGAGGTCTCCTCCCAGTGGGACATGCCTGGAACACCTCCCCAGGGAGGCGTCCAGGAGGCATCCAAAACCAGTGCCTGAGCCACCTCAGCTGGCTCCGCTCAATATGTAGGAGCAGCGGCTCTACTCCAAGCTCCTCCCTGATGACTGAGCTCCTCACCCTATCTCAAAGGTTGCGCCCAACCACTCTATGGAGGAAACTCATTTCAACCATTTGTATTCTGGATCTTGTCCTTTTGGTCATGACTCAAAGCTCATGACTATAGGTGAGAGTAGGAACGTAGACTAACCGGTAAATTGAGAACTTCGTCTTTCGACTCAGCAACTTTCTCACCAGGACAGACCTACACAACGACTGTATCACTGCAGAAGCAGCACCGATCCGTGTGTCAATCTCATGTTCCATCCTTCTCTCACTCGTGAACAAGACCCCAAGATACTTGAACTCCTCCACTCGGGGCAAAGACTCTCCACCAACCTGGAGAGGGCAGACCACCTTTTTCCAGTCAAGAACCATGACCTCGGATCTGGAGGTGCTAACCCTCATCCCACTCGCATCACATTCAGCTGCAAACTGCCCCATGATTAACAATGAGGAAGAGGCAATATCAGCCACACCCAGTTACCTCCAGTGGGCAAAGCAGGTCTAAGAAGACTGATCAGCAGTGGAAAAGGGAACGGTACAGCAGCTAGCGAACAGATAAACAAAAGTTGTGCCAAGTGTGGGTGGATTAGAAGTCCACAAGTCCTGACTGGAGGCACCATTGAAAGTGTGTGAGAACAATGGACCCAGACAACAGCATGGAACTTTTTCAGACTGACAAGCAGCAACAAATGCTGGTTGTTAGACAAGGAGCAGTAATATCATGAAGAAGGAGTGGAGCATGTGAGGTCTTTCTCCAGCAGAGTGCAGTAATGGCATGTGTTAGACATTTTCCTGTGTGCTGTACACGTACTATGTAGTAGTTAATCCCATAATACCTCTGATCTTTCTGACTTGCTATTCTCTAGCTGACTTTGAATGCTGGTGTTCCTGTTCGTGAAGAGATGTCAGTCAAACCAACGGCTATGAGTCAAAGGAACAAAATGCAGTGAAGTCACCAGTATTTCAATTTCTATTTTTTGAGTTCAACTGATTAAATGAAAAAGAGTCTTTTCAGAGAATTAAATTATTACTTTGCTTACTCAGATGTGCTTCAGGGCTTTACAGTGTAGATCATAAAGTGGCCTGTTTTTAATACATCATCATCACTCTCGTTTAGATTGAGTGATTTGGGTGGAGATTGTTACAAATGAGAATAAAGCAAATTAGCCACAGAGAAATGCACGGATCTTGACAGGTGTTAGCACGAGTATCATTAACTAAAGGTGATCTGAGGACAGACTTCAGATCGGCTGATCTGCATGTAATTATTGTTTCAAGATATAATCTCTAGCACAGCAAGACATTTTTTTATTATACAGTATAAGCAGCAGATAATGTCAGTGTCTGTAGGATGTCCTTTCACTAACTATAATAAGCCTTGACTGCCAGAGGTCAGCTCATCGGGGATAAATTGAAGGCTGACAGCTACAGAAAAGCAGAACTGAACTGGCTGACATGTAGACAAGGCGGTGATGTGAAAATCCTTAGAAGTGATGTTTTGAGCTGAACTTTCTGACAGCACCAAAGTTGGATTTACACCTTCTGGGGTTTTTTCTTTAAACAAACAGAAACTGAAATCATTCCTTCATTCCAAAAGTTCTTTGAATCCACCAATTTTTTTTGGGGTGTTGTTTGTTTGATGCTGTTTCAGGTATGAGAGTCGTCTTCTTTTCGGCATTCTGACTAATAGTTTATCTCAAATACATTGTTCCATAGTTGTACGTCATATATTTTTTTCAATGACATTTAAAAAACAAAATTTTTTGGTTGGTTATTACATAGTCCTGTCTGATATTCAAAACCGAAGGATGATTTTTTTTTTTTGATTTTTGCAAAAACACTTTAATCTCATTCAAACATTTTGCAGTTTTACATTAGATGAAAGCATTTAAGTGCCTCAGAAGATCTTTTCCAAACAAACTTCAATCACATTTAACATTTAGAACATTTAGAACATTTACAACATTTTACAATTTTTCATTAGATGAAATTTCAAAAACACTAAACACTCAAAAACATTAAACACCGATGGAAAAATAGTCATTACATACATTTGAAAATTTGTACTGAAAATTTATGAATGAAATTAAATCATCTGTCAGAAATATTTCCAATTGTACATCCTTTCGTTCATTTCAGAAAAAATATTTGTTGAGGGGGATTATAATAAAAAGTCTTTTCTGTCAATGCAATCCATAATCATTCAAACGTTAGAATATGTACCGTTCCACTTTAAATCTTTATTTTTAGTGTAATCTATGTTTAAGGAGCAATCAGAATAAAAATGTAATTGCATTAATTTAATGTATATAACATTACTCACCTTATGTAGCCAAACTTGATAGATCTTAAGCTCCTGAATAATTTGCCGTTCATTTGTTTCTCCAATCATTTTAATTATGAACACCAGAGGGCGCTACTACTTCATGAACGTGAAGGTGAACTGAGGTTGCAATGAAAATAATAATTCACTATACAGTTCTCTTCATTTTCGAGCTGGTGCCACTTATAAAGAAAGAAAATGGCACAAACTGTCATAAATAATAATTTGGTCAAATAGTCAAAGATTACTGTACAAATAAAATATTGTAATTCTTTACTAGAATTGAGTTTATTGCTCAAGTATCCCTCGGTGTATCCCGATCTGACTTTTTGGAGCGGACCAGTTTCATCATTTGAAAAATGTCCAATGGAAAATATAAGTACTTGCCCAAGGATATTTCTCTCTCTCTCTCTCTCTCTCTCTCTCTCTCTCTCTCTCTCTCTCTCTCTCTCTCTCTCTCTCTCTCTCTCTCTCTCTCTCTCTCTCTCTCTCTCTCTCTCTCTCTCTCTCTCTCTCTCTCTCTCCTTCCTTGTGTGTGTGTGTGTGTGTGTGTGTGTGTGTGTGCATGTGTGTATGTGGCTTTGTGAGTAATCTGTCAGAAATATCACCATGTTAACAGGCCACTGGTGCTCTTGAGAAGACTGACACACGTAGTATTTAATTATTTAATTCATAAAATTAAAAAGTAGAATTCTATAAATGTCATGCAACTGCTGATGGCCATAAAATGTCATTGTTCTTTAAATTGTTAGGAATGTGCAGCGGTTAAGCTACACAATCCTTCTTTTATAACTGTTGAATTGGATTCACTCACTAAAAATAAGTGTTAACTATTGGTACAGTCGTAAATGCTTATGATTAACATAGCACTTAATATTAGACATAATTGTAGTCGCTGGGACTGATAAACGGAACTGTGAATAAAGATTCATGTTATTTTAAAGGAAATCCAGGCTTGAATTCTGATACATTTCCAAAAGTTTTCAGTAAAAGGATTAAAAGAAAAAAGAATTACAAGTGTGATCAACAGTGACTTGAGAGTCTTCACCTTTTAACCTCATGAGATGGAATGACAACCACGCACAAATGTTGCTCTTAAGTGCCCTTGACCTATACTGGCTGTGAAACATGAGTCAACATAAGGAGAGCTCATATCAGATTCTGCAAGAATAATTTTAAATTAGATCAATGTGTTTACCTACTCTCAAGAGATATGTGTTTAAAGTTATAACACAAAAAAAGCGATGAGCCACCCCCATCTGCCCTCCCACACATAGACACACCTACCACACCCAATATAATTTATGATGTGCTCAACATCTCATATCAGAGGTCATGTTGAAACACATTCTTGGTATGTAATTTACAACCTAATAACATCAGATTCCTTTTTAACCATAATACATTCAAGTCCATTCATTACAAATGCAATATAAATTCTATTTTCATGCGTTATGTTGTTTGAAACTCACCTTTCCATCTGTAAACATGTCAGTGAACTCCCCACAAACGTAACCATCATAAAAAAGGTGAGCGATAATCACTTTATTCCTCGACCATGGCTGTTTCGCTTTTACTTAACTTGTATATATCAATTCATAAACGTTTTTAAGCAAATTTAAACAAATATTTTTTTTTTTAAATGTGAACCGGATTAACTGTAAAATTTTAAATGTACTTACATTTTGGGTGATTTTTATTGCTTTATGTTGACTTGTTAATTATGTATTTGAATGTTATTTTCATTTTATAGTTTTAAAGTAAAGCATGGCCTCATAATAAATATAACACAAAGCATGTTTATGGAGAATTGGTGTCACTGGTCATGTTGCTAAGTGTATAGTGACTATTAAAGGATTTGCATTATTGATTCATAATTAATTATTTATTCAAATAAATAATTTATATTATTTATTTATGACTGAATGTTAAATAGTTTTACAGAGTAAAATCATTTTGAAAATATAAAATAATCATAAAAATCATGGAAGAAAGGTTCAGTCAATAACTAACCTCCTGTCAGAAGTCAGAACTTTCAAAAAGGAACCGAGGGAAAGTTTTCTGTAATTTACGTTTTGCGGCCACTAGATGGCGCCCCCGGACCGCATCCCGCTGGTCAGAATCAACTGGACTTGTAAGACTGGCTCTTCAAGCCAGGACTAAAGCCGGGCCTCGTGAGTTAATGTCAACGCGGGACAATTTCTCCCACAACCAAGCAGAAAAACTTGTCCTGCAGATGCTGTTGAAGTGGGATTGCACGAATGTCATGTTTTATTTGGTTTGACACCCGTTCTGTCTGGAGGGGAACGTGATCAACAGCGTGCACTGAATAACAAGTTAACTGACATTCAACAA
This sequence comes from Antennarius striatus, assembly GCF_040054535.1. Lineage (NCBI taxonomy): Eukaryota > Metazoa > Chordata > Actinopteri > Lophiiformes > Antennariidae > Antennarius > Antennarius striatus. The sequence continues at coordinate 12,960,462 of NC_090790.1, forward strand.
GTGGAGATGACAATAAAAACATACATTTAACGAAAGTGCGAGGATCAAATTGTATTTTTCTTTTGGGATATTGTTTTAGTCAATACTATTTCATAGTGTGTATTGAAAAAAATATTTATACTGACAGTGACAGTCGTCGTAAACAAACGGTTGCCATGTGAACATCATTTGTTTATCATACACAATGAGTTATATTTTCCTTTTAATGACAGACCAGTGTCAGTGAGTTCCTGCCTTCTCTCCTCTTGTGTTCGTCCAGCCTTGTCTGTGTCCAAAACGCGTCAACGTGTTATTCTGGGTAATTGTTGTGTTCAGTTCTCACATACTGTTCAATGTTGTCGTTCTTTTGCCTCAAAACGCATGGAGCGGATTAAGTGCCACACATTATGAACAGTAGCTGTCTGATCAGCATGGACGACCCTCATCGTTTTGCCTGTGTGTGTGTGTGTGTGTGTGTGTGTGTGTGTGTGTGTGTGTGTGTGTGTGTGTGTGTGTGTGTGTGTGTGTGTGTGTGTGTGTGTGTGTGTGTGTGTGTGTGCGTGCGTGTGTGTGTGTGTGCTGCTGTTGAATTCGTAGCCGCTTGGGGCCGTCCTATCTTGGTTTGATTATAGACGCATTGTCGCCTTCTGTGCAATAAAACGGAAGATATGCCCATGCAAGGCGCCAGGTGAGCAATAAGACAGACCAATTGAGACAGTTTATGTCGTGTTTACGCTTATCCACCAGCGCCAGGCTCGGTACACATTAACCATACAGTATACAAATAAAGATAGGGGCTGATCAGCTGCAGCTACAACAGAGCTTATCACAGGACTGCTCTCAGGTGTCACTTTGACTTAAAGTTCACTTCTTCAGCAACTCCGTCAGTTTGGTCGGACTGACTTCATCGTGTGATCATGTCAAATTTGACAAAAGTCTTTAAGCTCATGTACTTTTTGGAATCAGTGTAAATAAAAAGCAAATTTCCCTGAACAGCTCACCTCAGAAGAAATATTGACTAATTTGTTCCTGTTACTTTACGCCCCACTTGTTTGATTTCATTATAAATTAACAGCAAATAAATTTCAGAATTCACCATTTTATCCTTTCCATAATTTAAAAAACAAAAAACTAAACTAAAACTGAATTTCCCGGCGTTTAAGACCAATCAAGAAAAAATAAAAAATCTTAGCACTCGCCCCCCCGGGCAGAAATCGAACGTGTGACAACTGGAGTTGGGGGGGGGGGGGTGGGGTGGGGGTCTTTATTCTCTGTGAGTTATCAAATTGGACTTTTTGAACGAAACCGAGAAGGATACGTTCACTGAAGTGGAGTAAGAAGGTGAAGACAGCAGTATGGAAATAAATAAGTATATGAATTAAAATAAAATAAAATAAAATAAAATAAAATAAAATAAAATAAAATAAAATAAAATAAAATAAAATAAAATAAAATAAAATAATAATAATAATAATAAAATAAATGAACAAACAAATAAATAAATAAAAAAACCGTAAACATTTCTGTACATTTCTTACGAGATCAGATCATTCATTCTTGAGATCTTTCTACTTTGCGACACTAACAATTTGTGTAGTCTCAATTATAAACGAAAACACACAAACACACAAAAAAAATAGAAAATATCATTTCAATATTTTATTGAAATTTTCAACAACACGATGTCGATGTTGTAAACCAGACATAACTCCAATACAACATAACCCATTGACAACTTAAAAAACACGAAAGAAACCTTCATATTTTCGATTATGCGCACTTTTACCACCAGGTTTGCAAAGTATTAGAATAACAGAAAAATAGTCTACTTTTGTCACACTTAAACGATACTTCTTTTCCTCTTCTCCAACTCTTTTTTTTTTTTTTTCAAGCCATTGGTGCAGTGCGTTGTCGCTTTTTCATTCGTTTTTAAACAGTAGCACTTCACACACGGGACCACAAATGAAAATACAATGGCACATGAGTGTGAATATCTAGCTCGGTGGATCTTTGGGAACGAATTATGTCCATATTTTAAAAAGGGGTATAAATGCAAATGGCAACGAAAGGATAATAACCCACAAACTATCTTTACAAAGGTATATCGACAATAAATTAAGAACAGATCCCTAGAAACAAGCTACTCCGTTGTATTTACACGCAATAACAATATGAAATAATTACATAAATATTTTTTTATAATTTTATGTACACATTTAATCAATACTACCTTTCATTTTTTTGTAATATTTCTGCTTCCCTTTGCCTGTTGGACATTTGGGGTAAATTCTGCATGCTTGTTCCATATTAGTGTTCCGGAGCACCACTCATGTTAATAACAGACCTATTCTGACGTCAAAAAAAAATGCATGTAATCAAATCAGAATGGGAAAAAAATAAGTAAAGAAACAATTTTGATTGAGCAAATGGTATTTTTTAAACTTTTCATTTCATTCGGTGACGTGTTAAATTAACATTCGCTTTGGGGGGATTTTAAGAAACATGCAACATTTGACCAATCACTCAATTAACGGTGTACCTCCAACAGAATACAGCAGTCTTTATCAGGTAGGTTAAATGGGAGTGAATTCGAATGAATCAAATCAATTCAGAGTGCATATTAAAATACATTTATCTTCGTGTACAATAAAGTTAGGAGAGGACACAGCAGCAACTTCTAATTCTGTAAGTCACACCCATGCCAACTTTTCAGTTTCAATACTTGTACGGTATTCAAATGACAGGAGAAAGGTGTTGTTTAATTTAAAGAAACAGAAAAAAAAATAGACATATCAGATGTGTATTAACCAAAGTGCATTTCAGAAACTAAAACGTCCAAAAGTTCATGTTTTTATCTCCTTTTTTTTTTTTTTTTAAACCTGCACGAACCTTCGGAAGTGTCCTTCTGTCTTTATCAACACTTTTCATGACAACAACGAAACAAGTAGCAGGTTTTGTGTTCTAAAAAAAAATAAAAAAAGAACAAACAAATAAACAAACGCACAAAAGAAAAAAACAAAACAAGACAAACTCCTAGGGGGACCCGCTCCCTGTCCTGTCCTGACTTGATTCCAGTCCACTGACGAGGCGCTGGATGCTCTGCAGCTCGTTGGCAGCGTCTTTCTCCGTGCATGTTTTTGGGGACATGGAAACAGAGCCGGAGGATATGGTGGAGGAGTGACTGGTCACTTCCGATGTGGTATCCATGGTTACGACAGACACGGGGCTGCTGTCCCCTTTGAGTTCGTTCCCGCTGCCGGTCATCGAGGGCATGGTGAGCAGGGTGCTGTCCGGTGCCGTCATGGGGAGGGAGTAAGGGCTGTACCTGAGTCGAGGGCGCACCGCGTTCAGGAAGGGGTGCCGGTGCACCGAAGAGGAGGCGGCGGCGGAGGAGGCTGCCGCCGCCGCCGCCATGTACGTGTACGGATATGGGAACAAACTGCCGAACGGAGACATAGCAAGGCCCTGTGGAGAAATGGATAATGTCAGGCACAAGGCTATTGCAGACAGCGCGTATATAGAGTATCATTCACAGCGCAAATCAAAAGGGAGAAAGTAAAGTATTTAATCTGAGTGCTGCTTTTCTGTGTTTTTGGCAAACGCTGTGGAACAAGCGCGTAAAAATAAGGGATTAAAGTGACCCGCTTCAGGGTGTTTAGTAATCCTGACACTTGACTTTTGGGATCACAGAAACTGGAAGAATAACGTAAATTAGACTAACAAACAATCTGTGTGCTTCCAGAGCCTCCAATTGTATTTCAACACCGCTTTGGTTCTGATGCAGGTTGAAAGCAAATAAAGGAATCCCTCCTCCCCAAAACACCAAAACAAACAAACAAAAAAAACATACAAAAAATAACAATGTCGTCAAGAGAAAGTTGATTAAAACGCGTTCTAATATCTAATCGCAACGAAATGAGATTATCTAACTTCATTTGCGTATATAAATGAGATTATCTAACTTTATTTGAATATATTTGGCATTAAAATAAATGAAAAGGTCAGTTTGAACACTTGCGGTTTAAAGCATACACACAGGAAAATGATAGTCAAAGTATTCAAATCTATTTCTAATGGTCTGGCAAATTAACCGTGGGCTGTGGACCTCTGAGGCCACAATACCCTCTCGCGTAACGCTGCGTAACGCGCAACGCGTCCCACCCGAGGATGACGTAGGCACAAGAAATCAGGTTTTACCTGTGACGCCAAGACATGTTGCTGCAGATGGAAGGGCAGGCCTGGCGCTCCCGTTAAGCTTTGCGCTGGTGATGCCATGCTACTCGTGTCCATAGTGCTCACCCCTCCCGTAGACACAGCGGCCAATAGCGGCCCCATGCCCGCAGCCATGTTTGAGAATGTACCCCCGACGTTGAACTGACTGGGGTGCAGGAGAAACGGATGCGCGCTCCCAAGGTGATTGAAAAACTGTTGTCCTGTTAGGCCTGTTGGGAAACCAAAATTGTGCAAGTGGCCGTGGCCTATGTGGGGGCTGTCAGTCTGAACAGTCAGTGGCATGAAACTGTCTTTGCTTATCGGCCTGCACTCGTCCGTTTTGGGCTGGTCCAGGTTGGGACTCTTGAGATCTTCTCCGGAGCGGGTCGTGCTGGAGATGGCGGTGATGGGACTCTGTCGGGAGTCCGCCTGGCTCCTCTCCGTCCTGGGACAGCTGTCGCGGTTCCTGCTGATAGTGTCACTGTTACTGAACGAGTGGCCCTTGGCTGGGCTCGCCTCGTGATGATCCTTCCCGTCCTCCGTGGTCGTGGAAATCTTGCTAGAGTCCGGCCCATCTTTGATGTGTCCATCTTTGCTCTCGTCGTCGCTGTCCTCGTCGCTGTCGCAATAATCTGTCAAAGCAGGAGGAGCGAGATGTCAAGTTGGGTTTCTTCTTACTGATGAATCATAGAAATAATCACTCGCATCACCAGACAGTGTGGCGGCAATTGTAACTGAAATTTACCTGCGTGACACCTGTGTGGAATCAGCAGTCGTGACACGACCAAATGTTCAAGTACATTTATGTCCGGTGATCTAATGTAATGTTAAGACAGACGGCAAACGCTGACCTGTTTGTAATTAATTCCTTTATTATTAATTTTTATTTCTATCTGGACTCATAATCGCCTCATCGACTTGTCAACATGATGTTTTACAATTAATCACATTAATATAGAAGACTGATCATTCCCCCCCCCCATTCAGGTTCAGGCTCATTAACTGTAACCACTTCACATCCATAAAGTTTAGGTTGCACAGGTTGTTAAAAATATTTTTTATGGCTTTGACTCGTGATCGGAGCTGTGACTGACTGTGGGGTCTGTCGGCCTACCTTTTAGGTGTGGGGGCCCCATGGTAGACACGGCAGGAGACGAGGCCTGGCCGAAACACTTAAAGGAAGCCTGCTCTCCAGAGGAGTCGTCTGAAGCCCCGTTCTCCTTTTTCTGCTGCTCCTCGTATGAACGCATGGATTGCAGAGCCAGCTGTTTCCTGTTCACACAGGTACCCAGGTTATTAGAGGTAGTGGTCACAACTCTAAGGGCAGAAACAGTAGCCTATCAGCACCACGTGGTGTATGGAGTTCTGACAGACTGGACACCACAGGCGATGAAGCGCTCCAACATCTCAAGTGAGAAGAGACGCGAGAAATCGACCGTTCAGATCATTTCAAATTTGAGATATTCAAAGCAAGAACAAAAACATTCTACGTTTTGGGATAAATTCATAATTAAATAATAATATTTAACAAGTAAAACGCTTTTAATATAAAATCAGATAAACATTTATTCACCCCAAAGTGTGGAGATTTCAAATTGTCTGAAAATGATTCAATAAAAGGTGGCCTTTAAGATTAATTCAGATTGTTACAACGATCTATGGCGTGTCAGGCTCCCCGCAGGTTAACGGGTACGTTTGTGACATTTTTACAGTCCCCTTTCAGCCCCCAACCCTCACACCCACCACCACCGCCCTTCATGTCTTACCTTTTTTCTCGTCGACCATTGCCCGTGTCACGGAACCCTTTGGCAAACGGATTGTGGTCGATTTTCAGCTGGGTGATCTGAAATCATTAAGATAACGTGTAAATTGTTTCCCTTTAAATGCAGTTGCGATGCATCTTGTATAGTCAAAGCAGCAAACGCCTGGGCTCATTCCTCCAAGTCCACCCGTGAACCCCCACCCACCCACGGTGAGGACCACAGCCGCGCGCAAAGAGCGCAGGAGGCCTGACGCTGACGCGTTTTCCAAAATATGCCTTTTTGTAAAGTACATTCTGCAAACCTGACTTCCACATCACTCTTTCTCAGTGTCAGACTGTGTTATACGCTAACACACGTGGAGGGGGTCGAGGGGGAGGGGGGCAACCATTGTTTCCCAAAGACATCAAAGAGCTGAGAAGATGATTTTCATTATTATTCAATCTTACAGAGAATAAATGTTACCATATAGCACAGGCAGACGGAAGGCGCCACTGTTTTTTTTAAAAACTTTTTTTTGTTCAATCAACCGCAGAATTCTGCCCCTCTTCTTTATTTTCTCATTTTTCAACCCCCTGAGGCTTTTTTTTTAAAGTTTCACCTACCACCTACCTATACACACACACACACACACACACACACACACACACACACACACACACACACACACACACACACACACACACGCACACACGTACAACCCCCTCCCCCTTAAACACGCACAACACGAGTCAGAGACTGTGAACCAAATCCCCTCCACGTGATTAAAAATAAGGAAGACAACCTAACATTCCTCAGAATTACGACTTTCCTTCCACAAACTGGAGACTGTGGCACTTAGTCTCAAAACCCCCCCCCCCACACACACACACTCCACGCTCTGAGCTCAAACAAATATGAAGTCTTTCATATTTTATGACAACAAAATGGTGCGGAATATGAAAGTCAAGGAGGAAAGCGCGCCTGGCAGGGCGAAGAACACGCAAGGCTGCACCAAAATATTAAGGATACACTCTAATCCTATGATAGACCTAATTGTGCTTACCTTGTCATTCTGATATGCAGTCACGGCAATGAAATCCGTTTCAGGGAAAACATAAGTCCTGAAGGTACTGTACGGGAGTTTGAGAATATCGTTGGCCCTCACAATGTGAAACCGAGGCTGATATTTGTGCATCGAGTTAAGTATGGTCTGCAGCAAAAAACAAAAACACACACAAAAATAAAATTAGCGCACCGTCGATCTAACACAATCACAGTTAACAAAATTGAAATGTTTCTTTTAAAGTCTTAAAATGTAAAAACAGAAGTCACACAATGACGTAATAATAATAATAATAATAATAATAATAATAATAATAATAATAATAATAATAATAATAATAATAATAATAATAATAATAATAATAATAATAATAATAATAATAATAATAGTGGAATATCCAATGAGTTAAAACTGAAATACTTAATCAGTCAAAAAAGTTTTTTTTGACGCACATGTAAAATTTTCAAATGTTTTACTTTGAATTACAGTAATGGGTGAAATTAATAAGATTACGACACTTGGTTATTTATTTATTTATCTAAAAAAAATTTGTGACGTGATATTTCAATCAGGATTCCCTAAAGCAAATGTAGTTGGACTTCTTGTGCTTGAGCAGAATAAAAATGCAAACAAAAACATCAAAATACAAATATGATTCAGATATCTAACTAAAAGGGTATGTTGAATAATAGGAAAATTGACATACATTAGTTGAACTTACAAATCCATGCTTGTCGGAGATGTTATTTGTCAGCTTGAGTTTGTGAAAATTGACGACTTTTGACATCCACTGTTCACCAGTTGCCGGACTGTCCGGGTGAATGTACATCCTCTTTGGCATTTCGGGGTCGGCTTTTCCCGCCACCATCCAACGGGAGTTATGAAATTTGTACCTGCAGTCGTCGGCTGCAACAATGTCCATCAAGAGAATATATTTGGCCTTCTTGTCCAGACCGGTGCACCTCACTTTGAATGGTGGGAACATTCGCCTGTATGCGCAAAAAAAAAAAAAAAAAAAAAAAAAGAAGAAAAAAAAAAAGGGAAAGCAAATGATTAACAAAGCTGAAGAGTATTCAGCGGTCGAATGTTAAATAGGTTCTGTGGAAGTGGAATTTATATTTAGTTTCATTGAAATCCATGTGTATCTTTCATCTGAAGTTAGTATGTTCAGCGCAGCCTTGTGTGAACACCCTGGAGTCGTATGCTCAACACAAGTCAGCCGAAAAAGTACATTTTGTCTCGTGAATAAGGAGCTAAGCAAACTAATAAAATATTCTTCCCCTGGCAGCTAGATCTCTAATCGTGCAGTGAACGACTTGCTCACATTTTGCATGTTGTCATGATTTTTAACGCCTTTAAAGGCCTACACGCCGACACAGCAGCCATCTTTGTATTGACTCCTGTCATCGAGAGCTCCACGCACTGAGAGCTGACATATCGGAGGCAATGGCTTCACGCGTTTCCCTGGCTGCCTGGTTTCACGTTGGGTCGGGATAATATATAATATAATAATAATGATAACAACAATAATAATAATAATCATAAAAAATATAATAGTCACATGCCTCTTCCCCTCTTTCTCAAAAAAATATTAAACCATCTCTTTAAATTTTTACAAAGCAGTTGTGAAAGCTTCCAGCTTATTTCCCACTAATAAAGACTATTTCCCTCTTTTCATTTCACAACAGAATTTGTGTGCCTCCTCAACGCGTTCAGATCCGTATTTATTCTTGTCTTGATTTAAATCAACTACTCTCTGAATTATTTAGTATTTTATATTTAAAAAATACAAATATGTATGACTCTGTTTTGAGATATTGCGGTCAAAACAGAGCATCAAATAAGAGAGCCGGTTTCAACCCATATGCTGCGATATTTGTTAAATTAATACGGATTAGAACGATTTACACAAATAACACAAAGTTTCCGAGAAAACACGTGGAGTTACAACTCCGTGTATAGACAGAATCAGGTGTGATGAGTGTAAACAGACGTACGAATATGCATCGTAACAAACTTGGTTACAGTGAGTTATTTAAAAGCGCAAAAAGATGCTACCTGTCAGATAATATAGTCCTAGTATTTTTTTAGATGCACACACACACACACACACACACACACACACACACACACACACACACACACACACACACACGCACGCACACACACGCACACACACACACACAGTGAGAGAGAGAGGGAGAGAGCAAGACACATTTTTACCTTCCGGATTTTGTGATCACCATCTCGGTGCCCCGTTTGTGGAAGAGTTCCCAAAGCTCCTTAGCTTCCAGGTGAACTTTGGGGTCATCTTCCACCTCCTCCTCGGGCTCCAGAGTTTTCAGCGGCCTGAGGTGAGCGGCCGCAGCCTGGTGCCCGAGAGAAGAGAAGTGGAGCCCGGTCTCCGCGGCTCCCATCAGCTGGTCCATGATCGGCTTTCCCAGGGCGCCAGGCAGGGACAGGGAGCCGCTGTGCGGGAGCGCAAGAGCCGGAAAGAAGGGAGGCTGATGACCCAGCATTGCACTCATGGCAAATTCCGGACCCCGGTGAGGTATAAACGGATGATATGCCATACTTGATCCTTGTATGACTGGATCTCTCATCAGGAAGTTCATTCAAGTGCAGGCAACAAATGTAGACAACAGTGAAGCCCTGCGTTCAAGATGAGCGAACGAAGTAGAATTCAAAAAAAAAAAAAAAATTTGGGAGGAAAAAAAAGAAAGAAAGTGAAGTTGACAAGCTTAGGAAATCCTCCTTCAGTTCTGTATAAATAAACATCCACTTATTTCCCCCCAAGCTTCTGGGAAAATGTCTACAGTTGTTTGCTGATTTTCGATCAAATCTTTGAGAGGAGAAATGTAAAAATGTTCTCCATTGTTCTTTAAAAGTGTTTCGACACCGAGTTTCTTCTGGGCTTGACGCGCATCGGACACCTTTGTGCGTCTCGCTGGCTTTGCGGACATTAGACGAATTAAACCAACTCGGGCGAGTCACTTAATTGACTGAAGCGCATTCTTTCCTCTTCTGTCGCTGTTTACAACATCGGCATTCCTGTTTAAAATGCGTTCCTTCTTATTGGCTTGAGTCCTGCACCGAGGGCGACGTGTTGAAATATTTCGATACTGCCGAATAATCCCCTTGCCTTTACTTGCTCCGGACATGCACCCTCACACGCACACACACGCTTAGTCCTCCTCTCCCTTTCACGCACACACATTTCAGAGAACGACGTGTGCAGAGAAAGGAGTCCGCTGACGGCCAGAGAGAGAGAGAGTGGTGGTAAGGTCCCAGCTCCGTGATTTTCCTAGCGCCTCTGTGGCCCATAGGGCTACATACTGTATGGATGTGTTGCGTGTTACGGCGCTCCGTTTGATTGGCTCTTTGACGCTTTCGGACCAATTGTGTGGCTGCGTAGGCGTGGTTTTAACAGGTCGGGTGGAGGGGACAGACTTCAGACTTATAAAAACGTGTTTGGAAGACTCTAAAGGGCTTTGCCGTGAAAACACCGCCCTGTCCCACGCAATGTTGTGTGAATATGCCACCATCATTAGACTGTAGAAGCTGCGCCAGCCTCACGGTCGCTTCTGGTGAGACTCCGCGAAGGCGAGAGAGAGTCAAGTCGAGCCAATGTGAGGGAACGACGCGCTCTGCCGTCGAGATGTTCCTCTCTTGTCGGCGCTGCTTCTTACGCAGATCATATCGCTCATACAGATTTGTTTTATTTCATTTATGAAGACATTTATTTTATTTTATTTTAATATTTTTTTTTTTACCACATTCATTTTGCGAGCAAGCGAATTTTGCAGATTTAACAGCACCGAGCAGCCGTCAGTTCCTGCAGCATCATCTGAAATAGTAGCTCGGGATTAATAAGAGTTTTGTAAAGGGGGGGGGGGCGTTTGATGATGAATTTAAACGCTGTTAATAACAATATCAGGATGTTGCTGCTGCAAAAAAGTTCACTATAATATCCAGATAATCTTGCTTTATTGAATTATAATTGAATTCTTCTTATTGCTATATTTTCTTATAAATATATATATATATTCAACACACATCCTGGTTTTAGGTCTTCACTTCTTACTTTTTACCTCCTTACTTTAGCGTGACTGCAATCAGTTATGAATCTGCGGATAGAAAAAAAAAATCATCTCCTTTTGATGAAACTAGGACCAAATCCGAAGGCGTCTTGGATGAGGGACAAGACGTCCTCAGCTCCATTTTCATTTTGACATAAACAGTGCGTTTTAATTCGAGGCAGAGCTGTAATACATCACAAGCTTTTTTTTTATTTTTATTTTTTTTGCGAAGAGCAAAAGGGGGAGGATGTGTTCAACTTGCGTTACGAAGCCTTCGATCAAAAGGTCTGTTTCGAATATTATCGATCAATCGTAAGACCAAATGTACTTTGTGTCGGTGTAAAGGTGCACCGAAAGCAGCTTGTGTGCGCTTCACACAGATAAGTGTAATTCTTCCTTCTGTTTGATCAAATGTCTACATAAAGTTGTCGCAGTCATTATGTAGATCCGAGCTGTAATTTATGATGTAAATTTTAAGAAAACAGGTCATTCAAATGAACCTCATCCACTTTATTCTCATAGAAGCAGACTTTTGAATGCAATAATAAAGCTTCACTGCACTAAAACGGACAACACCACCACAGTGCTCCCTAAAAAAAAAAAAAAAAAAAAAAAAGCCATTTAACCACAAATTCACAAGTAAACTAGACAGCCGTGGCCGGTCATCCACCCTGGACAAACATTGACCATCAATTCTCACTCAATTGTCTGTCTCCGGGTCAGGCGGCGACCGAGGCGGTGGTCTGGATCTCAAAGTCCTTGAAGGGGCTCTGACGCGCAGAGAGCTGTCACCAAACCGAGCGACAGGCCTTATAGTTAGCGTGTTCCATTCAACACACCCGCCAGTCGCTCCATGTGACAGCAACGGAGCAGTCTGACGCCCGAATGGTGGGTGGAAAGGTGTGATGTCGGCTACTTGTTGGACACGGGTTGTTAGAAATGAAACAACAACGTAAGCTCGTTTTAAAGGTCGGAACACAGTTAGTGAATGCCTCAGGACACTGATTAGGAGCTTCCTTGTAATTCCTTGCATGTGAAAACCTATTTGGTAATAAACCTGATTCTGAAAGCTTCAACTGAATGCGTGCAAATGATATAGATCATCACTGAACCCCTGACAGTCAGGTCTTGCGTGACTTCTTCACAGTTGTGTGAGCTCTACGTGTGACCCCTTCTACTTTTTAAATAGCTTCTGTTACATTACAAGGTGTTTTGTTCTAATTCATTGTGTGCGTGTGTGTGTCTACAGTACATGGTTTTATTGCGTAGTGTTTAAAATGAAATGATCTGCATACATGCACAGAATATTCCCCAGGGGATTTACACAATAGGTCTTTATGTGTTGCGTGTTATCGATTTGCCACAGAAAAACAAACGCTCCAGCTGTTGATGCACCACAGCAGCGTCTGACCTCATGAAACTCTTAACATGCTGAATCAGAAGCCAAACCTTTACATGGCAAGACCCAGAATGAATGCACCACTTTCCTCCCCAGCCTGTGACAGGGCCTTCCATCCCTCCCCTCTGTTTAAATGAGGTCAGGTCTTTGTCAATAACTGTGGCTTATTCTTTTTTAAACACTCACCCCTATTAGCAGCTTATTTCAATTTAGTGGAAGGTGTCATCAAATAGGAAGCAGTGTTGACACAGTGGCAGCCTCTCGGTCTCAGGATGGCTTCATTAGCTAAGCAAGTAGAGAACGGTCAATACACTATATAAACTTTTACAGGGTTAGGGCTCTCAGGGACTCGGAGAGGCTGTAAAAAGGTCGGAGCTGATCCTACTGATTGATGAAGCCAAAGCTGTCAGCGCTTCCCTTTTATACATCCACCGAGATCATGCATATCAAAATCAAAAGAGGCTGTATTTGACCGGACAGGATGTAAAAATTGCTGACTCCAGCCTGGGTGGTGATTACCGCCAGCGTGAGGGGTCAGTTTGTGTTTCTAAGGAATCGGTAGTGCTGTTAACAGTTTGTTGGGGTTATTCTGGAGGAATGTGCGTTAAGACTTTAATATTTAAATTGAACATCAGCTCCTCTGAGGTGGTTCTGCAGTGTAATGAATGTCAACTGTGCCCAACATGTGTTTTTATGAAGCATTTCTCATACTGTCTTCCCTTTTGGTAAAATCACAATGCAATTAATGGGAGAAAACAGCATTAAGGTCATGGGTTATGAAGCTTCAGTGCTCTGACTGCACACAGCAGCTAAACTATAGGATCATTAAGCAAAGCTTCAAAGACATTCCTGGAATTGATCACGGAGCTGCAAGTGATGTAATGTATGCTGTCCTGTTTATTTGCAGATTGTTAATGATAAGCAAGGACAGACTTGGTGGCACCGCTCCTGAATGGAGGAGGCTGTCTGCTGAGAGTCATCAACTCTAACAAGACATGATAGGGAAAGGAAACCTCACAAGATTAGTATATTCAACCACTATAATGACTGCAAACTTTATTACCAACGTCCCAAAGCAAAGTGGAGGGAGAGATGTTCAACTGGCAATGCAATGGATTTCTAAATGCAAAGCATTTCCTCCAAGATTTTGGTGGGGTTAAAATTGATCTGCTGAGGCTATGTTGCACCAAAAGAAGTTCAGTTGGTAAAATGCATTTTCCAGAGTCACACTCATTTCAGTCAATCGGCAGGAGGAATAATAACCTCTTTACCTATTGATGAATCAGGGGAGTCCTTGCTCTCATCAGCTCCTGCCACCCAGTTACAGACATTGATGAAGAACAATTTTAGTTCATTAGGGGATGTGCTTGTCGATGCCAGAGAATTGACAATAGAGCGACAAGGCGAATAGGCGTGTGCCGGAAAAACATTTGCTCCCTCGGATGAGGTTGTTCATCGGTTCGTAACTTTTTAGTTGCCACTACAAAGTTGAGAACATAAAATGAAGGATGAGAATAGCTTGTTCAACTTTTGATTTGCGGCCAAGAGACGGCAGTATTAATGCTAAAAACGTCTCCAGTCTCAATCAGTCTGAACCTGAGAGACTGGACTTAAAGTTTAAAAGAGCAAACTGATATTTTCATCATATCAGAGGTGATACAATTCATAACAATTCACAACAAATATCAACGCCATAGAGTATTTCACATTATAATAAATAAGATCTCAAGTGTGAAATCAAATTGATCTTTTCAATGCATATTAAAGACACAATTTCATAAAATCCTATTAGTCGCTATCATTTGCATTATATTGTTTGGCCAGAGGGCTGTGAATCACGAAGAATTCCTATTTAGGCAAAATAAATTTTGCTCATCACCTATTCCTGAAGAATAAAGATTGATTATCACAAGTATGACATGCTCAGCCCTTCAAACCAGTCCAGTAGCATGCATCACCTGCAGAGCATAATGCAGGGGATTTGCCCGCTCAGCAACATAAACAGCCATCAGGCTTTCCCTGCAGCTGCAGGCTGTGTGATCAAGACGCTTATGGTAAATGCGTCAGATGTTGACCATGTGTCAAAAGTCCTTAGCTTTCCTTACGTGCCACCACAAGCTAACATGGGAGATAAGTATCTTTCCTCTAATGTACTGTGCACTGAGAATCTTACTGGAACCAGTTTTGCATGCTACAAAGCAAACAATAGCAAATGGGAAACTGAAAAATCCTCAGGTTATTTGTCATCAAGTTAGTGTAATGTAAATAAGTTTCCGCTATGGTCTGGAAAGGCAGCGCTTTGGATGGATTTGGGGTTGGAATCAAACGGTATGTGTGCAACGGGCAGAGAGATGCCCTAATGTGGATATCTGCTGTCCATTTACTGCCCCCCTCCCACCCCACCCCACCACCACCACCATCAGCGTAAGCTTTGTGCTGTTTTGAATTTACAGTCTCACAAAGTTATAATGTTTGCCATTAAATCCAACCTCTCAGCAAAGTGTTTTTAAGAGGAGAGTGGTATAAAGCAGCACATTCCTCCACCAAGGTAATGTCAGGCTATGGGGTTAGGGTGGCTTCTTTCTGGAGGTTAAGTGGGATAAGTGTGTGGCTCATGTCAACCCAACTACCCCCCAATAGTTTCTGGAAAATTTGAAATGGGGTCAGATTGGATTACTGTGTTTTGGTATTTACATGGAGACATAGGGCTTTGAAATGGAAAACCATAGGCGGAAAAGCAAGTGCCATGCAGTCTGAAAGGAGCGGGTAAAAGAAACCAGCCCTGATTTCCACTGACAGGATGGTTGAATACATGTCTTTTATGTCTCTCTGCCTCACAATCAGACATTCTGTTACTGAGAATGATGACTGAAGTAAATGGATCCAATGCAATAGCAGTCTTTAAAGTAAATTCATCTTAAGAGCTTTGATAGATGTCCAATAGGAAATAAGAAGGTTTGGGCTTCGTGTCTGTGCTCACAGATGTACCACATCATAGCTGTGACTGTGGATTCAAACAAGTGCCTTAAATACAGCTTTGGAATTTGTTGCATAGTTGTGTGACCTAAACAGCAGTATCTCCCATCCCTAAATGACCTTGTAAAAATTCATTTAGGTTTTACATCCCCTGCAGCGGAGTTTGAGTCTTCCTGGATTTGAAACGTAGGAGATCATTGTCACCATTTTGCTGCAGATCAGTTATGATGAACTTTTTGGGAAGGATTCGCACCCTACAGGTGCTGTGTAGAGGCCTGACCCCACAATCCACCCTTTATGTGGATTTTTTTCTGCACTTCATGCCTCTGTAGATTTTGCTGCACAGCAGAATAAAGAATTAAGATTTGATTAATTAATTTGTTTCATGAATTTATTTTGTCACTCTTTAAGAACAAGTGCAGAGGTAAGACATGTCCAGCAGTGTATTCAGGAAACAAATAAGAGTTTGAGTCAGTTCAGAATATGCCAGGAACTCATGGAAGAGATGTCTTTGATTAAGGTCACCATTCAAAGCAGTAATCAGACTACCGTAAATTCAAAATCCAATTTTAAACTTTAAAATACGGCTCACCCTGCTTATGCAGTTTTGCAATCCCAAGTATTAAGTAAGAGGAATCAGGAGTATTTGTGCCAAAAATTAATCAAAACATGAATTTTCTGTTAGATTAATTCCTGACACACAACTTAAAAAAGGGACAGTTTTTTTTTTAGTTTTTTTTTTAAGGAAATCATGAATATTTAAATACGACATGCCTCGATTGACGCCACTGAGTTTCCCTTTTGATGTCTTGCTTTCACATAACCTGATCTATTAGAACAGGTGCCAAACGTTTGTGATGTTTGCTGAATATTGCCGCAGAGTTCCGGGCTGTTCGTGCGAGGAAACCTTTGCGATGTGACACAAAGTTGTGAGTCGTTTTTTTTTTTTTTTTTCCTGCTCCTGCTGAAACTTGACCTCCAGTTTCTGGGTGAATTAACGGTTTTGTCAGCGGCGAGAGCAACAATTTGAAGTGTATGCGGCAAAGCTCAAGCGGCGGCAAGGTTGAGTGCGGTCAATTGAATCTCCCACATGCTCCTCTGCGCGACGGATGGGTCCCTCCGCTGTTGAAGCCACATGTCTCTTTAATTTTTGAACGAAACTCTTTGTTCTTGAGCTTCACTTTTTTTTTTTTTTCAGCACACATTTCTGTATTAAAACTGAACATAAAAAGGATACGTTTCAAATGTATACATTTTTTGTGGCATGCTGGGTTTTTTTTTTTTAACAAGAGAACATTTGCGCAAAAGTTTTGTGATTAATAAAAACAATAATTTTATTTCAAGTGCGGCAGGAAACAAGTTATTTTTCTATTCATTCAAAACTCACATTTTACTCTATCATGCACTGTTTATTTTGTTTAACTTTTAAACACCTGTGAGTTTGTTTGCAGTCTGGACAAATCCACTTTTCTCCTTGTTTTTGCTCTGTGGCTT
Source organism: Antennarius striatus (assembly GCF_040054535.1). Taxonomy (NCBI): domain Eukaryota; kingdom Metazoa; phylum Chordata; class Actinopteri; order Lophiiformes; family Antennariidae; genus Antennarius; species Antennarius striatus. The sequence continues at coordinate 12,977,406 of NC_090790.1, forward strand.
GAAGCCCAGCGCAGCCACTGATGTGCGTCAACAGGTTTGCCTGGCTTGGCGTACACTTCCACGAGCATATGCTGCTGCCCTGAACTTAAAAAAGCGTTAAATGTACATGTAAAATCCTATTGTAGGACATTAGACATACCAGTTATCATTTTAATATATTAGTTTAAGGGTAAAACTACCATCTTGTAGTGTCAACTGAGCTGGATCCGACAGCGTGGATCAAGAAAAGCTCTCCTTTCTGCAGAGCCACCCCGACTTAGACACGATTCAGGTCGGAACCACCTTTAGCTGTTCGCCTTCTCTGCTTCTCTATGTTCCCAAATTCAAGTCGCCGGAGAACAGTCATATCTGAAACATGAGAGCATTTACACAAAACACGAAAGCCACATGAAAATCAAAAATAATAGGATGCGGTTGGGACCTGTGCTTTCATTTATTGAAACCCCTCCAGATGTTTTGCGTACAGACGGTTCTGGGGCAAAACGAGGGAGGGCATGTGAACGCAAACTGAACCCGGTTGGCTCAACTTCAATGTGGTTGCAACGGTTGCAGAAAATAAATGAATAGATAGATGGATAAATGAGTCTTTTAGTGGATGATACTTTTTGAAAGCGGACGAACTAGACAACATTTTTCAACAACAATTTCAACGTGTTGCAGTGAATAAATTATTAAACTGTGCAACTAAAATGCATGATCCGTGTGTGTGTAATCTGCTGTTGCGCATGTTGATTTTACCTGCAGATACTTGGACATTAAAGTTGACAACAGACCTGATTTAACCGGCAGAATTCTATATTAAGTCCTTGCCTTACTTTTCTTATGGCTCTGCGCTGAAATACAAACATTCATCCCGCCGCACACACCGAGGATACAAGCACCAACCAACCAATTAAAATCCGATTAGGAAACATCCCAGTATTCCAACCGAGGCCAGTGAAAAAGTCTGTAACCTTTCCTCGTTGAGGTCATCCCCCTCATAAGATCCATTGCTTTTTGTGAAGCTGCAGACCTTCACAAATGCTCCTGGCGACCGACGGTGGCCTCGGAGACCTTTGGCATACATGGAAGTTTAATTGGTCACTGTATTTAAGAATAAGATGGTATTCCAGTTAATTAGTGGAGAAGTGAATACGACTGAGCGTTATATGATTCTCTCCCAGCCTCTGGTTTGTTAGTGCGGATTTGGGATGGATCAGCTTTTGTGCTCGACAAATGAGAAGTGAGTAGCGTGGTGCCGATGCACAGTGTCGTTTTGTGAACTGGCGACAGTCTCGATTCATGGGAAAAACTTAAAGGAGACCCGCGTTATCACAGGACCTCATTATCTCATGTCTGCAACCATCTTTTGAGAGCAATCCCTAATCAAGAGTGGCACAGACCTACTTTGCAGAACTTTGGTTTAACAGCCCCTCCCCTATGCTCTTTCACTAAACACACACACATGCACGCACGCACACACACACACACACGCACTTCGTTTGACGTGAGATGCCACATGGCAGTGTGGCTATATGATCTCGTCATTTAGCGCGAGTATTCACACATATTCAGGCGTGTACAAGAGTGGGTTATACGCAGTTATTTACATTAATCTCCACTTAAAGTGCATCAAGTCTGCCTCATCAACTTTAATGCACTGTGAGTTAAATTAAAGTTGAATAAATACCGGAGTTTTATAGTCTGGCCTGATTGCGTAAAAATTAAATAGAAACTTCTACACACTCCAATTCATATTTTGCAAATTCGAGGAAAAGCTTGTAGTATTGTGTCTGAATGTTTATATGTAAATTGCTAAAAAGAATAAAGGAACTACTCCTTTACTTATTATTACTTGATTAAAATACGTTACGCGTAAAAATGACATCCTAAATTCATGCGCGCCATACATTATTTGTGTTGTCTTTTCTGCGGTACATCTCAGTGACAACGACAATACCCTCGGGGCGTTCGCTTCCTGTCCTCAGCCCACAGCACCAGAGTGGTGGTTCATTTATTTGGCCATAAACCATTTATTTACCTTCAGGTGAGTGTTGCAGAGAGTGCAGAGTAAAGATCGCAGGAGAGATTTACACCTGTCTCTCCGCTCAAATAGAGGAGTCCATAGCCTACAGAGATGGCCACTGGAGCCAGCTTGTCTGGAGCTCAGTGAGACAGCCCACCCCCGGTACACTGTGGATTAAACAACATCATAAAAAATGACCATCAACGCGCACACTGTAAACAGATTATTCTCCTCGGCGCCTGGCGCACAAACTCCTCTCAAGGCAGGACGCGTTCAGCAGGCATCCGTCGCAGCAAGCGGGGCGCTTGGTCATCCCTGTCCAGCCATTTACACACACTTCTGCACACTTACTGACGAGCGTTTGATGTCACTGCTTCGGCTTTGTGGGACTCCCGTGTGGCTGCCGAGGGACATTCGTCACCAGACCTCCATCCGCGGACGTTTGAACGTGGAAGAAGATAGTTTATTTAAGCTTTGGATTTAAGGATGTATATTATTCTGTGATGATTTAGAAAGCGTTATTAGATAGCTTTAGATTTTATGTCTTTGCGTGACCTACATTAGACACACACACACACGCACGCACGCACGCACGCACGCACGCACGCACACACACACACACACACACACACACACACACACACACTTCTGACCTCTGTTTTACCTGTTAGAGCCTTCTTTCTCGTAACTGATGAGGGCTGTCCACCGTTAGACACTCCGCTGAGATGACTGGATGGCTGTTACAACAGGTTGAACTCACTTCAAATACCATTTTATCTCTTTCCGTGAGGGCACAAGGCTGCTCTCAATCCTTTTCAACCTGGTGAAGTCAATTCATCACGTTATAACGCAAGCACTGTCCTCATTAGTGCATTTTTCTCCCCACGGCAATCAGCATAAAGATCTGGATTTTCAAGCAAGTCCCCTAGAATTCTCTAAATCACCCCAGGCACCAGCCTACAAGGCTGACATGTGGTTTCTCATAAACATCATCACTGGAGACATGTCACCTGCTGGAGTGCAGGGAACAAAAGTTGATTGGTTGATTAGACTTATAGTGGACAATGTCATATTTACCAAAACAAGAGTAACAGTTAAAATAGTTACAGCTTTGATTCAAGAAGTCAGCAGCTACAAGTTCTAAAAAAAAAAAAATCATGCAGTAAAAAAAAACATAAAAATGCATGCAAACAACAATCTTAATTAGGTGTCGCTCACACATATTTACCTTCTCTTCTCCTGTCACATTGAGTTACAATTTACACTCACTCTCATAGACAATAGCGTGTTACTTCAGTAGCTTTTCCGGCCTCAACTTCAACGATGCGTCCTCCACAGATGATGGGAACAATTCCCCCCTCTGAGTGAGATTCCTTTATTCCTGTACTTTAAAATCTCACCATGCAGGTTGCTCTATAATAGATATGCAGTTCTTCAAGCCGTCAGTCTCTCAGCCTACCGAGCTCTTCCACAAATGTCTCCTTTGTCATGCAACGTTTTCTAGTTTGTTCTTGTTTCACTCGCCTGCTTGACGGCTCTTTGTATCTGCTGTTTTTCCCTTGCATGAAACGCTGATTTACTGGTAGTCTGTGTATTACTTTATTCTTGAATTATGGGCCATTTTACAAAAAAAAAAAAAAAGGGTCATGGGCCCCCTTTTAGTATGACACTGATAGTATTTAGCTCAGTCGTGGGGCCAGAGTTATTTAATTCAAACAATCTGAAACTTGCATCCAGCATTAAATAATTTAAAGTAGTTTATTACAGACAGCGTCACCTGAACGCTACTTTAATGCTGGTCCAACACACGCAGGACAAAAGTCTGACCAGGCTTTGTGGTAAATCCTCCACAAATTTCCTATTTAAACACGCTAAATAACAATGATTGATCATTTGCTGAGTGAGCAGACATAGATCACAATAATTAGTCCCTACTGGTAAATGAGAAGCTGTTAGCTTAATACCAATATATAGATGTCTTTATATGTATTCTGAGGGATCCCCCTCTGTGCTTTTTGTAAACATTTTAATGCTGGTTAGATACTTTTATTCGTTAAAGATTAAGATTAAATACCCCTTTATTAGGTGCATCTTAATTCTATCTAAATTTAATGAATAAATTCTTCATTTTGTTCTTCTATCATTGACCCATTCAATCATTCAACTCAGCCTTTGACACAAGTATGTTTTTCTAAGAGAGGGTGGGGGGGGGGGTGGCATATGTGCAACTTGGAAATTATTAAAGGAAGCCTTCCATCTCGTGCAGTCATAAGGGAATACACAGAGAGAGAGAGAGAGTGAGAGAGGGAGAGGGGTGGGTGGGGGGTTGGGGGGTGGCAGCAGGAGCAAATTGAGAGCGGTCATTTCCAAAATGGCTCAGCTATTGAATGACAATAACCAGGCCCCGCTGCCTGTCTCTCGTCCTTTCACTGATGCAGACTACAAAAACTAACATAATAAAGTGGGCAGAGAAAATTATCAAATCTGATTTCTTCTGATTTGAACCAATCATTTGTGATTTAAATCCTGCAGCAGAAATATCCATGGTAACTGCATTTGCATTTGTCCAATTTTTTTGTGACTTGTGTCCTTCTTAAAAAATTTTTTTTGCATCATCATCATTGCCAAAAAGAGGAGTCAGGGGTCCGAATGCTATGTGCTTTACAACAGCTGCTTCCTCCATGTAGAATTCCAGGCTTTTCTGTCAGTAAGAATAAATATAAACACTGACATTTATCTTATTATTCTAGAAGATAGCATTAATAAAAACTCACCAAACATTTTAAGGAGGCTCTGACAGGCTCATAGTTTTAGAGAGTTAAGACATAATAAGATGGAAGACGATATGTATAAAGACAAATAGACAACAGTGTTTTGCTTGTATATATAATTGCATACAATTTATTAAACACATATAATAGCATGGTTTTTTCCATGTTATTGCATTAATCACACTTTTACCATTAATACTTATATTATTTTCCAGAAACACAGATATTGTCCGTTTGTTTCCTCAATGAATTTTTAGTACAACACTAAACCATGTTTTTATCATTCCTTTAAATATATGGCAGCATCAGTCTGTAGCCCTACATGTTCTCTCAACCGTCAGGCAAGAGCAGATTTTTTTCAATAAATAATTCACCACTGATAGCCAGCCCTAATGCCTACATGAACAAATCTCTCAGTTACAGCCATCTTGGGAGTAAGCCAGTCCAGGAGCACACTTAATAAACAAATACAAGGCCTGACAAGCTCTGGTTTCACTGATGTCTTTCCGAGAGGAAAGTATTTGAAGACTGCCGGTGAAACAACATCCTTTCTGTGGGTGAAGGTTTAGGGGTCAGGTTTGGGTTATTGCTGCAGCGAGTTATCCTTTTGCATTGTTGCTGCTGATACTCAGATAGATTTACTGTCCTCTTTGCACAGGGCATAATTTATTTTTTTTCTGCAGAATTATCTGACGTTTACGTTCCTGTATTTTATGATCTTGCACCATTTAGTGGGAATGAAATGACAAAGGACGTATAAATCAAACAAATAAAATATACAAATGAAAAAAAATCTCCTTTGAACACAGGCATGCAGTGTCTTTTGTGTGTTAAACCAGGGTTTTTTGAGCATGTTGGTCCGTCTACTTGTAGTACATGGGCTGAATCAGTATCAGTCTTACATCGACCACATGTTCCCTAAGACTAGAAATATGATCCAGACATGATTCCTCTCTCCCAGCGCATGGAGTATGTGTCTGTGCAACATTTTCTCACAGAAATGCTATTGTACACCACAAACAATCATCACCTTATTCTTTGTAGCGGTATAATTTGAATGATTATTTTATTTTCCTGTATAAATTATATTATGGTCATATTTTTTGGTGCTTCATTTCCTGTGCTTCCTGGTTTGGCCTGCCATACTTGAATCACATGGAAAATCTATTTTTATTACAAAATGTCCGTCGCGATCGAGTTGTGAGTGTGTGTTTATGTGTGTGTGTGTGTGTGTGTGTGTGTGTGTGTGTGTGTGTGTGTGTGTGTGTGTGTGTGTGTGTGTGTGCATACTTGCATGCAAGAGCAGCCGCTCACATGAATGTATGTGACTGGACATGATTGTCGGCCAGATATTTTGCCTATCTGTGTGTCTGCAGCAAGACTCCTTACATGAAATATTCAAAGTCCAGTGAAAATTGATCTGCTGATGTGAAGTCTGTTTCTCTCTCTCTCTCTGACCAGATCCCAGTGGAGCTGCATTGAAGAAGGATTGCAATATCACATATCAGTTAGATGACCAAGTTCAGGGCCTGAACGACTGCTGGAGCTCAGCGTTAGAGCTCGGATCAATGGAATACAGCTGGGGATACAAAGGACCACACCCATATACTGATTAGAGCTTCTGATTGGATATCACAAGGATGTCTTCACCACTGCCACAGCTTTCATGCAAATTGATGAAGGTAATTTTAGTCCCTTAAGTGTAATTTGATTTGCGTTAAGAGCCCTTGTTGCTTTTTCCTTAATGTAAATTGGTTTTGATTAATAGTCTGGGAGTCCATGGAGAAATGTTATCAAATGTATCCAAACTAAATTAGTGGTGTTGTTGTTTATCATGCGAGTTTATTGCCAGCCTTTTAAGCAAGGACTAGTTTATTTATTCATTATGCATTCCTTTCCAAATCAATTGATCACATGCCATGAAACAGCTGAATGGACACCAATTTCCACCAACACATTCCTGACTGTAGGCTTATTGATAATTTAATCTGTACTTTGAAAAACACCATAAGAAAAGTCACACTCCCAATACACTCATGCATATAAAAAAGAAAATCCAAACACACACACACACACACACACACACACACACACACACACACACACACACACACACACACACACACACACACACACACACACACACACACACACACACACTGTTCTCCATAGAAATGTTATTATAAAAGAAGAAGCCCTTTGACCATTTGTATGCTCCTACCCAAATTGTAGCTATGTGCGTCTCAAAATGTCTGTGACGCTGCACCTAACCTCCTCAGAGCGGCACAGCACTGCGCCCTGACTACATAAAAAACAATCTAACAATCTGAGGAAACAGGGAACAATCCTAGGCAGGCTCCAGCAGGCTGCCATAAAAAGAGGGTCTGCCTCTCCTGCCTCTCCCTTCAGCTTTAACTCTATGGGCTGATGAAAGATCAATGGGCCGACTGGGCAGCCGCTGCTGTGCCTGCTGTCTGCCACTGCACCAGGAAGCCAAGCAATTACAAACACAAGAAAAGAGAAGAATGGGAAAAACTTCAGTCCGTATGTTAACTGAGTGATTAGTGAAATAGTGCGCATGTGTGTGCGTGTGTGTGTTTTCTTGTTATCTCATACATGCTAAGTCCGACCATTTGCAGCCACTTATTTTCAAGAAATGTTTTATGTTTCCAGCCCTGATCATAATCCAAACTTTTTATAACCCTGATCTCTCCCCACATCCCTGTCTCCCCCTACCTCACCCTCTTTAACACCGCTTTAACCCTCCACCCCACGCCTCCGGGAGCCTCACTACAGATCCGTTACCGGCTAACCAGACCTTTGGATTGCCAGCAGGAGAAATAGGAGTGGTGGATTTGGTACAAACATTCAGAAGCAAACAAATCATGTTAAGTCCACGGCTGGCAGCGCTCTCAAAGGGAGCCAATGCCCTGCCAGGGTGGAGGGTGCACCCATTTTCCCAGGGAGGGGGAGGGGTGGTAACATGGGGGGAGGGAGGGTAACATGGAGGGGAGGCCTGGTCCTTATCGAGCATGGATCACAGACACCTCCACCCCTCCTGGCAGGAATGCACATAGTGCCTATGGGAGGAGAGAGGGAGAAGAAAGGGGAACGAAGACAGAAGCAGACATTAAGTGGAAGCGGAAAGGGAAAGAAACGAGTGAGGGAGGGAAAGTGAGTGAGTGAAAGAAGGAGGGAGATCGACACACAGAGAGAGAGACGTGCCCAGCTCGGGAGAAGGAATGCCTCTGAACGTACAAACACAATAATACCCCAGTCATGGCACTCTACACACTCACACCGAACTGAGAGCACACGAGAAAACAAACACGGCATCAGACTGGGTCAAACCCCTTCCCAGCATGCAGCTGTGGTTATTATTACCTCAGTTTGCATTCTGCTTTACGCAGTATGAGTCACTGATGACAGCAAAAGACGTGTCAGAAAGTTACTGACATAATCTCAGAGGTGTTTGATGTACTTGGATCAGTGTCAGTACCTTTTACCTGTCTGTCTGGATTGTTAACTTTGAAGAAGCAATAACTGTGAGAGAGTAATTTCTGCCATGGTTGATAGTCTCATTTTTTTTTCATATTCCAAAAGTATCAAGGATGCAAATATTATCAAAACAACAATGGAAAGCATTGCGATAAATAACAGCTTAAATCTAATGCCTGCTGCCCATTCCATAATATAAATGTGTCCTTTCTCAAGTACACAAAGACATAATTGCGATTGTAAGTTGGCGTTTGCATGTGTAGACTCAAGTTTTTTGCAGTTGTGTCACGGCAAAAACTAGATTTTGTCAGGCGGAGACTGAGTTTTAGGGGTTCATGTACAGTTCACCCAGGAGCATTCCATGCAGTCTTTATATTTCCATTTACCCTCTCTGTCCTCTCTTTACTTCCTTCCTCTGTCGCTTTGAAATGCCAATGTCTGCAAACACTTTTTTTTTCTTTCATGTTGACATCATTTACTTCACAGTTCGAAAATATGAAGGATTGTGACGCACATTCTGCATGTTTCCCTGAACGGCCAGTAGCAATACAGTAGAATTGCATGACAATACTGTACGTACTGCAACCTGTATAGGATCCTAAAATATCCTAGAGTTCCTCTTAAATACAAAAACTCTCACTCCACCCATACCCCCTGAACTCTTCTGGGATTTTACGGAAAATCACAAAAACGCTAAATTTGGAATTAGAAATGCAGACATGTCGGCAGGCTAATAGTTGGCAAAGAATGCTTGCAACATAAATAACATAACTTTAATTTTTCCTGATGTGCGTTATGAATAACTATATCAACATGACATGATAATACAGTGAGGACAGATTATATTAATGGTATTCTAAAATTAGTCTGGTGTAATGAAAAAAACACAGTCATGTTTTGGCTGAAGTGGCCAAACAGCATAATGAATTTTAAATTAGCATATGCTCATAGAAAAAGCATTATGATTCAAGAAGCAGCCTGTCTAAAAGACATCTAAATAAGTTAAATATGAAGCTTGAGTCAGCCTAGCGTTCCACAGCGTAAAAAAAAGATGAATGATAACAGCGATGCCAAATTTTACACATGAAATCTATGACTTTAATAGATTTGGTATTATTCTAAAAATAATAAGCTTGTTATATTTCCAAAAGATTTTTATTTAATATAATTTGCACTTAGTTTAATTCTCAGTGGAATGATAAAATGCATTTTTATAGAATAATACATTTAATATCAAATATTAATATTAATTCAAAACTAATTAATAGTTTTTAAGAGGATAATTAGTTAGGGTTTCAGTGGTGCTGCTTCCCATCCTGTCTATTTAATACATAAATTAAAAACTATTTTTACATGAGCATTATATAAAATATTTTTTATTAATATATAATGCTTCCTCACACAATATCAATATAAATGGAGTAGCATGTAAGAGTGTCAGTAATAAATTATATGTATGAAGAGCTGCATGCAGAGGTTCCTTCTTTTAATCAAGTAGTTGTGTTTCAATAGTGTAAATTCCTTTTTTCTGGATTTTTCTTCCATTTCTTTTTCTTCTTGCTCCTGAAATGCGAAATATTCCTCAGTGCAGTTCCATCTGTTCGTCTGACCAGGGAGGCAGTGAGGCTAACTTATTGCTAGCACATGTGACCGGGTGAGTGTATGCATGTGCCACGACCTATCACACAACATCCCTTTGTCTATCAGCCCCCCTCCCCAGACAGGATCTCTACCTTCATTAATGCAAGCCCACGGCACATTTATTCATGCCTTCACATGTTAGCATGAGATGCAAACACCTGACTTATTGTGAATCTTGTTGTTCTCCACTTCTTCCTTAAAAGTTCGCTCCGGCCAGATTTCTTACTGGGGTAGCTTGTGTCTGTCTCGAGGAGAGGAAATGGTGCTGGAGTTGTTGTGGCGGGGGACTTCAAAGTGGTGGGGACATCAGTCACAAGCAAGAAGAGAGCAGAACCTGGTCAATGGTGAAGATTTATTGTGTAATTGCCCCACTGGGGGGAGTTTAGGTCTAATTTCCGAGGTGCTGAAAGCAGGATTTTATGGAATATACATTGTCCTAAGGTTGTTTTGCATGTTTTTTTCCCCCACAACTAATTGATATGATGAAGGGAACTGAGTATATGTTTTTCCAATTTCAAATAGATTTATAGAGATAAGCTTGAGCTCAAAAATTTTTGGTCACAATATTTGACACGATTTATATTCAAGATAACATTGCTCAATCACAGAAACACACTTACGATCATAACCTGAGCTTAAACTAGTGTAAATTCATCACCGGTTATTTATCTACACGGGTGATGACGTCATCAGGGATAGCCTATCATGTAACACAGCCGGCTGTTACTCCAGTTCACTTTAATATTGATGTTTCCCTCCTCTTGTCGCTCCATCAGCAATATATTTAATGGTCACATTCTGTGCTTATTCAGCACAAGAAAAACGAGAGCAAGGTAAACATGCCAACTTGAGAGCACAAGACATTAGTCTTGTAGCTTGAAATAACTGGATTGCATTTAATGAGACACATGTAAGTTGAGAGGGCAGAGATTTGTTTTGTTCCTAACCGCATGCGCTGAATTAACTGGCAAACAGCGAACTTCTCAGACTTTGGGACTGCACAGTGTTCCAAGAGCCATCAATACGAGCTCATGATCCGCAATCGTTATAAGTCAGGAGGTCGTTTAGAAGAAATGCACATTTAATGGCTTGATCCATTGTGATTGGAGTGGTTAATTGATGATCTGGTTGTAAATTCCTGTCTCATGGCTGTCACTGTCTCTCCTCCCCTTCTTTCTTCAATGTTTATCTGTCTTTGTCTTTTCACTTCTCCTGGCTCCTCCTGTTCCGTGACTTATATCTGTTATGTCCTTCTGCCTTGATCTATCCCTTTTCTTATTGATGGGAAAACCGAACTCCATGATACACCTGAAATATCCCCAGATGAAATTCATCTAACAGTCCAGCTGAAATTCATCTAGTAAAAATTCTTAAAAATTCTGCCATGGGAACTGTTTGTGTTGGCTTCAAACCAGCACCGAACTATGAGCACACCAGATCTGGAGGTCGAGGGGACGCCATGGAGCTCCCGCTGGTGCAGATGGGCCGCCTAATCGCAGATCTCATCATGGTGAAACTATTCCTCCCAACCATTTCAAAGCATCTGCAATAGGTGTCACTGTAAGGTCCTGCAAGTCCTGTTTCTATTCTTCAGCGCCGACTTGACTGCATGTTTCCTTAAAAAAAAAAAGGGAAGAAAAAATATTAAAAAAGGAGATTTGCAACACCGGTCATGGTTTGCATTACTTTGACAGTGTCAGCCAGTTGTGAACATTATTTCTCTGACGGGAAAGCATTGAGAAAACATGGCTGCATTACGAATTGTGACGTTCATTTTTGTGTATCTTAAAACTTTCAAGCTGTGTGTTGAAGCATGAAGGCTGAAGCCATGTAAGAGTACATACATATATGGATTAAGTTCCAAACTGTTGTGACATTATGAGACCCCAGAATTTATTGTTAACTGGTAGAAAACTGAACTCACAACTGATCATTTTGTGCTGATGATCTGATGAAACTTATTAAATCAATCACAAAGGCAAAAGGTGACAATATAACGGTAACTTAACTCTGAAAAAGATAGAGTAAGATGTCAAATCCCCTGTATAAATAATAATGAAACAAATTCTGTGCAAACTGTGAGAATGTCTGAATAATAGCAACATAATGGGTGTTTGTCAGGAATCTATAATGCACTTAGCAACAGTTTTTAATTGTTGCAGACAAAGAGACTTCACGGAGACGCTACATCCATAACTGTGTTGATCGCTGGACGGATGTGATGCGTCAGAGGCTAAACATATAAAATGCAAAAGTTTATTGTGTGTAGCAACACATCTGTTGTAATGCTGCATGTTAGCAATGTGTGTTGTAGGTTAGCAAAGACATTTTTTTTCCAGAAGCATATTCCTGCCTTGTCTCCTTCAGGTGGTTTGTTTCCAATCATAGCTGCTGGAACATTCGATCGATTATTTGCTGCATAGCTCAATCATGAATTTTGAAAATTTAGCTGAACTTCTTAATCAAACTTGTCTTGCAAAATGTTCCACAAATTTTTTCCCACACATTTTTCACATCCTCCAAAATTAAATGATCAGTTTTTTTGTACACGGGATGCTTGAAACTCTTTTTGAGAAAGGTTTAAAAAAAGAAGATGAGAGAAAGAAGCCATGTACCTTTTTCTTGTAACTGTAGGTGTATTTGCACGCTTGTGTGTGCGTGAGTGTGCATCCCTATATGTCTGGCAGGCCATGGCCACATCTGTTTGTCATGTTAGCACTTAAGCGCCTGCAGCAGCCACAATGCTAAGTGGAGACAGAGTCCCCTCTCCCACTCTCTCCATCCTCCCTTTATCCTAATTACATTTGTTCATTAATCCATTTTCTGCCCACTTCTCTTTCTTGTTTATGCTCTTGCTTCATTGGGCTTTTGCCTCCTCGGACCAGCAGACGGTGACCTTTAAGGAGATGCCAAAACACTCTGTAAGACAATGTAACCCCTTCACCCTTTCACCATGTGCACTTACTGACATGCACACGTATGCACATGTCCACATATTTACTATATGCTGTGACACACTCACACAAACACACAGTAACGTCTTGGCCCCACAGTATCCCCTTAGGCCATCTCCTTCAGAGAGGCTAATGGAGTTAGCCTAATGTCTGCACAGCGCCAGCCATAAAACTGATTTGAGGCTAAAGGCTTGGTGCCGAGACCACCACTCTGCCTACAAAAAAGAGAGATGTGAGTGAGATGTTAAAAGAAAACGAGCGTATCTTTAGAGGAGAGGAGGACAGGGTGGTGGAGGTGGTGCGGGGCAGGCTGGTGTAACTAAGGCAACTGCAGACAATCTAATTGGTATTGACATCCTTGTCTCGGAGGAAATTTGACATCTAAGGGCAAATCATTCTATTTACTCGCCTGAATAGTCTCCAAGGCGGGGCCTGAGGAGCACAATCTTGCTGTAGCGCTGTTCTAGTCCTCATGTCTGGGCCAGCCCTGCCATGAAGCAATCGATCCTAATCTGATCGGGGGAGGGGAGGAGGATAAACGGTATGGGGAGAAAAAAATGACAATAAAATCAAAAGCTCTGTTGGGGTAATATTTAACAAGCAGGAGTACAATCGGGCCCTGCTGGGGCGGTAGCCTGTAATGCACTTGTGCTGCTGTAGCATGGTTAATGTAAAGAAAACCCTGGGAGTAATGGCTCTTCAGCCAAGGTGGCCAGGCTTCAAAGAAATTTGCTTGCTTTAGCTAAAAGACTGCCAGGCTGGGCCGCCAAACCTTCATTCTGTTAGAGCATCAAATATGGCCCCTGCTCAGGACACACAGACACCCTGATTTTATTATCCTCACTCCCCTGAGAAACTCATCTCATCCTTCTTTTTGTTTGCGTGAGTGACCATCAATGTGAAAGACTGGAGTGGCGCCGTCCATCAGCAGGAAAACACTGTGTGATTTGGGGTCATAGAGGAGTAAAGGGTATCTGTGGTGTCTCCACAGAGCAGCCAGTAGCAGTTCAAACAATATCTTATGTAAACTGGATGCATCTGCTTTAGTATGGCTGTAAAAATATATCATTTCTTCTTCTATCTTCTGAGATCTTTTAAAATTTTGTTAGACAGTGGCAATAAATGCTATAAATATGTCAGTATTGTGGACAAAACACGAAGATTTAAAATCCAGACTTGCTTTATAGACACCGTTGTACAATATGTTGTATATATTTGAGCTTTTATGTAATATCTTGAGTCTGACTGGCCCTTTTGGATGTTTTTTCTAACATTTACAAGCAAATGAATGCTAGCATATTATTAATCTGAAAGTCTTACCATATAAAAGACATAAAAAAGTGTTTGAGCTTAAAAAAAGCTACTGGTAATTCTTTGTTTTTATCGTCTCCCCATCACTCAGTATATCCCGATGATGTAACATGTGACTGCAAATGTCAATAAAACGGTTGTTAATGTCATCCACATTAAACCAGAGGCCTAAAGCAAGACTGGCACAGACTATCCATTCATTGGGAAAACTCCCCAAAGTACTTTTTTAAGCAAACACCTGTAGACTTTTTTCTTTTTTTCAAGAAGAACAATGAGCTTTCCAAAAAATGAACATGGGCTTTTTTTCTTTGTGGTCCTTGAAAATGTTTACAATTAGACGTTGACTTTTGAATGTTTTATCACAGGAATCCCAAAATATGTATACAGTATAATGAAATTAGAATAGATACAGAATTTTCATATTCTCTGTTAATAAATAATCTAATAATTTGTCTGATATAGTACTAGCTATGCTGCTGTAGGAGTAATGAATTTTTTTCAAATAGAGCAGGAAGTAACAGTGAATAAGTACATAGCTAGCTGACTTTATTTCATTCATCATTGCTTCTCATCAGTGTGAAACTCCGCTTGAGAATACTATTTGTTTTCTGTTGTGCCTTCCAGTGATATGGCTCTGCAACAGTCACTTTGCCTCAGTTTGAAGTGTGATTGATTGATACGGATATTGTCTGTGGGTACGTGTTCCTGTAAGTGTGCGCTGATATATGTGAGGTGCAAACCTATACATCTTTTAATCCTTGCATGAATAAGTCTAAATTTGGTTCAATCCAGTAAAACAGTTAAGTATCATTAGGGGCCATGTTGACAAGAACATCTAAGTTTGTATGGTTAGATTTAAGTGTACAGAATTAGGGGTATTTTTACATTTGTAGCCCCATGAAAAACAAGTTGATTGAAGATTGAATCATAATGCAGACATCTACTTGTGTGTCTATCTGCACAAAAATAAAAATGATGGGAGGTTGAGTAAATAGTTAGATGGAACCAATCTGGGAAATGCATATGTGTGTAGATGACTGTGAGCGTGTGTTTGTGTGTTATGAGAGAGAGCAAGAGCGATTGTCTGTTCGTCTGTGTAAGTATGTGATGAGGGCACATCAAGCTGATGGCTGCAGATCAGTCCCAGATACTTATGTCATAAAAGTGTGTCTCGGAGCCCCGTGGCTGTGTGAGCCCTGGTGCCTGATGTTATCAGAGAGAAGCAGTGGTCGCTATCAGCAGGGAAGAGTACAGAGGCATTCCTGTATTACAGGAGCTGGTGTCAGGACTGGAGCTGTAACTGCGGGTGGGGATGGAGGCTCGTACTGCAGGAGAGTGGTTAGGCAGTTAGGGAGGGGTGTGGGAGGTTGCCACATTACAGGGAAGGTTGTTGCATCATTTACAGCAGGGTGTTGTTTGGGCTCCATTGTGTTGGTTACCAATACTTTAACTGGACTCACCATTCAACTGTTTGAAACTGAGAAATCCAAATACATTTTTGCAATTTGACCTTATAAATCTCCAGCATCGCACCGAAGCGCCATTCCCTCACAGTTTACATAATCGAAGTTCAACTATGCTTTAAGACACAACAGCCTCTCCCAGTCTTCCTGCAATGTAACAAAAGAGAAAGCACCACATTCACTACTGTCGCAACCCATTTTTTTAAAACAGGAGTGCGGCTTTTTTTTTTTTTCATGGACAATGCCTTGGGTGTATTTGAATAAGTGCATGTTTGAAAAACAAGAGTGTGTGCAGTGGCAAAAGACAGAAGACATCTTCTTCTTATTTGCTTGAACAAAAGCACAAACTTGTAAAACATTGAAGTAAAATCAGTTAACTAAAAGCAACCATAATGCAGAGCCGTACCATCTAATGTGTGTATTCTCGTAAGGAGATTGTGTTGCAGCTGCAGAAAACATTAAAGAAACACAATATAGACATTAAACAACAAAGGGTAAAATAAACCCTCCAAATGTTTAACTTCTCCATTATGTCTGACAGTGAGGCTTGAGCGACGAGGAATATCCAGGGACAGATGGTGAGACCAAGGGTGAGGGTGACTTGACAGGTTATGTCTTCATCACCCCCCTTCCCCTCATGTCCTTGCTCATTCTCCCCGTCTCTCCGATCACTGACCAGTAGCACCTAGCAGGCCTGCGTCGCCTCAGTGCAGAAGTCAGAGGTCTCATGACAGAGATGGCATATCGTCACAGGGGAGTATCAGCACCTCCAGGGCCTCCGTATGCCAGCAATTGTCTCTGGCCTGGATTAGTTTTCGTATCCAGTTACAGACTTTTATTCCCGTGGAGTCAAGTTCAGCATGGCACCGAGGGCCAGCAGCGCTGCTGAGAGCTCAGTGATTTATGTATTGCTGAGTGAGAGCAGCAGGTTCAAGTCAGAGCTCTCCGAGCAGGGTAGCGTGTCGTATGTGTTGCATTCGGATGTGTGTATGAGAGAGTGTGTATGACTCACTGTTGCTCTCTGCAAACAAAAATGTGTGTGTATGCCTGAGAATCGGTATGAGGGCCAACTCAAAGCTCCCGGCAGGGCGCTTTGGTCTATTTGGCTTGGAGAGGCTCCATTTGTTTGACTGTGAGCATGCCTGAAGAGCTTTTCATGTTGTAAAACTAATGTTAGACTCTGAGAGGCGGAGTTATCTGTTTGGAAGCTGTGATGATTGGTTCAAGAGAGGCACTGAATGCAAGTTTTGATGACAAACACTGTAGTATAAATGCATAGGCATATTTTCCCTGCAATTTTCAAAGCATCCAGTCCAGTTTTTTTTTGTTTTTTTTGCCATGACATCAATCATGTGAGTTTGGCCGTCATGGGACACACTCTTACAAGAGTTGAGGAATGCTGTAAAAGCACTACAACACCCTGTCATATGTCCACATGGGCGCACAAGTGGGCCCTGGTAAGTACTCACAACATCAACCTGAATGAATGACTCCACATTTCAACAGTGATGCTGTTTCATAATCTAAAAACAAGCATTATTTGTTCACTATATTGAAAGTTCTGGAGACTGAAGACAATTCAGTTCTTTCTTCTAGTTCTTTTAAATTTAAATTTACTTTTGTGCCCATTTTTTACATTTTGGAAGAAATTGCCTCACTTTTCTGACTAGTATGATAAATTGATTGATTGATATGATTTTTAGTGTCTCCAGCCTGAGCGCAGCTAATAATTCCCCCCATTTGACTTACCGGTACATTCTAAAATCTACCGCTTTACCTTGATTCACTAGTGTAATGGATAAAACACAAATTAAAGAAAGTACACTGTTTGGATTGAACAAAGAATCAATTGAGGCATGCTTGACATAGTCTGCACTTATGCCATCTACCTCCTCATATATCCATATATCCATAATCTTTTGAAATATGATGTCCTAAAGATGGAGCCATATTTATTCTCGATGGTACATTTTGGATCCCTTAGATATTTCAAAATGAGGCATCTGTCCTATGTGTTGATCAGCCATCTGGATAAGATGGGACGAGGAGAAGATGTTAATGCACTTCATGATGAGAAAGGAGGACGACACCTTTGACCTTCCCTAGCCTCTGACCTCTGCAGCCAATATGGAGCCACTGATGCTCTGGGTTTCCTATATCGAGCATATGCTAGCCGGTCCGATACTTTAAAAGAAACTCCTCATTTGCTACACGCTGTTTATATAGCCGCTCCCCCATGTTGTAAACAGCCAGCCTGTAAGAAAATAGATATTTACCTCACAGGCTTTCTATTTGATTAGAGAAAAAAATTGACATGCATATTGGAAAAGTTATTGTATTTATAGCCACAAATGCTAATGCAGGATAGGTTTTAGGGAACCAGTGTTTGCAACACAAGATTTGGGTTGAAATGTCTTTGTATACTGCTTGATAAATAAAAGTTGATTGATTGATTGATGTAGTATCTTCTGTAATCATTGCCATGCATGTGTGTGTTTACAGGCACATCACGAGGAGATTAGGTGTGCACATTTTGCCAACATAACAGAGATTAAGTTGCATATCACATAAGCTCCAGCTCACAGATATTTAAGAACAGCTCACCCTAAATCACTGCTGCATTTCCAGGTCACCACCACTAGAGAGACAGACAGGAAATAAAAACCTCTGGCGTGTTCTAGTGTTAACTCAGTGGGGTTCCGCCCATGTGTGATGGGTGTGACTCCTGCAGAAGATTCCCGGTGCATCGACATTTATGTAGCATTTCCCTCGGGGTACAGCCAGGAAGCCCAATGTGGCGAGTCTCTGGAGGCAGTGGCTGACAGAGTAGTAAATGTGAAGGATTAATCCTTTTACATGATAGCTGAGCTCTTGTCTATAGAGGCTGAGCAATGTAACCTACATTGAGATTTAATTAGAAATTAGAGTGTATATGACCTCTGACCTCTTACTGTACTTCTCTTGTCATGGGTAGATAATGTATATTTGTGAACTGGGACAACCGTTCTCTATCTGGTATAATAATAATAATAATAATAATAATAATAATAATAATAATAATAATAATAATAATAATAATAATAATAATAATAATAATAATGCAATGTAGCTGCATGTATGCGAGAATCCATACGTATATATCACAGATTGTAAGAATCAATTCACATGCAATATTCAAAATGCAAACCTTGTATATACTAAAACTCCTTTTAACATTGTGCCTCAACTAAAAGCATAAAAACTATTTTATCTTGACTGTTGAACGCCAATTGCAGTAAGCTGTTTTATCCTGATGAAGGCTTTGATGCTGTGAAGTGACTTTCTGTTGGTTTAGTGTTCTGTTTGCTGTATGCATATTATGTAGCTGTCTATCAACAACATTAGCTATTCCACTTCCTGCACGCTTTCAGTCGAAGCCTGATAGCTGGTTGCCCACGGGGCATTTCCAGTCATCTGGCCAGTCCTGTGTGCTAAACATTGACCTTGTGACCTCTGGTCATGATCTCTGACCTGTGATGTTGACCCCCTGTCCAGGGGGATGGGTGTCTTATATATCTCAACTGGCCGTCTCCATTGACTACCTGCCAGGCACCTGCTTTGAGAAATGAAGCCAAGGCGAATGCCTCTCTTGGGAGCCTTTTGGGCTCAGCAGACAAGGCCTAGCCTCAGCCCTGCATTTGAATAGGCTTTGAGTGGCCCTGGTAAACCAATCTCCCTAATTATCTATTGAAAGAACATTCTTTTTCCTTGCCAAGTCATTACCTTGATTTCAATTGCTGAAAAGTAACATGGAGGAGCTAAAAAGAAAAGAGAGGGGAGGGAGTGGATGTGGAAAAACATACATGTGCACATGTGTATGCATACTTAAAGGGATGCATAGACATAAAAGGTTGTGTCTTTCATCAAGGTTAAAAAAGGTCAGAAGGAGCAGATTTGGGATATAAATCTATGATCCGGCTGCAGGTCAAAGCAATGAGGAGAAATTAAACATGAATATATGACCTTTAGCTCCATTTTGATTAAGTAATATCTGCTAACATGGCAGGTTACAGCCCGCAAATCATTATATTATAATGTTGTATGAATATTACAAAACATTCTAATAGAGAACTTCAATTTCTTCATAGGATGAATGCAGTTATATCCAGCTCATGATTCATAAAGTAAAATAAAACCTCTCAAATCGAAAAATAACATCAAGGATCAAGGATTGTTTGTTTGTTTGTTTTGTAGTATTTATTTGAGCTGCACGTATACAGAACGTTTATCCTGGTGCAATTACTGTTAACTAGGATCATCAGCTAAATGTCAGAAGCTAAGAAACCAAAACAAGCCACTTGAAATCCATACACTGTAGCGTGTGAAATGTTTCGACAGGGGTTTTTTAATAGATAAATGTTGCCTCTGTGCATTAGTTACCATAGTAAAGGCTATCTACATGCTGGACTGCTGGGTCAAGAGCATGGAGATAGTCATTGAAGAGGAGGCTCTTGGGGCTCTAGGGCTGTTCTCAGAAAGCACTCAGGGCTTGCATGCAGTTGCTATGTGAAGGAGATAAGAGGGGACAAAGTTACCCTTTGAAACTAAATATAGGTCAAGACAAGAATTATTTGGTTTGTGTTCAGGCACATAAATTATATTTTGGACTTTATTTTGTGAATTAATTGGTACTTGACTGTAATGGTTGAAATGTTTTTAATAATAATAATAATAATAATAATAATAATAATAATAATAATAATAATAATAATAATAATAATAATAATAATAATAATAATAATAAAACCTTTATTGTCCCACAGTGGGGAGATTTGTGAAATTTTTATATCTGTCACTGAAAATAAAGACTAAAGACAAGAACTCTGGATGATTTTGACCCCTTGATTCCAAATACACACTATTAGTGGATACCACAGGATGTTTTTGCTGCAGAAATCTTCAACTCAGTTGTCACTGAATATCGAAATTAGAAAAAAAATCTCAACAAAAGTCTCATGTTGGGTGGCATCATTCTGGGTTTTTCTGGTCAGTTCATAAAACTGGCTTGAAAAGAATTAGAAGGGTGCTGAGTAGATTACATACCACTGCCAAGGCCAAAAAACAATCCTACGCATTTCCAATATGCTATTCTCTTATAATAGAGAATAAAAGAAACAGGTCAGTGGGTTGATAACATAAATAAAACACTTAAATTATGGACACAAAACTGAATTTTACATTTAGGTTTTTACCCATAACTAGGCTACAAATAAAAGTTCAACATAAACGTTGAGTGGAGTTATTTTAAGAAAATCAAATCCAAAATTTCAGTAGAAAATTCTGGAACCTTCCTTATATCTTGATCTGTGTAAAAATGTATATGTATATATGTCATATGTCCTGGTTTTATATCTCCCCCCAGAGCTGGGTTTTAATTAATTAGCGAACTAATATTTCATTTGCATTGTCAGGTAAGGATTATATTTGATTTATTTAATGTCAAGTTTAATATAATCCATATTTTGGATGTAAAACCGTCACATATTTATTACATCTAGCATGGGTACAGTGTGTTATAGATCTATGGAATAATCTGATCTTAATCTAGTGGATAACACTTTTATTGTTTTTAAAGTGTTACTTATATAGCCATGAACAGGATTTGAAAATATGAACTGTGTAGCTGACATAACCAGGATTTGCTTTTCTCTCAGGTGTAAAAAGTGTATTAAAAAAAGTATGATTTACGATTTTGATGTGCATCCAGATCAGATTTATTGAAGTTAATGTTACGTAATGTTCTTAGCAGTGGTATGTGCTTCACTTAGAGTCGTCGCTCCGGAATGAAGTTTGGTTACCTTTCTGAACTGGCGTACTTCTCCAGCACTGTAAAATAGACTGACATGCATGATGAGATAAGGATTTTTTTTTTGCAATTATACCTCTCTTAAGTGCTGCAGTGGGCTGCAATCTTCAGACATCCTCTCATAAAAAACTGCTGTATTGCCGTCTTTGAACTTCTTTAAATGTCTGTTTATCTTAGGTTCTTTAATCTCCAGCAGTCTGTCTGCTGCAGCAGCAGCGCCTCCAAATCTCCCCCAGCTTTGGACAGTGGAGCCTCAACTGTCCGCACTCTGTGATCTCATAGACACACACACACACACACGCACGCATGCACGCACGCACGCACGCACGCACGCACGCACGCACGCACGCACGCACACACACACACACTCACAGGCAGGCTGTCTCAAGGTTACTACCTAAACTTTGGTGTTGTCTTCCTGAATTCTGGTCAAATGCCACTTTCTTGTAACAGTTCTGTTTGCATTTTTGTTTGAAATGATTAATCTAGACATATTTATTAACACTATGAAACAAATCCATTTCTTATATGCAAGAATTTATTCTTTGGCAAAAGAATTATCAGTACTGGAAATGAATGGCTCACAGATGTGGATAGAACTTTTAGCTCATCATGTTTTCTCTTCCTGGCCTTTCAGGCGAGGTTTGTTTCAACAAGTAGCATGTGAGAACGTGGCATTTGTTTTTCTAATGCTGTAATTCTCGATATGCTCTCATGAAGTGCATTCTCACATCTATGAAGTGAGGAATGCTCTTTTTAAAATCATATTTATAGTGACACTCCTGAATCTGTTTTTGTGTTAATGACCTGGACCAATGATCTGTGATCATATCACATGTGTTTATTATTATTATTTATGACCTGATGTCTGGTTCTAAAGCATAAGAGAATTTACACATCATTCTGACAGTTAATTGACATTTTTGTGCTTTGTGTTATTTCAGCAGGATTCCATTGTCTAATTCCCATCCTCCTTTTCTTTCATAGATAATATTTTCTCCAATTGTTATTTTAAGTTGCAAACATGTTCCTGATTCTCCACATAATCTTCATCCCTTCCTTCTAACAACAAACACAAGTTGTTTCCACGTGACCACAAATCTTTGCGTGGACGCCTACAGTAACAGTTGATTCACAGTTACCTCTGACATCTGGTTAAGATCTCTGACCCCCACCAGAAAACATCTGCCACCATCAGTAGCTGCTTGTGGTATTCAAAATAATAAAACAATATTTTGATGTGGGGATGTTTTCAGCGGCTATGATCATACTCACAGCCCCAGTGTGATTTCTGTCAGGAACAATAAGCATTGTGGTTTACAGCTTTTAGTCCTCACAGCTATCTCTAATGGAGCCTCCAGGCTCCTGTCCTCTTGCACAACAACAAGAGACCTCTCTGCTCATATAAGACCGAGCAGACCACGACTGCTGCTTCCACACTTAGAGTCTTGGTTCACGTAAAGTTTTATATACTTATTTTCATACATTGATACATGCAACATGGTCGGGCATTCGGGGTTACAACGATCTCAGGCTTATGTCCCAACAACCAATAAGCTCTTTGTAGACAGAGGCTCCTCAGACACATCATTCATCTTCCAGCCCAGGACCACTTCAAGGCCCTGGAAGGTTCATGGCACTGAGGTCAGTGTTGGGGGTGGGTTTGAGACATGATTGCACCATTAGAGAGAGAGATGCAGCATTATGGTACATCAGTGTAATGGATAATAACATCAGAGGTCCCAAAAACCGATGATCATGGGCATTTCTGGACAGGAATTACTTTTAACAGTCACAGTAACTCATTTTGTTGATGTTATGTGTTCATCTAAAAGTTTGGGAATCATGCAAAAGCCTTGCTGGTGTTGGAAACAGTGACTTGGATCCAGTACCCACATAACAAACCCACAGTACTACGACAGTAAAGGTGTTTGATTCAGCTTTCATTCAAAAAGATATTCATGATTTGCTTTTTCATTCATGAAACAGTTTCCCCTCCTTCATGCCAGACTTCTAAAGAAATGCACAAAGCTCTATCTTGCTCATGCCTTGTCGCAGCTGTAATCAGATCCATTCATCCCTAATAAAATCTCAAGCTGATCCACCAGCACAAATAAAAAGTGCAAATCTAGAGTAAGATTAACTTTCATGGAGCAAAAGGTCCGTAATGTTCCACGTTGTGCATCACATTCCTGCAGCTGCATTACAATAAATGTATTCCTGTAATGTTTTATGAAATTGTGTGTTTGTCCATGTGTTCCTTTTATGGTTAGCTCATATTTTTTAATTGCTTTGACTGATTCATTTAAAGGATGCGTTCAGCTGTGACCGTTGTTTAGGACTCATGGTTCAAGAATCAGTCTTCAGAGCTTCATATATTTTCACGCAAGTCAGTTTCATCCGTTTTGGCTTGGATGTGGCTAATTTAACTGTGGTGCAGTGATGATGATGATGGTCATGAGCGTTTGAGATCACTGTAAAATTTTCCTAAACCCTTTTGTTGTGTGTGTGAGTGAGTACATGTGTACTATGACTTTGTAGAGATGGAGGTGGGGCTATGGGGTGAGTGATGACACAGTGACATCTGCTTCTAATCTGCAACATGAAAAAGACACTCTTGTGACCCCATAGCTGCCCCCCGTCCATCCTCTACCCCCGCCTCGCTCCTTCTGCCCCACATTTCTCTCTTTTCTGTCTTCTCTCATTTGAACCCAAATCGAACAGTGTATCAGGTTACAAAAGTTTTATACAACCACTTGCAGTCAAACGTAGAAAAGATAAAATATTAATTACTTTCTTGTTCCTCAATGTTGGTCAGGAATTTCACTCCGAGTGGAAGTTTGTTTTTCATTTGTTTGCTTTTGGAAAAGATGATTTATCAAAAAGAAGAGCAGATAACTCTGACTTTTCTGTAAGGATCGACTTGTTAGCTTTCCAGTGATGAAAGTCTCACACTGATGACAAAATGAAAGCAAACTCTTGGACCCCAGACTGTGCTGACATGAGGGAAGAAGGGAGCGGATGGAGCACTTGTGGTTGTGGAGAGTGTGGACATACGTACAGCATGAGGGGACTTTCCACAAGAGGAAAGTATTTATTGAGAAGTAATTGAGAGACTAATACTAGAGCAGCCAAAAGCTCGGTTTGAGCGGATGAGCAAAAGGAGGATGTGGGTGATTGAAACATAGCTGCAATTTGTTTTAACTGGCTGTAGAAATAAGCATGGCAGAGCTCTTAGGGCTTGGTAGCTGTAAATCTGGAGCCTTGCAGGAGTATTGATGGTTCATAACCTTTCTCTAGTTCTTGTGCTCTCTTACCCTCCCTTACGTCTCCCAGGGGTACATTTAGCTAAGGGAAAAAGGAGCTTTGCTTGCCTTTATTTGACTTCCTTGTCACTGTGAAACTCTTTCCCTCTTCCCGTCTTTCGTTTTTCTTGTTCTCTCGTACTAGCCTTGACCCAACTTTTTGCAGGGCTCCATTTGGTGTGCGAACTGTCCGTGGGAGGACAAGGACACAACACAGATACATTAGTGAAAATCACTTCCCCCCCGTTGGGCAGCAGTGCTTCTGGGAAGTCACGTAATTCTTCCGTCATCTGCGCTCTCTGGAACTGCATGTTGAAAAACGTTATGTGGTCATTTTGTAATGATTGTCCACTTTCTTTACGCCAGGCGACACAGAAACA
Organism: Antennarius striatus; assembly: GCF_040054535.1. Taxonomy (NCBI): domain Eukaryota; kingdom Metazoa; phylum Chordata; class Actinopteri; order Lophiiformes; family Antennariidae; genus Antennarius; species Antennarius striatus. The sequence continues at coordinate 13,002,579 of NC_090790.1, forward strand.
CATCAGATATTAAAGCCTAAAGTCTCCCCATGGATCGTCATACTTTTTCTGTTCAGGTAATAAAGTATAAACCTCTTTGTTTCTGCTTTGTGATTGGATGGAATTTGAATGAAGCTAACAGCAATGCAAAGTTCAACTGCAGTGTTTTTACAGAATCATCCTTCCTACCAGATTAATAAATATTATCATTGTTTACAGTTTTCATAAGAATTTTCAGTTGTTCTTATTTATTTTTCAATGTGCATTTATCAGTCAAGTAAAAAAAAATCACCTATTCCAGTTTAATAAATGAGCCACACAACTGGAAACTGAGGTTTTTTGGGGTTTTTTCCCCATGATAGTTTGCTTTCTGCATGAAGAAGTTCTGTTAAAAATATTTTCAGTGAGAGATCTGGATTAACCTGATGGGCTTGGATATTGTTTCACTAGGCAGTACAAGGATTTGAGATTTTAATGTCCTGTGTGTCTCATTCATTTGTAAGTTGAAGAATGACGCTGAAGCTCAACTAAAACTATTTAGCAGGCTAATTGTTGTCTGCTGACAAATCTTTTTAAAAAAAAAAAATCTCTAGAATGATCAGAGCTTCTTTCTATTGTAGATTACACTAGACTGGGATGGAATGATCAAATATTTTAATGTTTGAACCACATACAGCATGAATCTGTCTGTTCACACCTTTGGTTCCTCCCATGGATCTCAACCTGTTTAGCAAGTCCACCTTCCAAAGAACATGCTATATTCACACACTTTCATTTTCTCCATCACCACTTCCCTAACCTTCCTGATTCCTTCCTGTGGAGTGTCGACTGAAAACCACTGCTGTGCGCTGTTGCAACAATCACACACAGGTCTGTAGGTTACCAGCCTCTGCTGTGGGTCAGTACTTCGGGTTTACACAGGGGGGCAAAGGTGTTAATGCTACATGCTTTAAAGAAGTACAAGATGTCTTCACGTCAGCTCTAACAGGCACCCTGGGTAAAAGCTGGAACTAATCTGAGAGGTGTCTATCTCTCTCTCTCTCTCTCTCTCTCTCTCTCTCTCTCTCTCTCTCTCTCTCTCTCTCTCTCTCTCTCTGTCTCTCTCTCTGTCTCTCTCTCTCTGTGTGTGTGTGTGTACGACAATGACAGAGAGCGGGGAAAATGATGAAAAGCAGTGAAGGCAGAGAAATGCATTACGTAGGTTCAGGAGTGTTCTCGCAGCTTGGTAACGGTAAATACTGTTTACACGTTTCAGTCTTATTGTGTCTTTCTTTATTTTCCAGTTTCTTGTTTGCATTTTGTGCTTAAATTCAAACAAGGTCTGTTTTAATACGCTGTGGGCATATACTGGCAAATTAACATAGCAACCAATCAATGTTTCAATGCCAATTTCTTCAAACGCTGCAGACGACAATAATTATTTCTTTTATTTAAAAACATTTTACTGATTTCATGTTTAACATACTTTTTTTGGGTCATATTTTCTGTCTTTCATCTGTACTTTGCAAACGTATTGCTTGTTTTCATCATTGCTTGTAATCAAACAGTGAATTGATTATGTGCTTTTGACCAAGAATGGACGGATCCATTTTGAGAAATATGTATTTTTAATCAAGTTCTTAGATTGAAGTGACAAAACATTAATATTAAGCACCAAAAACATGAGCCGGTCGTACATTTAGTTCAGCAAAAGTTGGGTTAGGTCACCACACTGGAAATGAATGGAAACGCATTTGCGAGCAAATCAATTTTTATTACCTTTGCGTGTTTATTAGATATCCTCAGGCTGATGAAATAAAGTGGACGAAGCCAATATTGTATGCCACGAAGGGTGGTGGAACAATTCCAAATAGTAATGTCACCTCTACAGACCAAGCTCAGATATTATACATAGACAGAGGTTTGGAATTGAAGTGGTGCGTTTATGAGGGAATATGTTTGATTGAACACATACAGTACTGGAAATGACAAAACGTCTGTTTTTGTGCCGTACTTTCAGGAGTAGAAGCAGGCACAGACAAACACATGCACCCTCTACTCTAAATATACATGCACACAAACACACGTCCTTCCATATACAGCCCAGGGAAGTAATGAAAACAAATGGCAGAGTTCTATTCCCGCTGGGACCTGAGGAGGAACTTAGTCATCAAGCTAATTTTATTCTTGTCTGGCCCAGAGACTCCATTTCCTCTGGGTGTTTTTACAAATGCCGGGCTGCACCACGCCATCGGCCAGTGATGGATATGAGGGCCTGATGGCCGGATGGCAGATGCTGGGCCTGTAACTCAAGCTCCAAACACTCGCTGATGACCCCCCTTGCACCCCTTTTGCGTTCTTCACTCAATGCAGTGTTGCTTCTCTGGTGTGCATATGCAAACATGTCTTTTCATGAAGACATGCAAAATAGATACGAGTGTAGATTTGATTCAATACAGAATATTATCTTTTCAGTTGAAGCTAATCAGCCATTTTCTGTATGTCTTAGGGAGAAAAGCCACAGACAACAGACCTCATGTTTAATCTTTGGAGAGTAAATGTCAGAAAATATTTCTTGTACTCACGTGATTGGTCACGTGAGTGCAAGAAATACTAAGGAAATCCCAGCCACAACTGATTGTGGGATGTCATCAGTAGCAGTAAGACTGCTGATTATGTCATTTAGGTGATAACCTCTTTCACATTTCAAAATTGTGAGTACATCTGATTATGTCCACCATTGCTGCTGTTGGCTGCTATGAGCAAGATTCATGTTACAGCCAGCAGCAAGTCATACAGGTTATCGGCTCAAGCATTGAAATTTTTCAGTGGTGCCTTCAAAGGACTGCTTAAGCCTAAAACAAATTCATTTATGACATAAACTCTTGCCCGATTTTTTATCTAAGTAGTTCAGTTTCAAGGCAGAATTGTGAAGTAGGTCAAATATAAGGCACAACTTTTTCTTCGTTTTCTAAAGCGCTTTTGAAAGCTAAATCAATAAAAATAAATCCCCATCAATGAAATATATAAATGACTTTTACATTTATTCAGGAAAATGAATTTATTACTTTGCTCCAGCTTTATTCACACACACACACACGCACACACGCACACACGCACACACGCACACACGCACACACGCACACACACAAAATACATAATGTGGCGTGCAAGTTATTGGTAGTTACAGGATAAACATTTTCCGATTTTGCTTTTTAATATGTAATGTTTTACAGCATAATTCCAGCTTAATTGTTTGTTGCAGTTTATCTAAAAAGGCTCTTTAGAGCTGGATGCTTACTCTTCATAACTGTGCAGATTAATAATGAATGGTAAAAAAAGTAATTTTGCCCAAAGTCATGGCTTAAGAGCGAGGAGGCATGTCACAATGCTTCATCTGGCTAGCTGGATTAGCTGGATCTCCATCCTTGCTCACACCAAAGTCCCATCTCATGACAAGCACACAGCTGGGATCACAGGACACTAGGGACAAAGGAGAAAGAAAGCCAAATGGCCTCCTTTTACAATTCTTCTGGTACCAGCTTGAAGCTTCCATTCCAACGCACCCCACATGGATTATTCAGTGGCTGTACCCTTTTAGTCTTGGTTGTGGCCCGCAACATTAAAAAGAACCTTATTGTTGTTGATTTGTTGGTATGCAACAACTTTCAGGAGAGAAGGGAAACATTAAAAAGCAATTAATATACCAGAGTGCGAAGGAAAAGAGGAGTTGCCCAGGCCTCCAGTGGGACTGGCGTTATCTGCAGCGTGACCTGAAAATGCAGAAAACATGAAAAAGATGGCTTTTAGTGTGACTTGTGCTCATCTCTGCAGATGTATGAATGACAGTAGGGAAGAAGGGACAAACAAAGGAAGTTTACGATCAGCATAATCAATGTGACATCAGCACGGTGACATAATGCGTGGGGGGTTGAAGTGGAGCGGGGCTTCAAACACAAGATGCTCTTTTTAATAAATCTGTAACTTGCTCCTTTGTGGTTAGGCCCAAACTTCAAAAGTGCACATATATAGACATAGATATATGTGTATATATGTGTGTGTGTATATAATATATATAGTAATATAAACATATATAGAAAAAAATGAAATATAAAAATAAAAAACTATTCCTCAGGCTTTTACCATCTGCCAAGAAAGCCTTAACATCACGGCAGGATATCACTGTATGCTCACAATGAGAGCAATCAAGTATGCATTTAAATTTTAAGCTAACAGGTTCTGCACAGACCCTTTGTGCTTTCTTGTAAAGAAAGTACTGCTCATTCCGTTTCTCCACTTGAGTGTTACCCACAGCTCATCATAAAAAGGGGGCACCTGGCTCGAGATTAAAGGTATCACATATTATGTGAATAGACTGGACATGAAACGACAGATAAAGTAAAATTGTGCTTTCTGTAAAAAAGCATGCAAGCATCTTCATATTTATTAGTGGTATTTTTTTTACATATATGGAGGAGCTTTCAGCTACGCGGCTCAAGAGTTTTTCACTCTGTTCAAAAGGGATTCATAGGAAATTTACCAGCTTTCAACACATGCACAATAGGTGGGTGTTGTGCTGCATAAGACACTAATACTATGTTTTCTGAAGCAGTGTAGACCGCAACCATGTTCAAAGACCTTTATTACACTATTCCAACATGAGGTTTCTACATGTTTTTCTTTCTGTTTTTTTATTTGAATTTTTTCTGTAACCACCACCACCCTTAATGGAACACACACACACACACACACACACACACACACACACACACACACACACACACACACACACACACACACACAAACACACACGCGTACACACGCACTGACAGAGGTGTTTGTAAAATACGTTTTTGATGGATCCCCACCTCTCTCATAGTTCATTGAGTCCAAGGTTAAGAAAAGGAAGCATCACTTTAGTGGGAACCATTCAAACCTTGCACACTTCTGCCATTATTAAGGAAAAAGAAATATATTTTGGCGGTCTCTCTCTCTCTCTGTGTCTGTTGGACATGGGTTATTTTAGAACAACCAAGGTAAATGTCCCCAGCAACAGTGAAGACATACTTTGCGAGAAAGGTAGAAAGGTTTTAACCTTGGTCTCGACACCATGGTAACAAACACATGGCACTGTTGGTGTTATTTTTCAATCCAGTCCAAATATTTGAAAAAATAAATAGGACTATTTAAAAAAAAAAAAAAGGAGATTGAGAACGAATTAAAGTAAAACCCATATAGAGAGTCACAATATCTGCAAGACTGTGTTTTAAATAGGATTATTATAAAATGAAATAAAATTGATTTATCAAATTCTGATTATGAGTACAGGCGGAGTAATGCTACACAATATGTACCAGTGCTTAAGTCCAACTAGTCTCACAGATGACTCTTCTCCTTTTCTTTGTATTGGCCACATAATGTGACATGTGTTGGACCTGAGCACCAAAGCCCAGGTGTCAAGGTAGCTACATGATGGCTTTTTCCTGCGTTCATCATCCCAGGGGCCTGTTGGATTTTATCTCCGCCTGGCTTACTTTGAAGCACTTGATCCTCTGTCATGTCTACCATTTGGGGCTCATCGTGTCATGGAGGAGGTCAGAGAGAGGGCAGCATCGCTGACTACCCCCCCTCCCCAATCCATTCATCTGAGTCCGGCTAGACGCCTGTATTAGATAGGAAAAGAGATAAAGAAATAGCACGTCGGAAGGGAAGATCGCTAGAGAAAGAAAAAGGGGGTGATGAGTTGCAATGGTGGGGTGGGGGTGGGGGTGGGGTGGTGCGGTCTCACAGGCAGTGCCAGGCTGAGCTGAATCAATTAAAGCACATCAAATCAAGAATTCATGCGCGCTGAAAGTGACAAATATTGGCTGAGGCGGTCAAAGCTGTCAGGGCCTTGACATCGCTTACCCCCACCATTATTATTAGGATTGTCATCATCATCGTCTCTATCCCTCTTTCCGACTCATCCCGTGTGTCTTGCTGGTGACGGCTGTGTTTCCTTCCTGATGAGGAGAACCCACACGCTAAAGTAGGCATAGACATAAAAATGAACCCTAATACTGTTTGAGAGGTCAAAATAAATCAAACAAAACCTGAACCTCAACCCTAGGCCTGGTTCAGTTTAACCCAGCAGATGCAATCAAATTTGAGATGTGAAAGTTTACCGGTACCCAAACCTACATTCCTACTGCTAGTAGGTATGTAGGTTTAGGTACCATGCTACATATTTAACATATTCTCATTGCAGCTGAAAGAAGAAATGAGTGAGAAAAAAATACCAGAAAAGCCTGGAAATGTATGGATAATGTTGAAGCTGTAAACATAAATTTTAACACTTAAAAGTCTTATTTCTAGTTTTATTGTATGTCATATATAAGGTCTTTCAATTCAATCTGAGATAGTATTGCAATGACACACATTTAAATCATGTGATATCTTAAATAGAGTATTGGCACAATATCTTGCACATCTAAGTTTTTCTAACCATCCATCCTGCTTATAAAAATATTTTTTTTGTTCCTTTTTTTTTTTTTTTTTCCCAATCACCAAAAATTATTTTCACCCCTTGTCTGGAAGTTCAGCAATGAATCAAAAAAAAAAGAAAAGAAAGACATTTTAAAGGATAATTCTGTGTAACAAGCTTGAATAGAATAAATCAGCACAGGCGTGTACATCCAGGCAAACTGTTGAACTCCAAGTATCAACCATTACAACATTTGTGGGAGTCCTCAACCCCTTTCTGCCCCCGATCTCCCCATACTCCTTCAGGTCATCCCAGTGTCATCAGCTGGCGTGAGCATATGTCCAACACCTCCATCCGTCTGTCTTTCTCTCTGCTCCTCTCTTCCTTGACCTCCTCAACCCCTTTCAGATCCCCAACAATCGTGTCACTTCTGTCGGCTGATGCCCACGTAAACATGTTGCGACCACTTGATATGTTTATACGGGGATTTGGGGATGAACATTTCTGTGTTTTGAGAGAGGAACATCTGGTGGGGGTAAAAGGTTACAGTATAGGGATACCACCAGAGCCAGAGCCCTGCGCAGAATTCCTTCCATCAGATAAATCAAGCCAGCGAGTCACTACAAAACGGGAGGGGCAGGGGAGGGATGAGAGAGTGAGAGGGAGGGAAGGGACATTAACTCAATCCTGCTTTAGAAGAATGGAAAGCTTTGCATAAGATGCGCCTGTGCGGAATGACCAGTTTTCTTTTCCTGTGCTAGTCTCTTTTTCTGCTTCTCTTAGCTCTTTAAATGATTCATCCCATGATTCATTAAAGAAGAAGAAATCCTTTGTTATCAAATCCTGCAAAAATTATTAACTTAATTTTGAGAACCATCACTGGGATATATGCCTCCTTCGCAATGCAGTGCAAGTAAATGGATTTGTTTTTGTGCTCTTCATACCAGTGAAATTTTTTTGCCTTATACCGATAGCACTGACGACAGTTATTTTGGAACTTCTAAAGAATCAGTCCCCATGAACATTGTTAAGGGCCTGTTTACCCAGGCTAAAGAGGACATTGATTTTTGCAAAGATGTAGCTATTGATTTTTTTTTAAATGCAACTGTTAAATGTTGTCAGCGCCACAAAAAATTCCATTGACCTTCAGTGTACTGAAGTGTGGGCAGTCTTTGATATGTCACAACTTTTTTTTTTCATATCCAAAGTGGTTGATAGTGCTTATCACTGGGAACATACACGATAACGCTTTAGACACAACCCCCCAAAAATGTATTGTAGTTTTTGGCCTTAAAACGGCAAATTAAAGTTGAACTGCAACACTGAAAAACTTTAATTACAACATTCGGGCAATAGCAAGTCTAGATCCTAATAATTATTGCCCCCCATAAATAATTAAAATGAAAAGAAACTACTATCTCAGGATAAACACCTAGATTCAGAAGTGAAAAACAAAAAAACAAATGTGATAGACAACAGTTACTTGTATATACAGTAAGTTACTTTACATATTATGGGCCAAAAATATAAAATAACATAGCAGAGGTTGTGGTCTGAATCAAGAACAGCAAAGAATGTATAAATTAGGGGACAGGCTTGGAGGATGTGACATACTGTAGCTGTGATGTCACCTGTTGTTGGTCTGCTGATGATCTGACTATTTTTTGCCAAACGAACAGTTTCTTTTATTTTTGCAGGAGAGATTTGAGCTTGGATGCCTGACAATGATGTATAGGTTGGCTATTGTCTTAGCCAACGTTGTAAGTAAATATTTACATTTAATTTAACATACGTAGTTCTTAAACATTTTTTTGCACTCACAAATGCAAAGAAATGTTCCCACTCTGGGCTATGAACTCCTTTTTTGAGCGCTGATACCTACAAGCCCTGGCCATCATAACATCCCTCCATCCATCTCCAGCTCTCCTTCCTACCATCCTTCCTTCCTCGTCATGTCAAGTTGGACGGAGAAACGAGGCAGGGATGAGTAAAGCACATGTCAGGAGACGTAAGGGATTCTGTGGTGGCCGACGAGATGAAGCTGTCAGAGGAAATGCTGTCAACGCCGACACCCAAGTATCAAGGGCATCTTTGTGTCTTCTCCTCCTCCGTGCCTGTCCTCTGTTGCCTTGCTTAATTACACTGCATGCATGCTGTTCCTGCTATTGTCATTGGTTTGACGTGGCTGCATAGTTGGCATCCTCGGACCAAGTTTTGACACAGTGCCCTGGAGACTAGGCTGAGTTGTTCTGATGCGCTGTTAAAGACTCGTGTGCAGAGGCGTGAGAGCAGAGATCAAGAAAGGGGTCACGTGTCGTCTTTTTGATTGAATATTGCCAAAATGCGGTGTGTTATATGACTGTGTGTGTGTGTGAATTTATTTGTATTTCTAAATTGAGAAATATGTGAGCCCAGTCACACTATGATAAAACTTCTTGGTGATGACAACACTCCCAAAACAAGATGATCCACTTAGGTTTCATAACTGAAGAGTACAGTTTTTGTAGCCCTGTAAATGTGCTGTATACATGTGAGAATTTCTACATGTGCGTATGTGGAAGTGGCATGCGATGGCTGGCAGTGGATTCCTACTTCACACCCCAGATTGACCAGGAAGTAGTTGACAGCTTTCAGTGCCCTGGCTTGCTGCTAATTTCTCCTTTTCCTTCCTGCTAGCCTGGCTTAGCATCAATCACCTCTCCCCGCCTCTCTCTCTCCAATGCTAGTGCAAACCAATTTCCTTAATGCTGATTGCACTGTAAACCAACTCTCTGCACCCACTCCGACTCTTTGTTCCATTTGTGTGTTCATTATTTCTGTCTTTCCTTCCACAGCTTCCTCTTGACTTGACAAAGCAATTATTCAACTGACGAAAGCTGAGTAGCTGGAATAGATGACCGAAAAACTCTGTCATTGGTTCTGACAACTTTTTTTTCTTCACCCGTTGCTCAATGTATACCGTGTGCAGGCTGTAATATTTTCACATAATATAACACCTTTGCTTCCTCTTCTCTTGTTCCCTGACATGAAAGCATAGTGTACAAATGTCTGAATCAGCATCGGATCCAGAAGATTTTCATTGGCACAAACGACTGCTAAATTTAGCCATGCAGAATGCATAGGGCCAGTGAATGAGTGAGAGGGGATCCCTGTTTCCTGTTGAGCCACGAGAAATTCTCTACATGCTTATCACATTTTGGAGTCATTACCAACTGGAGAGGAGGATGACTATTTCTCACGTTTTCTGAATCTGTGCACCAGACCTCATGAGGTCAGGAGCTACGCCTTAGCATATGTGTTTATATGTGCCTCTCTGTTCTCATACTTCCTTTTAACTGTCTCCAAGCAAAGAGAGAAAGAATCCCTTTCGCCATAGCAACAGAGGTGATGAAAATAAACAAAACAAACCACATTGTAAATGTGTGAGACTGGAATGCAATCACGCAGACATTGACATACATTTTTAGTGACAATAGCATTAATTGCCACAAGAAGTGTTATGTCAGACCACAAAGGCCACACCTCTCACCTTGCTGGTATCATGATATAAAGTTATAAAAAATCAGCACCAGCATTCTGTCAACACACCCTTTCACAGGGCCCAAGTACTGTATCTGACAAATAAGATTAACACCACACCATCCAATAAAACATGCAAACAAATGATTTCCTTCCGTTTATAATGCTTATAAATACAACACTCCTATACAAAGGTTTTTTATTTAATTCTTTTTATTTCTGGAGATGAATGTGCAGTCTTGCCAGCTGATGTTTCTGAATAAATTACTTGTGCTGACGCCTTATTGAAGATTTACTTTACAAAATTACTAAAAATGTTTTTATATCAATCCTTAATAATAAAGTTGATTTTATCCAAACATGCTTGAACGAAAATTGTTAAAATGACCCGTCTCTGTGAGCAACCTTAAGAAGAACTAAAAAGACTTGGAAGCAACAACTGAATAAAACAACAGGTAAGACATTTTTAAAAATCATACTAATTAGTGGATGGATGTTAAAACAATAATGCATAAAACACGATGAATAAATGTTTGTAAAAAGATGTTTGTTGATTTGGAATGATTTGGTCATGGAACTATGTGTGAAAATAAATGTTAGAACATACACAAACCAATTCTGTGTCTTTGGCAAAAATTTCCAAACATCGTACGTCCATCCCTTCATCCTGTATACTTGAGGTTGTCTGCTTTCACTTCATCTATCTGAGTGTGCTCAATCGTGTCTGTTTGTGTGTGAAACACTTGCGATCCAGTGGCAGGCTTTTCCCAGTGGAGAGATTGATGAAGTGCGGTGGCCCGTGGGCCAAGGGAGAAGTAGTCCCCTGCTGGGACTTCTCTCCAGCCCGCTGAGCACACCACAGCCACACAGGATACACCACTCAATCTGCTGCTGGCACACACACACACACAACCACATACACACACACGCACACGCTGTGTGCTGGACAACATAAGGGCTCGTTGGAGGAAATTGTAGCTGCGTTTACTCTTGTCTAATGGCTGGCATAGAGCGGTTTAAGTTTCAGTCTTGCCACAGGGCTCACTATTGACATGCTGCTACATTATGTTAGCCTGTGTTTTATTTGGCTCCGGTTAGCACAGTGTAGTGGTGTAGGAAGTGGAGGGGGATATACTTGAAGGACCGGCAAAGAGTCTATTCCAATTCAAACAGTAGAAGTCAAATGCCTGGTTTGCCTCGCCACACACAAACTGCTGGGCAGTCTGAGCAACAGAGGGGATGATACTGTCCTTGTGGTCGTGAGCTTTGAGTTTGCGGTTGGATTTGCAGCATAAATGTCAACAGGTTCAGCTTCCAAAATCAACTGGGGTGAATAGACTGCATTGAATTCAGTCTCTGTGCATGTAATATGTAAGTGTTTAGGGAACGGGGGGCACAAATAGTCCATGGATTTGGGTGCCATGCATATCACATTGGTTTGATGGATGACTCGGATTGCCGTGACGAGGATTCCCCAGCTTCATGAAGCACCGGCGCTAGCACGAGCAGGTCTTTGACGATCAATGACACCCAATTGTCGGGGACTGCCTGGACTGGCAACACCATCTAAGAAATTCCCCTAGAAAGCCCCATGTGCACATACGTGCTTACACTCTGACACACGCATGCATGAAAATTGGAGATTTGGTTGCTCTGAAGAATTACACACATCTCCGGCACTCCAGTGTCTCGGCATGGAGAAAACTTGATGGCTCAGTTGGAGGTGTGTGGATAAGTGGAAGGTCAGGGAATTGAATGGAGAGGGCGCTCGGAGTCTATGCTTTCTCCACGTAAGGCATAGTTGAGGAGGAGCGCTTGAGGCCAGAAGGTATTTATTTTAAGTCTCTTTATCCGATCCATCAGCAAGACCTGTGGTTGCTGGTGAGAGCGGCGCATAGAGTCAGCACAGACTATGTGAGAGGTGTGCATATTTATGTGTGTGTGGGCATGAATGTGTGGAGCAATGAGGGCCAGCGTTCCACACTGCAGGGAGAGGATTATGAGTCTGGAATGCAAGACACTCCTTGACCCCAGTGTGACCTTTTAGGCTAAATCCCTTGCCCATATCTGTCCCTCATGGGGCATGATCCAATTGGTAGCCCTTTTAGAATGCTGACCTCTTATACACCTCATCACTCAGTCTGTCTGAAACATCTCTGTTCACTGACAGCGGGGCCTAAGCTAGCCTGCTAGGATAACAACTGGAGGGTTTCAGACCAGCTCCTCAGGGTACAGGAATAACATTTCTGAACCTGAAATTCAGAGATCTTTTTATTAATGCAGGCCTACTTAAGGAAAAAAAATAAAAAAATATATCACTCATGTTTGGCCTTTCAAGCATACATGTACACCTAAAACATAAATGAAGCATTTCTATTCTCCCTTATATGCCGATCCATTTGCAAGTATGTAGACCAAGAGTGATGTTAATGGAGGTGGAGAGGAGCGAACACATCAGAACGGCGGGTGAGTGGCAGTGACACTGAGCAGCAACAAAGAGCGGGTGGCAAGCAATCACAGAGGCTCTTTTTCCTCCTTCACTTCATTCCCATGACATGGCTGACTAGAGAGATGAGAGACAGATGGGAGCCCCATTTGCTACCGAACGCGCCTGAATAAAATATCATACTTCTGATTAATTCATATATCATCTACATAAAGAAAAAGCATTCTTGGTCTTGTTAAAAAAGCATCTATTGTTGATTGCTGAATTGTCTGTTTATATTCTGGGTGGTAAATCCTGGATTAATGAAATATAAAAATTCATTAAATCGTGCTATATTAACCCCTATAATACCTGTAGTGGACGATTTTTCCGCTGTTTGGCAATGATGATGATGGAGCGGATGTAGAAAGAGAAGAGAAGAAGACAGGAAGTGACAAAGTCAGCTTGTGTCATGCACCTGTAATGTAATAGTGGAAACAGAGAAGAGACACTGATAAATGGGCATTAACTAAGTTGCGTTCCAAAATAACACCTTTTGAGTGCCTTCTCGCACTCAAAAAGACAACATTTTCAACTACAGTAATCCCTTGCACACTCGTGCATCAACAGGAGCGACTTCACCTTATCGTGAATTTTTAGTAGGTGGTCTCATGATACCGTACGGGCATTCTGTTGGCTAATGGTGTCCAGAAATGCGCTACATTCCGTGAGTCTCGGAACGCAGCGCCCTTCCGTGAGACACAAAAGTGCTTTAAACAGTCGATAAGAGTGTGGGAAAAGGTAATACAGATAGAAGCTGTTTTAATATCAGTATGGGGAGGGTTCATAAACGTTTAAATTACCGTACATAATGACATAAATAGTAAATAGTTTGTCGCTATATTGCAGAATTCGTTATTTACGTGTGGTTTCTGGAACGCATTAACTGTGAGTAAAGGGGGTGCACTGTACTGTACATACTATTGTCCAGACAAGTGCAGAGATAGCATGTGCTGTCTAGGCTTTATAAAACTGTGTGTGTGACCATGTTTGTGAAAATGAACACACATGATTGCGTTGTCTCCAGTGTGAGGCTGCACCTCTTGTGCATCCGTCTGACAGGAGCAAAAGAAACAGCTGTGAGGAGCCTGGAAGCTCCCAAACTCTGACCCTCACCTGTGTCACGTCTGCCTGCTGGTGCCATCGAGGTGCATCAATCTTCCACCCTGGCATTTTTTTACCTGTGGCACAATGCGTCACCTACTTGGCCAGCACGTTTCCCCTCCCATCTGTTGCTCCTCAAGGCATCTGTCACTCACCTGTCATTTCTTTCATCAACGCCAGTCTTCCTCCCATCTTATTTGCGGTGGCTTCTTTGAAAGCACGGAGGTATCCATCTCAGTCAAACTGGTGTTCGCTTTGTCCCAGTTACAGGTTTAGCTTCTCTGATGACACATCAGGAAGGTGTTGACTGACAGCGGCACTGCCGTAAAGCATTTTTCTGTCTGGATGGGCTGCAGTTTAATGACGTAAATTAGAAAGTGACTTATTTTTTAAAAGTTGAAGTTTCACCTATACATTCTAATGATAATGTGTTTATGTTATGACATAAGCAACACTTAATTGCCATTGAGGATTCTGTTTCTCTCATATTAACAGCACCAGTCAATCTGAAAGGTACCTGAATAAAGGTGAAAACAAGATCAATATAGAGTCCAACCACCAAATGCATGAATAATAATGAACTGATTTTCTGATTGTGAAGGTCCAGGTGGGTTGATGGCACAAGAGTCCAGGTCCAAGTCTGGGTAGGATTGGAGTTCCAGCCGTCCTCAGATCTGTTTCCACCACCTGGGCCACATCCTTCCTGTTCTTAGCACTGCAGTTGGCATGAAACCCAATGACACAGTGGCAGACGATGATTTCTATTTCTATAAAAGGTCACCAGCAAATATGAAAGGAGTTGAGCCTGTTTTAATTTTTTTAACTGTGGGTGAGGTGTTGATGGTGCCATGTCAGATCACTTGTGTGGAATTTTGACATTTTCACCTTCGCCACCTATTTTTTGTTTTTGTGAAGCGGCGGTGTCTCATCTACCCAGATCTGCAGAAGGTCACTTAACTCCTGCAGAAGCAGACTAAATACTGTGCAGACATATATAGTACATTTCATCTGTCAAACTGCTTGGCATAATCACATGTTGTTGTTTTTGTGCTAAGATGATTATGATTTTAAGATTTTATTTTCACAAACCTGCTTCCTGCTTTTTTCAATGAAGTCACAGAAACCTGTGAATATCCAGTCTTCTGCCACAATTAATAATTATGACAAAACAATGAACTGTGCAAAAAACCCCAAATGTCTGGATACATTTCAAAACAGAATCCACACCATCACTGTTGCAAATCATGATGTGCCATCCATCACTCCACCTGCATACAGTCATGTGTCTTCCCCATAATTCTTTCACACTCGGAAAGCTTATTTCTGTCTTTTTTACTCAGCACAAAGCAGGATATCATATTCACTTCCTATAATTTTCGGAGACCAAGCAGAACAGACAGGTACTCACACACATTTATTCCTGCTACCACTGGCAGCTGCTAACACCTTGGTCTTCTGAAATTTGTTGGTGGCCTTAGGGTCTCCGTCTTTCCACTCTGAGAAGAATGATCAAAGCGACGCAACTCCTCAAGGGGTAAAAACATCACCAGAAACACATTTGCCTTCACTAAAACCACCACACAAGTAAATTCTAATCTATTGACAACCTTTGCTGAAATTCCAGTCTTCCACTGTGTGTGGAAAGACCCCACAGGTAAATCCATAATTGAGAGGCTTTACGGAAGAGTAGAATATCTTGAGGCAAAGAGAAGAGGGAACAATTACTTCATAACATATTATTTTCTTTTGGAAAAAGCTTTTTACTTTTTTAGACTTTCCTCAGAACGTTAAGTCTAGTAAGAGATTGCGAGAGGCTATTTTAGCCATCAGTGGCCTCCGCAGACCCATCGTCAGTGTTATCTGAAGTATTGCACAAATAACGATCAGAGCAGCTCCATTCTCTGGCTGGGTCTAGACAGTAAATCCAGTCTGGTGAGGGCCAGACAGTGATTTTGTTTCACATTTCCGCCCAAGACACAGGCAAACGCAAGGAAGAAGGGAATAAAATAGATAAAAAAGTGCCCCTGGCTGTGGTCCAAACTCCGGCCATATCAGTTAGGCTTTGCTGCCACGTGGCATATGGTACAAGACAAACTGTCAGCCTTTTCTCCTCCTGTCTCTACTTGCTCAGAGATGACAGGAGCAAGAGCATGTTTGTGTCCCGGCAGCAGGCATCAGGCAGGCTTAGTGATGATTTGGGGGAAAATGGGTGAAAGGCAGACCGTCTTGCTGTGGTGAGCAGTGATGCGTTGCATGGGTGGGCGTGGGGGGTTACACAGTAGCTTCAGGGGACAGCACAGTGGCTGTTGTGAAGAAACTACAAATTGATCAAATTGTGGAGGCAAGACTTTAGGCCTATTATCTGGGTCATGTCAATGTCTCTCTGGTCTCTATCACAAGGCAAGTAGAATATATATTTGTTTCTTAAGAGCCCATGCTATATGAGTCAAAATGAAATAGAATTTTTTTATATATGTGTGTAGAAACAAATTGCATGCATGTGTTATTTACACCATGCCTATGCGACAAATAGAGAGCCAAAAAACACAAACATTACCAAGAGTGTGATACTTCCTAGGACTTTTTTGTCGAGGTTAACCCAAAGTCATATATAATTCAGTATATACAGTGTGTGTGTGTGTGTGTGTGTGTGTGTGTGTGTGTGTGTGTGTGTGTGTGTGTGTGTGCTGATCCCGTCTGAGGGTGGGATCAGCAGTGATCACAGCACCAGCTATCAGTGTTGACTTCAACAGACCCGTATCCCAGCAATTAGCCTAGCATGGTGCCTGCTCTCCGTCTTGTCTTACTGCTGAGGGTGCTGTCCTGTGCAGCTCAGGGATGCATGCAAAAGCGAGGGCGTTGTCATCACTTGTCACCACACTTTTGTCATAGTCCCATAGTTTCACTGGATCCCTCCAGCCCCTTGTCACTCTGCCAGGCTGGAAACAGCTGGTTACCAAGGAAGGGTGCATGGTTCATGCAACAGCTTATGCGGTATTCCATTTAATTTAACCTCTTTCTCTATTTTTTTATTACTTCTTTGATGCAAAATAATATCTGCTTGTGTATTCATGTTTTGGGCCGTTCATACCAGCTAATGTCACACAGGTTGGATGAAAGCAGCTCCTGACTCCAACAACCAAACACCCCAATTCCTTGTAAATCAGCAGTGCTGATATTAGCTGTTGAAGGCTAAATGGCCATTATGGATCCTCAACACTCTGACACGTTGTGACCTGCCTCCTCTGGCGAGGTATGTAGCTCTGTGTGTGGGAAACACGTAGGCACATATGCATGCATAGTTACTCACTGCTCTGTGTGTGGGCCATGTTTGCCACCACTTAGTGACAGGTCAAACTCCCATGGTGTGATCAAACAGCGGCTACAACTCTCTAGAGTTCCCACAACACTCCGCCTGGTGGAGAGTGGACAATAAAAACAAGAGTGGTGGGCTTTCATCACAGGCTTTACCAAAGCCTGTTCTGTTCTTACTCACACATTTGGCCTAACTTTGTAAAGGTCAAATCAAAAACTAATTGTAGCTTGGAGTTGGAAGCGGCTCCAGAGGGCACAGATGGCATTTTATACTGCATAAATAATAAAATCAAAGGATTCCAACATTCATGTTCTGGTCACCGTTTTTTTTGTTGTTGTTATCTTCACCATTTACTGGAATCTGAGATTTGCTAAATTCATTTAGGCAAGAAAAACTCGTGGTATTACTTGAAACATTTGAAAATCAATTAGGACACCTAAAATAGCCAAATAATTCCTTCAGTGCACACAAAAGAGGATCTTTCAGAGGCGGTGTATACTTTAGACAAGTCGCCCGTTCTTCCTTGGGCCACATAGACACAAGACAAATAACTATTTACATGCAAGTCCTCAGTCAATTGTCCCCCTTCTCCCTTCTCCAGATTCAATGATCACAAAAAAACAACACATTGTTTTCACTTTTTGCATCATGTTTGCGTTCATCAACATCTTTTTCTCCAGGAAACAGTAGACACTCAATGGATAGTGATGACACTCTCCTGGATGTTTTGCACTCAGATGCTAACTCTAACTTGTGCAAACGGTGGTGATTATCTCAATGAAAAATTGTCAGTTAACCAAGAGTTACTGTACTATGAAGGAGACCCTATCTGTAGCTCTGCAGCACTATCAGTCCCAGGTCCTGTCCTCCACTAATAGAATTGTCCTCCACCCCAGGCTGCGTATCACCGTAGATCTGTGGGATAGTCTCACTGCAGTAGGAAGGCTCCGTGATTGAATAAAGTGCCCCTTTCTGACTCCCTTACAACACAACAGCATCAAGATGGGCAAGTTCAAACAGGGGCTTCCTTTGGAACTGTGATGAACAACTCAATGAATCCATGCATTTTTATACCTATCACCAGGTGGATCATTCAAATTATTTTTACCTTTAATTCTAGGGAGGGAACCAGAAACAATGTGTAGTTCATGGTGTTAGTCTTCAGTTCACACTGAATATACTCTTAATTGTCATAAAATGCCTGTTCAGATGTTATATATCTATAATGTAAGGGATTTTTTATTAATTCACTTTTTGATGTCTGTTTTCTTATTGCATTGAATGCGGAATACAAAATCTGAAACCTTTTGGCAATAGTTGAACACCCGTTACTACACATGAATGAGCATTATATTAACATAGTGTGTTTTAAGCACAATATCATTACACACTCATTAGACGTTCATCCGTTGCTTATGAATGCTTTAATTAAAGTGTAACCAGCATCCTGTGACCTACTCAACTGGCCTGTGTATATGAGCCCTGTAACTTTTAGAAATTCATGGTTGGTGTGTAGAAACATCTCCCACTTTTTTGCCTTTGTGTTCAGATAGCCACCCGCCTGGTGTGAGTGACAACTAACAAAACGATAGGCTACAGACAATGACATAATGAAATTCAATCCTTTCCACCTGGAATCGATTGTTACACCTTGGGGTGCAACATTTTAAGA
Source organism: Antennarius striatus (assembly GCF_040054535.1). Taxonomy (NCBI): domain Eukaryota; kingdom Metazoa; phylum Chordata; class Actinopteri; order Lophiiformes; family Antennariidae; genus Antennarius; species Antennarius striatus. The sequence continues at coordinate 13,021,096 of NC_090790.1, forward strand.
TTAGGTTGCTTTATCCTGGAAGAAAATATAATAATTTTGAAGAAGCAGCAATTTTTTTGCTCATTCTCTCATTGACTCCAGAAAAACAGTGACTACAATCTGGCTGTCAGCAGAATTTACACTGTTTTTTTAGACCAGCTTTATTACATCAGTGAAGGGAATGGATTTGCTAAAGTTTAAAATCTATTTGCTCTAAGTTGTTATTCATATTGCTCTGCAGAATTATATATGTCTGGTGAGAAGATTCTATTTATTTAATCCCCTTGTTGTTTGAAAATTCCGCTCACTTCGAGATATAAGCACAGCATTATATTATGTTATGGTAGCTCCTCACTAAATGCCACTTCTGCCCGTATAACTGGAGCTTATATAGCGGCATACCAGTGCAGTATCTGTGTGGGCTGTGCTGGCTGGCCTCTGGCTCCATGTTACGAGCTCCTGGACTATGGTGCCATTACTTCCACAGACACCTAATGAAGTTATAGCAGGGCTGCAGCTATAGGGCAACGACTCCCTGTAGATTGCTGGGTCTGGGCCTGCACGCAAGTATACACACAAATGCATGCATGCACACACTCACACACATGTTCAGTGGTTACTTATGCAGGTCCGAACTATGGCATGGTGGACAAGTCATTCTATAAAGAGGCCATTGTCTCTTCCCATCCCTCCGTGCTTTCTTTCCTAAATTGGAGGGGTGGGGTAGATTGATGTCTAATCTGCTATGTAGTGGGTGGCTAGGTATAGCCTCACTGTCTCCGTGTCATGGTAAACACACACTAAGTCCTCTTGACCACCCTGGAGTACTCATTGGGTAACTCTTAAAAAGCCCAGGCAACGCAATTATCTTTTATGACTTGCCAGAAAACCCTGGCTGTGGGGAGACTATGATTTCCATATTTGGAGGAGGGGCCCGTGTCATCATCAGAGAGCCCTTCATCAAATTTGAAGTTAGGTCTAAAACACTAAATTACAAAAAATACAAAATTCGGAAGACACAGAACAAGAGTTACCAGATTTAAATAAAATAAAGCAGTGACGGTGATGCACAGGGGAAGCCCAGATAAAATCAGCTGATGCTTTCAGACAAAAACTTGTCTCATAGAAGACATCATCTCTGAAAGTGAGGAGACAGAAGACTGGGTCGGGGCTTCATTTGGGATTAAAAGGTTAGTGATGTTTTTTCTTCAGGACCTCGGTTATGAATAGCCTTTAAAGCAATCAATATGATCTTAACATCAATTCCGAAGGAAACACAGAGCTACTAATCGCAGAGCTTTTGCGATGTGCACTCTTGCAAAATGTCAGTTTGATCTTCACTGCCATATATTATACAATTAGCAATGTTTTCTACCTTATATATTTTGATAACACCAATCAGCAATATGTCTGTTCGGTCTTGTAGCTCCTTCTTGTGTTACTTTTGACTTAGTCCCAGTTTGTGTGTCATGTTCTCTCAAGAATTTGTGAAGCTTACGTAAAGTATCAGCTGACAAAGAAGAAGACTGCACGTATTAAGTAAGCAGTGATATAACAGGCAGTGTATGATCGTAGCATGGACACGTATGAAACGCTGATCAATTGTGAAGGCCAAGAATATATTTGGTAGGATCCAAACCGGATCTGGATTTGTTCATTATATAATAACAGTAGTACTTGTATCACTGGTGACTCTGTTTTTCAGGTAGACTGCAATAAAGAACAGCCAAGATACAAGAAATAAACATTGACTTTGTGAGTAAATGTCTTCAGGCTCTTGGAATTATCGGCCCATGCAGGAGGACAAATTTATTTGTCAAGAAATATGAAAATAATTTGGTTTCAAGTCTAGGAATAATGAAGACTAAAATAAGATGACTTTCTGTTTAATTTTTTGTTTTAATTGTATTAAATATTTAATTTTAAAATTTTAAAATCTCACTGTTTTTTAACATAAGACAAGTTTTCTTGATTTAGATGTTCAGTTTCATAAAAATAAATGTAAAGTAATGTATACCTGATTGATTGATTGATTGATTGATTGATTGATTGATTGATTGATGATATGAGTCTTTCAAAAACTGTAATATGACCTGACCTATGACCCAACTGTGACCCAATTTATGATCCAACACACCTCTAGTAGGATGATACGATCTGTAAAAATGCAATGATTCACTTTTTTCCCTCCAAGTGAACACAATGGGATGTTGGGATCTCACGTTTCAGTAAATACAATGAGGAGCAATATTCCACTATCCGAAGTAGCATCTGAATGCTTCATCATCGCTTTAGATTTTTAAAAGCTTTTTATTTTTAAATACAACCCAAAACAACACATTGGATTAAAGTTTAACCAACTGCGAAATCTTTGAAGGCGTAACAATGGCAAATTCAGATTTTGATTGCTTGAGTTGGTGTTAAACGTACATTTTAATAAAAGGGTTTCCTTAGAAGCAATTCTTAATATCTGCAATTTGTGTTATCCATCAGCAAATCTGAGGAAAACCATCAATCAGGAACTTTGAGCCAAATGAGGAACTGTGAGGTTTTGTTATCTTCTTGTATGTTCCTTCAATTGCATGTGCAGAGACCGTTGTCTGTGCTTTGAGGGCGTACCGATGGTCAACAGTGCAAATCAGTAAACTGGGGTGGGCCATTATATATGGTCTTTACCTCCCTTAACTGATGTTCAGAGGCAGGGGCAGGAGGGAACCTACAAGAATGTCAGCTATCAATTACTGAAGCCCTCCCTCCTGCTCATCTCATTTAAGTGCAGATAGATGGACCTGCTGTCTCCAGCACATCCATCAGGAAATGACCATCGGGAAACTACAGACTACAGGAAGTGGGTTGGTTGGACACCACACATTCGAGATAGAAAACATTTCGTTTTCAGTCCTGACGTTTCCAATGTTTTCAATTAGTATTTTTTTAATTCCTTCTTTTTACAACCTGTCTGATGACTGTGATTCTCTCATTACTTTCCTCGCTCTCGCCTCTCTTTGCTGTTTCTTTTTCTTCAGACCCATATGGTTCTTATGTTCATTATGTGTGCCATGACCTCAGTGATTCCTTGTAGAATTGATCCCAAGTTCTCCTAATTATCTTGTGCCTTGATAAATTGTGACAACCCCAAACTGAAACTACAGACTTCCCAGTGGTGAAATCTTTTTACATTTACTCAAATACTTGCACAAAAGTAGTACTTACGTGCAGTGCTGTACTTAAATAAATTTTGTGTATGTGCTATTTTCCATAAACTACACAATGGGGGCTGTGATTCCATACTAAAAAGGACATCTGTCTATTTAGGACATCTTTCAGGTGTTTCAGGTGCTTGTGAGTTGTTTGTCATTTGTTTGAAGACTGAATTTAAAAAAAAATTTGAGGCCCAAAGACATTCAGCAAGTATATTTTTTAAAGCAATACAGCTGGTTGTCATAGTACACCAGCCATGAGCTGCTGCAGTCACACTCTCCATATTGCCTCAGAAAACACCGGCCAGAGCTTTGTATTACTACCAACATATCTGTTAATCTTTATGAAAGTGTTTGCACAGTCTTTTAATGTAGTTGAGCTCGTAGCTGAGAGGATGCTTTTGTGTGTATCAGTTAGGAAGTGTCAGCACAAATCTGCTGTTTATCTCTGGATCATCATTATGGGAAAGAATGAGTTTCTACATTGTTGTAAACATAAGTACACTGTAAAAAGAAAAACAGTACGTCAGAGTTTTGCAAGGAGTGAATGATGAATTTCAGTCAGCATACATTTGCAAAGGATTCTAGACCACCACCTCTGATAAGCATTACTGGAAATTTGAAAAGAAACGCTGACATGAAGTGTTTCATGAAGTAAACTTCTGTATTATAATGAACAAATCTAAAAGCATGATAAGCATGCATTGCCTCAGGGTTCCCTTGTGAGCTTTTGGAAGGTCAGACTTCTAGATTAGAACTGAGTATGAGACGTTAGAACTGGCCATCATTGATCATCAGCACTTAAACAAAGCCATAGTTTAAAGGTCCCATATTATGCTTTTTTAATTCATGTCATTCAGCTACCGGATGTCCAACTACACTGTATTTGAAATGTCTTGTCCCAAAGTGAGCCGTGGTCTTCAATATCTTTGATTGAATATTGCATTTGTTGGTTTACTTGCGCCACTCGAATGCGTCTGCAATACAGATCGATCGATCGACATAGTCTGGAACTTTTTTAACTTTCAGTAACTTCGCTACTACACTTTGATATAACGGTTGATTTTTCGGCCTTAAGCGTGGACCCACTTCCTCATGTTCGCCCAGACTTTGCTGAACAAAGACTCGTGGCTCATTGTGTAAACATGATCAGACTGGCCGGTGAGATAATAAAAGCAACTCTAGGAAAATACGATCGTTTTGATTCGGTCCCGGCTATGAATTCCTAAAACTTCAAATATCTATTGATGCAGGAAGTGTTTGTTTACCAGATTCTAGGAGTTGGTCGGGTTAGGGAGGACTGCTATGAAGAGACCTGAAAAAGTGTGATTTTCATAATAGGATCATAATAAAAATGAATCACTCTGACTTTCTAAATTAAGTTCCTTCAATGGTACTTGCCTTGTCCATTCTACTCAGAACAATTAATAATGCCCTGACTTGCTCAAAAACATGAAACTAGAAATCCTAAATCCAGGCATGTATCTTGATCCAATCTAAGCATAAACCATTCCTTTCTTCTAGTAATTTGTGTTTAATGAAACACTCACACAGTAGCATATTTTAGACTCTTGAACCGATGGGTCATTACAGAATTGGAGGATATTTAATTCCCACCCATCAAATTTTAATAATCCATGTACTAAAACTGAAACTAATAATGCCCTTTCTGAGTAGGTTTACTTGTCGTGAGCGCACATCTAAGAAAAGACTAAAGAAAATATGCTTGAAAATAGTTTTTATATGTCTAAAGTACCCCTAAAATGTATTTTTTTCTTGTACTACCCCCCATGATGAAATTGAATCTCAAATAAAATATATAAAATTAAATTAAAACTTCCTTTTTTATCATTTGTTTTATTGCTGTCTCTTGTAACTGTGTGAATATTTTTAATAAAAATAATATTTCAAACAATTATTAGTCATGTCCCACAACATGCATGCAACCCCGTTACCATACCCTTTTCAGCATGTTCGAAGAAGAAGAAAGCAGTGAATCACATGATCCGCTGGACTTGACATCTTGACATCATCAAACAGTTTTCCAAAAGAATGGGTAGACCAATGGTACGTCCTCTCTTCTACTTTTCATATTTTTTATGCATAAAATTAGAATTTGAAATTTTTCAAATAATTTTTTATTGGCATAGGTAATCGTCCTCTTTGTCAGTAGTAACAGTTAGCTAAGCAGCTAGCTTCTTCTCCTGAGAGAAAGCAAACACTGGTACGGATTTGCAGCCCTGTTACATGCAACCATCTTACTGTGATTATTATTAAGTATTTAAACACCAAAATAAGTCATGTAATAAATATTGTACCATTGATCTGTAAGCTGAGCTAATCAAGCCTTTGATAGTTTATTACCTATTATTGATGAATAAAAATCAGAAAAGTGAAGGGTTATTTTTCAAGAATTTGGAAACCCGAATGTCCTCTAATTCTGGAATGATCCTGCTAATGTTACTTGTTAAAGTATTGAACTAACCCAATGAAACACATCGAAGTCTGCACTTACCTCAAATAAATTCAGATTTTTACATTCCTGTAGGAGAATGAATGTCTAGTGTTTATCGTAGGCTTGATCAGTGAATGCTCCTCTGACCTTTAGTTGCTGTCCACTGGCAACAAAGTTTCCAGATAATATCCGTTATATCAGGAAAGCTGGGGGCCTTCACTGAACAACCCTCATTGCAGTGATGTGTGCATATGGAGGCTGTACGACCGCAGGGAAACAACCGGGTGCCTGTGTTGGTGTATCATATGGGACAGGCAGTGTCACACCAGGGCCTTAACAGGCACACTGATCATCCCTGTAGAGAACAAGGAGAAGGGGAAGGTCTGACTCCCACGTGTCCCCAGGCCCTGACTACAACCGGGGAGCCTGCCTGCAGAAGCTGGTGTGTCTGTTTACCATCTGACCAGGGGTCTCCACAGTCGGCGGCAGCGCCTCGTCTGCACGGACTAGAAATGTCTTGTGAGGACGGGAAAACACGCTGTGAAGACAAGAATATGGAAGCTGACAGAAATAAATGTGTGTTGGGGGAAAGGCGAGAGGCAGGGAGGGAATAGGAGACGCAGCGAGCGACGGGGGTCCCGATGAGCTGAAGAGATCGTGCTGGCATGGTGGCCAGAGGCTTTTCGGCTGAGTGGGCACCACTACCTCTCCTTTCCCTCCCGCTTTGAAGCTGCAAGCTGGTGCTCAGATGCTAGGAAGTGTATTTGGCACACAGGCGCACACACATTCAGATGCTGCCGTGGCCTCGTTGCCTGCTTTCACTCACCACTGTGTTTATCCCCAGCTGCGCCTGTGCCAACGTCTGCCCATGAGTGGTGTACACAGTAAATCAGAGGCTAGGCTGTCTTTTGTGGTGTGCCTGCTACTTTGTATAATAATTGTTTATTATCCCACTGTGGATCTTTTCTCATATCTTGGGATCATAGCATCACTTGACGGAAATATCTAACCATACCAGCAATGCATTTTGAGTGATTGATTTCAGGTGAACGATAGCAAGATGAATGAGAAAACAGCTCCACAGGCCATCTAGAGGAAGGCCTACGTCCTTCAGAATGTTGTTTTTTGTCTAATTATTAAGAACTTTAACTCTTGGATTGCTGAGTAAACATTTAAAGTTAATGCAATGTGTTAGAGGAGATCTGCCTTAATTTTTTTTTTCTTGGTAAGATGGTTTCAATTATTGGTGGAAATGGAAGTGCTTCAAGCCAAAGAAACTTCAGGAGGTCCTGATTTAACTGCTTCTATTTCCCACTGGGAAATCCATTCCTCCAGTGTTTATTCTTTTTATTTAACTCATTCCTCATCCCTCCTAAAAATATGTGTCCAGTCATTCTGTCTCCAGGAATAGATAGCATCTATAGCTTAAACAGATAGCATCAGCCAAATGTAGCTGCTCAGTAACAACTAAAAAATGAAAATTCTTTGCAGCTTTCCTCTTGTTTCATCCTAACCTTACCCTTCTTTCTCACATAGAACCTTGCAAATATTATTCAACTTGTTTCTAGTCTTTTTCTGCACATCTCTCAGTTTCTTCCTCCTGCCTCAAGTTTCAAGTTTATTTATTCTTTTAAAGCCCAGATTCACAGAAGTGTCTCAAAGGGCTTCTTACCGCTCATGACTTTCCTACTTCTCACCCTCAGTTTGAGCAGGGCAGAGATTTGGGTCTGGGGTTGGAGAGACCATAGCGGCGATGCAGTAAAGCGATTCTGATTTGTGCCCACAGCCATCAGCATCACTCTGCTTGGCTTGTCAGTCTGCAGGAGCATCAAAGCACGCTTTCTGGGACTGCTGTCACTAACAGTAATAGATATCATTTCAAAACCATCAGTCCTGCCCATTCTGTCTGGCTCGATCCAGTGGCTGGGGCCCACCTTGGCCACGGTTGGATGGGCCTACTCCGTGCGCGACACACAAGGGCCCTGGCGCCGGTCTTAACTGTTAGGTCACGGTCTGATATGTAGACATTCATGGATGGTTAACTCAGTAAATGTGTTGATATGACCAGAAAGCTGCAGTGAGTGTACGGCTGAGAATACAGTCGGGCGTGAGCTCTGTCATGTGAGGCGGGTTCACAAGTGGAGAAAAGATTTAGGAAATTTTGGCATGAATATGTTGAAGTCTGGTATGCTTCATGTCTGGTTTGGTTGGGTGACTGTTTCAACTAGCCATCACAAGCAGTGTCAGTCACACACACATAGACACACACTCACATGCATAGGATCATTCTGTCCTCCTACACCAATCAGAGCCTGTGTACAGCCACTAATGGCTATTAACCACCCAGCCGGTGGTGCGAAGAATCTGACATCAAGACTGTCATTCTGCGTTAGGCCCACATTTCAACAAGACTCATTCTAAAATGGCGACACTGGGGCTGTGCGTGCGTGCATGTGTGTGTGTGTGTGTGTGTGTGTGTGTAGGTGTGTCTGAGTGAGACCTAACCCAAATCCTAAAAACACATAAGTGTATTTTTGTAACAATTTCTGTGCAAATGTCACCTGCAAGTTTTCACACCCTCTATATTCACATGTAACCCAAAGACAAGTTATTGTATTGTTGGTCTAGAGTTAGAATATTGTTTGTGAAAAAGAAGCATCATCATCATCATCATCATCATCATCATCATCATCATCAGCAGCAGCAGCAGCAGCAGCAGCAGCAGCAGCAGCAGCAGCAGCAGAATCAGCTGAACACCTGACTATTAGGTTTTCATTTCAGTGTTTGGTGTAAGAAAAGTGACAACATACAGGAAGCCGATTAAAAGCTGTTTCCTGATACAGTTCTAGTTTGATTCATGGTGGTATCTACTATCTCGTATCAAACACCCTGACCCTGAGTGTATATTCCGTTTCACAACTCATCTACCCTTTTGGTAAGCAGTTCTCTTTTCCAAATAATCAAAGTCCAGGGTGTTTATTTTTATTTCTCTCCTGCATTTTATCTTTATTTTTACATTTCAGTACATTTAGCAACATCAACAACAATTGACATTGCTTCTTTGGATCCCAGAAATTGGTGTTTATTTCCAGATAATGTAAAGATCTTTTGGTTTATTATGATCAACTAGCATTTGTATATGTATTTAATGGATGGATGGATGAATGGATGGATGGATGGATGGATGGATGGATGGATGGATGGATGGATGGATGGATGGATGGATGGATGGATGGATGGATGGATGGATGGATGGATGGATGGATGGATGGATGGATGGATAGATAGATAGATAGATAGATAGATAGATAGATAGATAGATAGATAGATAGATAGATAGATAGATAGATAGATAGATAGATAGATAGATAGATAGATAGATAGATAGATAGATAGATAGAGAGTACAGTAAGTTGACAGAAAGTGCTTACGACACACGGCCACGTTGCCTCCCCCTGCCCTCCTCCTTGTCTCCCTCTTACATGCTCTCGTCAGCTAATTATACAGAATTAGAATCTTCTTTCACACCAGTGGTGTCAGGGCGCCTTAGCTTGATCTGTCAAAGCCCCTTGTGACTGGGTGCTAAACTCACGACAGTTGATGAGTGCGAAGCCCGCCACAGCTAATTGTAAGTGAAAAGCTGGACAGGACTGACAGAGCAGGACAAACGGGAGGGAGGACTCTTTGTTTGAGGACAGATGCAGGGGGGGAGATTCTGTTTGTGTTTTGCAGGTGGGAAGGTGTTGCCCAGTTTTGTTGAACGGATGGGGGGAAGAGGCAAGTGTGTGTATATGTTTTTGGGGGGAGGAGGCTCCCGCGACACTGAAATATCTGCTCAGCAAGGAGGAAAAAAAAGGAGGACTGGAGAAAGGGATGGAGAGAGGAGAAAGCCAAGTGTGGCAAAACAGGTAGGTGTGATGAAGGAGAACAACAAATCTTTTCTTTCAGGGCATGTCGGCCAAGATCTTACTCATCAGTCTTCACGGCCTGTGACCACCATCAGCATGACAACACTAGAGCCAGTGTGTGTGTGTGTGCACGTGTGTGTGTATTTATGTATTTCTATGAAAGGCAGTCCTGTCATTTCTGTGATGCTATGATTGTGTGTTGTGTTACTTCAGTGTGAAACCTGTGACATATGCAAGTGCACATTTGCACATCGTATACCGTATCGGTGTTTCAGTCTGTTTAAATTTATAAATATGTTTATTTGATGACAACAATTTTGAAAAATACTTAATAATTTTCATGTGAATTTTTTTCTTTGATCATGTGCTTATGTATGGTAGCATGTAAGTGAATTTTACATCACTGTGTTCCAGTTAGCCTCCCGTGAATGTCTGTTAATGTAATATTAGGTTAATGCTTACTTGCCAGGCCAAATTAATTGTGTCACCCGTGCAGGAAGGACATGATGTGTCGTGATGGGAGGTTGTCACCTGTCTCTTCAGGGCATCTGGATGGCAGAGTCCACACTCGCATCGCGCAGTGTGCTGCAAAGCAAATAGTCTCTTTGTATTTCTTGAATCCTTGTGTCTTTTATTAATTTATTAGAATTATTTCTCACTACACCTTGTCTGATTCTTCATTATTATAGTTATTTTGAGACCAAATGGGACACATTTATGCTGTTTGTTGTGTAAAATTCTAAATTCAACTTTGCTTAATTTTAAGAAGTATTTTGTGCTTTTGAACATCTCTCATGTTTGATCTGTATGTGTCCAAGCTGTGAATTTTAAACATACTAATGAAAAACAGATATTGCTTTCACTTTCTTGTTTTTATTTGTCTCTTATTCTGTTTCTTTCAACAAATTTTTTTTTCTTAATTTTTTATATTAGAGGCTGAAATTGAATTATTTACCTAATGGTTTTGCTTAGATACGTAGATCATTGTGTTGATGATTACAGCCATTATTTTAGAAATCCAGAGGAGCTGTTGACCTTCGATTTATGTGTTTGCTTGAAAGCTAAACAGGCAGCCACCAGGACTCAGCAGTCAGCCAGTAGCCTCCACTCCAACAGTCCTCTCACCCACTTGAAGACTAGAAACAGCTTTTCTCCAGATAGTGTAGATTTGTGTGGATTAAGCCTCAACTCACAGCTGAGGGCTTGGAGAGATTTTGTACAGAATAGGCCAGGAAGCTGTTTGGAATTGGATGTTGTTCCTCCCCTCTCATCATTATGCTCAAGCCTTCACAAAAGGCCCAAATCTCCCAGTGCCTTTGAACTTCTGTTTCAAAATGAAAGACATATCCAGAGGACAGTCTTTTCTTATTCCTCATTTTCCTGAAAGGGGGAAAAACAGGGTGGCATAGAAGAGGGAAAAAGGGCTTTACAACCTCATTTTCCCTCATGCGCCCCCGTCTTTTTCTTCCGGCCTTGAGCTGCTTGTTGGAGGAAAAGGGAAATTTCTGAAAAAAACAACAACATTTTTTTCTCCCAATCAACCAGTGCCCTCATCCTCCTTTTTGTCAGCATAGAAGAGGGCAAAAGGGTGAAAGGAAGGGGGGGGGAGCAAGTGGAAACATGGCTAAAGGAGAGTACGAGAAAGAGGGGACTCTGGAGACAGCTGTTGGAGAGGTTAGTTAGAGATTTCCTACCATTAGCTTCAGTCCTGGCCAGCTCACCCACTTGAAGCAGACAAGAGCCCAGGCAGCCCAGAGCCCTAATATATAAAGGAAAGGACCCAGCTTGATCCTGTAGAGAAATTGTTTACAAGTGGGACCCTCAATTCCTCAATAGAGTGGAGCACCAGGAAGAGGGACAGAAAGAGAAATGTAGAGAAAGAATTTTAAGAACAAATGAAACTGCATACTGAAAGAGGGAAACAGAATCTGCCAAAACACAGGAGCAAGAAGTGAAAAAGAACAGAGCAAGAGTCATTAAGGATGGACCGAAGGAGAAGCTTAGAACGTTGCTGTCCGTGATGGGATCAGCTGCTGTGATTGTGAATTAACTATAGGGAGTGGAGGAGGAGGGCAAGGGGTCTTTCTTTTTCTTTTCAAAGCCAGAGCAAACAAGGAAATGAGTCTATAATCATTTCCTGAAATTGTCTTCCTCATTGCCTCCCCTCTCTGGGGCCATCAACTCGCCTCCATTCATTAGCAGTCTATGGCCTGATTAAAGGCTCATTGTCCCACAGACACGGAGGGGCGCACTGACAGGAGAAGCAAACCAGGTAAACATTTGGAGCCTCCTAAACACATTAAAAAAAGGTGCCCTCTATAAAACCACTTACGCTGGCACAATTTGCAATTGCACCTACTAACCTTAAACCTGCTATGGAGGCACTAAACATGTGCAGCACCGGAGAAGCCCAAGTGTTGCTTTAGACACCTCTAGAAATGAAATGAAGCATGGAGGAAGAAGTGGAAACAGAAAGAGTACCAATGCCATCACTGTGGTATGTCAATACAGTGATGATAAATGAACATGACTACATTGATTTCACTCCATACAAGCAGATAAACTGATTTTAGCTAGGTGCACCCAATAAGCATACTGATCTCAGTAAGAGCTTGTGGCAGCATTTCTTGAAATCTTTCTTTATCAACAGCTCACAAATGTTGGAATAGACCTCTTTGCTTTGGGTGCTTCAGAGTCTCAGATTGCCAAGCTCCCCAGAGATGTACAATAGAAAGAGAGGGACTTTAGTCTACTGCTGTCCATCTGAGTTATATACCAGTTTATACAAGCATGCACAGCCTTAAGCATCTGTCATCCAGCAAGTTAGATAGTCCTATTGCAATGTATGGGCAAAAATTGTTCATGATATATTCCATAACCTATTACACTTTAAAGATATTCATGTTCAATTACTTTCCCAATTAATATAATTTCCACAAAGAGGAAAAACACAATGTCACAAAATGCGCACTTGCAATTGTCTATTTGAAACTAAACAGTGCTACCTTAACAGAGATTCGGAAATAACCTTGATCTCCTCTGATTGAAGAACATTTATTTAATTTAAGCTTGACCTGACAGGCCTCTTTGAAAACGCTGAACTCATCTGACAGAAGTCTGAGCTGTAATCCATTAATGAGCCATCACATCCTTTCCTGCCTCTCTCGTCCTGTGGTACAATGCAATAATCGGCAGCCATTCAGACACACAAGGTACTTTTCTGCAATGAAGAAAATTCAAGTGCCGACTGCCGGAAACTGAGCAAACAAAATAAGCTTTTTGCTTTGTCCAATGTCCCCGCAGAGAATCTATGTTGTTATCTGAGCCAGGTATCTTTTTTAACGTGTTTTTGTTGTATGATTCATAGACGTACGAATTTTTTTTTCCGAATATATGGCTACATTCCACGTATTTATTCACAGTTAAAGAAACTATGTCACATTTTTCATTGTCTTCCTGTGCTTAGTGTTATAACATTAAATTCAAGATCCTTAATTTGCAAAAAAACATCGTGTGTAAGAACATGATGTTTTAGTTTATGAATGATCTTTTTTTGTGGTGGATCTGCAAAATTTGTTCCCAAAATTATGAGATAAGGTATTAAAACAAAACCCACTATAAGTGCAAAAACTGCCGATTGACCAAGGGTTGAGCCGGGTAGTCGTTTCAGACGAGTGTCCGGTACGGACAAAGCATTTTTGACAAGTACGAGCAGGACATGAGTAAAACTCGTCAATACTCATGCTCGTGCTGAGGGACAATCCTCATAACCACCGGTCTCCAACCTTTTTTGTGCCACAGACCGGTTTCATCAAAGACAATATTTTCACAAACCAGCCTTCATTTGCTCGATATTCGTTAATGACGCCAGGACAGTTGTAGTCTAATATTAAATCATCTGCAGTGGATTTATGTAAAATGCAGACATCAAAAGACAATTAACAACTTTTTATAAAATAAATTGATAATCACCGCGGTACACTGGCGTCGTGCCCGGAGTGTCCCCCGCCTCACGCCCTGAGACTCCCCCGCAACCTGCCTTAGCGGATTAAGCGGGTTGGAAGATGATGATGAAATTGATAATCAGCATCTCTGTAAACAAAAAAACTGTAAGAAATACAATCTGCCCTCACACATTTGCGCATCGACACTCGCGACTTCACCTCATTGCTGAGTTTTGTTAGGCAGTCACGTGTTACCGTACGCGCATTCTATTGGCTGACGGCATCGTCTCAAACTTACGTGAGACACAAAAGTGCTTTAAACAAACGATAAGAATGTGTGGGAAAAGGTAATACCAGTAGAAGGTGGTTTAATGTCAGTATGGGGACAGTTCATAAATGGTTAAATTACCGTTAATAATAAGATAAATAGTTCATTGTTCTATCGCGGAATTCGTAACTCACGTGTGGTTTCTGGAACGCATTACCTACGAGGAACGAGGGCGCACTGTAATTATATTAAAACTCAATTCAATTGATTGCACTGCTGAGGTTTATTTTGAAATATACTGACTTCACATATACAATCAGTGCATTCAACTCAGGAGAAATACGGATCATTTCCAATAAAAGGGTGAACAAGTCAATCAAATAATAATAATTACAGTAATGAGAATTAGTGGTTAGGGACCGCTGATCTAGGGGTAACGGATGACATCTGCCAATGACACTTGAAGTGTGTTCGGGACGTCCACTCTACCTCGCAGTTTGGTTTTCTTTACAGTCACTGCAGAAAATCTCGCTCCACAAAGACAGGAGGTTGGAAATGGAAGCAGGAAGCAGCACTGACATAGACATACACACATACACACACACACACACACACACACATACACACGTGTTCTCTCTCTCCCTACAGGGTCAGCAAATCAACATGCTAATTGAACAGCAGGATTGTGGTACATGTGTGCATCAGGATGGCCACAGTAAAGGCCATTCTAAAATGTGCTTGTCCCAAATTAGTCTGACAAAGATTTTTGCTTTCATACAAACATTTAGGATGGGTACAGGATTTTGTTCATTCACCGAACGTTTTCTTCTTCTTGTGAGCTCATAGACAGGTGCTGATCACTTCTGCTTCATTAGGAATTGGATTGAACGGCAAATATCTTTCACTTTCCTGTTTATTGGTTTTGCAAAAGGTTGTTTCAGTGTCTAAATTGCGTGAATTAAATAGAAACTATCGGCACTTTATATTTTCTTCATTAGCTTGAAAATTTCTTTCTGGTTTTGGTTTACATATAATTCTTCAAATGTATACTGGCCATGACTTTCTACCTTTTTCCTCTCAAGCTACTATTTTGCAACTTTTTCCTGCAACAAACTTCGATTTCTCTCCCTTGATTACGTTCACACAAGAACCATGTGTGAAAAGAGAGTGGGAGATGACATTCAAAGCACAGGAGCAAAAGAAGATAAAAAAAGAGTACATTAAATCTATTATAATAATTGCACTAAATAAAAACATTTTAAAAGCGAAAGAAAAACAGAAGAATGAACACGCAGTGGGACTGTCTGGCAGGACAGCAGACGGTGAGTTGTGGTAGGTTAGGAGGCCTTTCCCTGCCGGGAAGGAAGTGTTTGGGTTTTATTGGTTTCATATGACACGACAGAAGCTTTTTAAGATGTAGTAGACGTGCTGGTAAAAAAGCAGTCTGCTCACCCCTGCATTAAGTGCCTCTGTGATCTCCACCATATTTATAGGCACTGTCTTGTGTCACATGGCTTCCATTTCTTCACTTGTTGGGACCCCCTGTGGTTGCTTTTACAAGCACAGATATGGATAGGTCAAGCACTCCCTTGTCAGTGGCCTGGTCAGAGGAAGATATACTTCTGTTTCTGAATTTAGAAGAAAAAGTTTTTTTCCGTGATATGACAAGCTGGTTTCAAGCCAGACGTGTAATGAAGTCAGACTTAAACTTCTGTAAATATTTTTCTGAAGTCACAGATATACCAGACATGGCATGTGGTGGCCATTTGCTGTATCTCTGACACGATATTGTGTCATTTGTGGTCATGATTTTTAAAGAATAGCAACACTTCTACTATTAAAGCTCTGCTTCACATTGACTTCATGTTAACTCTTTCTGAATGAGGACGAGATGTCTAGATATGATCAATGCACTTATAAAACTTCATAAATGATAAGAAAAATTTGAACAAACTTTCCCAAGCATTATTCTGTCTTTGTTTCCATGTTATTGTTACTCTATAAAATCTCCATGCTTCAAGCTGTGATGTCTGTCTTGCCCTCATGACTTTAAACTTGCACATGCAGGACACGACTGTCAAATTAATAGTTAACAAACCAATATTTGTTACACAATTTTCATTTGGACTTGATTTGGGTTTTGTAGAAAATTGTTATGTTTTTTGATCAAAAGAATGGTAACCAATTTAATTAACATATAAAATATATGTGTGTGTTATACAGTACTTTGTTATAATGAGTGGTAAATGGGACTGACTATTGTTTCCTGCAGGAAAGTCTTGTTTTAACCCTCTGACCACAATAACCAGATGACATTAAAGAAGAAACTCGTAAGTCGCACTCAAAAATTCCTTTTCTTGACCTCCACAAGCTCAGATTTATGCAATACATCAACCAGAGGTTCAAAAACAGCGCTATGAAAATTTTTTCATCCTCTGTATCAGGCAATATGGATACTGTGCCAGAGTTATCAAAATCATGCATCATGAATTATCAGCTAACCATGGCTATACAGTATATATACACCAAATTTTGCTGTAGTATAACTGGCAAATTGTTGAGGTATGAATCCCTTAACCAGAGTGGTGAAAAACAGATAAACAGATTGATCACTGACAGACAAATCAATATTGCCCTCCTAAGCTTGCATGCTTGTTGAGTAAAACCAAGCCAAATCCATGCCTTGTTCCAGGAAAAGGGCATCAGTGTCAGTCTGAACATGAAGTTCCTCCCTCACCTCTCTCTATCTCTCTCCCACTCTTTAACACTGCATCTCTCCATCTTGGCCATGTGGTGCAGTGTGTTGGTTTTAGTGGGCACTAAAAACACACTGTTAAACACAGTTTTAAAAGTACCTAAAAGCATTTTTTTCCCTCTCTGGAGTTGGTACTTTAATCTACTCTCAGATTTCACATAGAGCATGGGCACACCTGGGGAGGGGAATGAAAACAGCTGGGTTAGAACACTCCCACACATTGTAGACTCCTTGTAAAAATGAAGAAGGGGAAGGATAATCAGATTTATTGTTTTAATCAAAGAAGGAGGTGTCTCTTTCTTTTGGTGGAGTTGACTTTCTGACCTCTGGAGTACTCTGGTGTGAGTGCTTCTGAGAGACAGGGATCAAACCATTCATTCTTGCTTTGGTTCATCTCAGTTTATAGTTCTGGCTATTTAAAGCTCAGTCTGTGAACTTACATTTTTCATTTCTTTATGATGAGCAAGGGAGAAATGGTGTGTCTCTTTATTTAAACTTTTGATAAATCTCTTAACATCATCGCATCCAATATCTGAGCATAACTTGATACATTATATGAAACATTGTACAGATTTGATGTATAGTTAAGAAAAACGGGGCATAATAAGGTCAAATCTAAACGTGACGAGGCTCTTAGGGAGGCGGCTTTTTCCTCCTTCTACCATCTCGTAAAAATGATTTTTATTTGCAGTTTTTCCTCTTTTACAGTCCTCTCAGTTTGCAGGCATGCATTTGAAAGCAGGAGGAAGGAGTAAAAGAACCTCTATCTTTCTAGCTTCAGGGGATAAGACACAGTGGTTCTAAGAGAAACGGGTTGAGAGTAAGTTCAGATGTTTCTAAAAGGCCAAAGTTCAGAGGGGATAGAGGTGAGGTGTTTGCAGTTTTAAGGACGTCTTTTTTTTTTAAATTGTTTGAAACAGAGATACTGGTTAAGTGTGAGGAAGTGATTGAAAAAAATTAAACTAAAGGGGTCTCACAAGAAATTTGGACAGAGAGCAGAACAAAAGAACAGATAATGTTCTTTGGTTGTTTCAGAGAAAAAATATTTCTGATGTCAGAATGATTGGAAGTCAGCTGAGGTTTGGGCCTACACTTGGTTATAGGAGAAGACCCTTTAAAGGTGTGTTAATAGTTCCTACAGATACTGTATGTAAACAGCTTGTATGACCTTTACATTGACATTGATACAACTACAGTGGGGCAGTCAGGTTTCAAAGGTTTTGACCACAAGTTTTTTGGTTGTGTTAGTGAGAGTTTAGTGAGCATTCCAACTGTAAATGAATAATTTCAGTCTATGAGAGTATTACATCTTCCAATGATCACCCAATAAAGTGCCTTTTTTGGATTGAATTTGGCTCAACTTTAATAAAAAGTCAAATATTCTCACAACTCACATTTGTCTTTTCATTCTTATCTGCTGTATCTCTGTCCCAAACTCAAATCCACTCTGCTCTTTCAAAATGCTCTTTATTGGCAGAGGTCAATTAAGCCTCCCGTAAAATCATGGTAACATTTTTGATCTGACCATGATTGTGGATGAAAAGAGGGAGATGCTGTCAGAGGTTAGGACTGTCAAATTGCTGTCAGAACCAGAACATCTCTTTCAACCTAAATTCAACTCATTACTGAATGATATTCTGTCCTCTTGGTCATCCACTTCGTAAGTGTTAAAATTCTTCTGAACAGCTGCTATCAAATCAAACTGTTACTTCTCTATTTTAAGACGAGGTCATTTAGGTGTAATGTCATAAACCAACAAGACCATAATATCAATTTCTGTCTCTTTATCCAAACTCTGAGCAAAACTGCTTTTGCCCTTATGATTTCAAATTTTCGAAGAGCCTGTTGATTTATTGTCCACATCCTCAGCCTCGGATGTACATGTGTAAGTTTATTCCAAGCAGCCCTGTTTAACTTCATAAAGCCATCTGATATTTGAAATTTTGACAACAGTGACAACAGTCCTGACATAGACTCCCTACAAATTACTTTAACTTGCCTCATAGAGCTTTTTGCAGGAGAATTAAATGTATATTTTTATGTCTAGTCATCTCAAACATGTTTATTTCCACTGCCAACTTTTCTTATTTCTGACAGAGCCATCGTTTATTCATGATGTGACTTCAGAGGGAGACATGTCTGAATGCATTGTCCTAAAAGTCATTCCAGCAACATTTCGGAGACAAAGTACAACAGAATTAAAAATGTAGTGAAAATGACTCCAAAAAAGTAATAAGGTGATTCTTATTTCCAGTACAGGTGTCAGTCTTTAAAAAAAACCCATAAATGTGAGTGCAAGAACTTCATCTAGTAGTTATTGATAAATTTAATTCTGGACTGAAGTGGTGCGCTGAGGACTGATAAGTGAAAAAATATTACCCTGCCTATGGTCAGGTCAATAGCATTGCAAAAACTTTTGTACTGCTTGAAAAAAGACCAAAAGAGTAAATGATATATTTGTAAAATCCATGAACATTTTAATTTTGGTCAAACAAATCTCAGCCAGACTTGAATGGATTATAGGTATACCTTGCTTATCAAGTAAAAGACGCTTAGTGGTGCTATTCCAACAAAGGTTTTTATTTACTCTTTTGGGATTGTGTTCAGGGCCAATCCAATTGTAGCCACAAGCCATAGCATTGCTTTAATTTAGTTTTTGGGGAGATGATTGTCTCAGATTTTAAAACACAGGTTGATCATCTTAGTGGTCAAGAGTGGCTACATCTGTGTGATGGATAGCATGTCATGACTGCTAAGCCTTTATGATGGGATCTGGGAATGAAAAACTGTGGACATTTTAGCGGTCTGCAGCAGGGGTACATACTGTCCTTGAAATGCAAATTATTTTTGCATGATGAAAAATGATGGATTAGAGAACAGAAGACTTAAAACTGATAATTTTCTTGTACATTTTCAGTATAGCATTGACTCAAATCTATGAGCAAATCATGATTCTCGTAGGAAGTACTTTTCATTGTGTGTGTGTGTGTGTGTGTGTGTGTGTGTGTGTGTGTGTGTGTGTGTGTGTGTGTGTGTGTGTGTGTGTGTGTGTGTGTGTGGTAAATTCATGTGTGTGTGTGTGGTAAATTCAAAGCTATGTTACAAAAAAATCCCTTTCCACACCAAATTGAGACAATTTTCTGAGAAACTTGGTACTAAACGGGTGATGTTACCCTACAGAAGCAATGTGGAGTGACATTGATGTCATTTTGGGTGGATGTGGGAGAATCTGTTCCCCCTTTTAGTGACCACTGTTTGGGATTAGATTAGGATAGATCAGATTTGTTTCTTGGGGAATAAACAGTCAATATGACTCTGAAACAAATCCTTCCACAAGAGCCTCTGGTCCTGTAATCTGTTGGCAGAGAGAGGAGATGAGTTATTCAAATTAGATGAAAATTCATGTTCCATCCTTCCCTATGTATCTTTACATCGTACCACATGTTAGAAGCAGTGGGATGCTTCCAATGCAAGCATGCATTCCCGGACTTCTCAATGGCCATGAATTGGCTGGTGGTCTAATGATTAATGCTAGCCTTCCTTTGCAGTTGCTCAATTATCCACCATGGTTTGACCAAACTATTTTGGATGGCAAGAGAAACAGATTTCTTTGGTGGGTCGTTATCCCCTCTGTCCTTCCATGTCAGGACATTAAAAGTATCTGGAATCAATGTGGTTAGCTTTGAATTGCAAAGGCATCTATGGAATGGACTGGATTATAGTAGAGTGGGCTATTTCAGAATGCCACAAACCTTTCTTTTCTCCACCCAGAACCATTACCCAAAAGATTTTATTAATAACCATGTAAATTAAATTAATAATCAAGTAAAGTATAAAATAGTAAAGCTGATTAAACTAGAAAGAAATGCAGGCAACCGGCTGTCTTACACTCAATAATGTTGGCTGTCAATTAAAACCATGTCTTTCCAAAAACAACAGGCAGGCCACATAATTAGCCCACAAGACAAACAACAACAAGTGTAAAAGAAATCAGACGCACCTTCATGACAAGAATCAAGTTCTTTTATTTCCTGTGCTTTTGTGTGCTCAGCTAATACCTTCCTTCCCCATTTTAACGAACACAGAATAGAACAAGATTAGTTAGTTGATGCTACAAGTATAACTATCAAGACTCGAACAAGACTGGCAGAGGAAACCCAAAAACACGGCAGGATAGCAGGCAGGTCAGGGGTCTCAATAGGTTTAATATCACAGACTGATGTCTGTGTAGGTTCTCAGTCATCTAGGTCATGGTTATCCAAAAGCTGTTTGAGTCGATCCACTGGATGTTGAAGAAGTCTTTTGGATGAGAGACGAAACGTCTTCAAGAACTTTCTTAACGTCCAGTGGATTGACTCAAACAGCTTTTTGGAGAATATCACAGACAGGATTCAGGTGCAGAAATTTACAGTTCCCAGGGCAGACAAATCCGACAAGAGACAGACAAGTAGACAGGATTCAGGAGTCAGGTAGGATCATACACTAAAGCACATGTGGCAAACTTAAGGCCCGGGGTCCAAATGTGGCCCGCCACATAATTTTATGTGGCCCGCAAGAGCATTAAAAAGGTCAGCGTGTCTAAAAATAAGTAGGTTAAAAGGTTGCTTTGACCAGAAACTACATTTCCCACAATGCAATAATTCAGCTGATTTTAACTCAGACAAAAAGGGAATGAACTGATTACTAGTGGATCAGGGTAGGGCAGGATCTGAAATGACATGACACAGTATATTAGAGTAAACAAAAACAGCAAAATTAAACAATATACTTAGTTGTCCGAAGATACGTGACAATAACAAGTGAACATGTTTAATGCCTGTCTTGTAGTATCACATCGGAAAGGGTTGGCAATAATGTAAAATTGAGATTAGATTAAAACAATTAATGTGCTTAATTGGGAATGAGTTTTGATATAACTGAAATGATCAATGAGCTGATCAGAAGAAGTTGCTTCTGCTGTCAGCATCAGATGCCAACAACTCACGGTAACAGCAGTCTGTGTCCTTCTTGTCCTTCACTTCACACACTTTTCCAGTGATTCATCACCTTTATTTTTGTGTCAAAGCAACGTGACACAAAAGGCGGAAAAGACTGACTGAAGTCTGACTGAAGTCACTTTGAAAATATGATGTCATTTATGGTCTTTGATGGTAAAAATTTATAAGCTGGCCAGTTTCCAAGTCTGGTTCCATCAAAAAAGTGTCAGAAACTACCCTTGACTCATTGGGTTCTGTAACTTACACACTCGGACAATAAATGTCTCCAATTAAAATGGACTGACCAGTAGTTTGAGGCTGCTGTCATACATACACACACGCACGCACGCACGCACACACACACACACACACACACACAGGCACACGCACACACACACGCACGCGCGCGCGCGCACACACACACACACACACACACACACAGACTTTGAATCAATTGTTGTCTCCACTATCAATCCATACCTCGATCGCTGGGTGTCCCGATGTGAATAAACTGGGCTATATGGCAAACAGCAACCCAATACTTTATATACTGTATTTCACAGATGTCAAAGTGTCAGAATGAAGTGCCGCCTGCTGGCATTTGGCAAATTTCTCCTGTCCTTTCTGGCAGCTCAAGTTCCATCTGCCTGTCAGAATACAAATGTGTGAGGGTGAAAACTTTTTGAGATCTGTCAGATATGATGCTATTTTCAGTAAGTTCGGTGATGATGCCTTTTCACATAACAGAATCCCATCGATTGACTGTAAAGAGAACTGAAATTGTTCCCTGCAAATCATCTATTGTTGGACTTTATATAAAGCCTTTTCAGTCACATCAATGCAGCAGTGTGCTCAATCAGTGGGAAATCGAGCCCCGGGGTTCTCGTTCAACATGCGATAGTAAAGGGTACGACTCGGATAACCGGCAAGTGTAATTATGACTACCCGGATCCCTATGAAAGCTCTTCCCGGCCACTTTCTCCCCTGTACTGAAGGCTTTGGCACGAGTGGCGGAGAGGGTCACTGTTTAATAATGAACAGGTCGAGCCAGCTGTAACAGATACATACAACTGCTTTATACATCAGTCAATTACCTAATTAGAACTCTCCCTCAGGGGAAAGCTAATACCTCGTCCTAAAGCAGGAGGACAACCCCTCCTATGTGAACAGAGGCGCTCACAAGACAAAAAGATACCTGTGTGTGTAGATATATATATATATACATATATATATATATGTGTCACACACACACACACACACACACACACACACACACACAGACACACACACACACACACACACACACACACACACACACACACACACACACACACACACACACACACACACACACACACACACACACACACACACACACACACACACAGTGTTTCAGTATTTCTTTGTACAGATCAGGTTTCCAAGGTATTCCCTACTTGAAGCCGTGATCCCACAGCTACTCCTTGCTCTGCCCACCTCAGAATCGGGAGTGTTTATATATTAAGCCTGCTTTCTCAGAAAAGTAAGTCACTTTCCTTTTCATAACTAAATCAGTCAGTTATCCAGCTGAACTGAGACATCGTTTTTTTTAAACGGACGATACTGTTGAACCTTTATATGTACATTTTCATTGAGGACTTCACACTGCAATAGATATGGAGTCATATATGACAGCTTGATCAAATAATACTCCAATACTCTATAGGGCTAGCAGGTTCGGGTGACCTACATACAAACTTAATATATTACTCTTAAAAAATTAATCCTTAATCTTTTTCATTTATTATTTCAGGACTGCATCAAGTTAAAATATCCTTGACCAATGACTCCTCAGAAGAAGTAGAAATTGTCATCCATCAAATACAGTAAGGAAGTCAACCCCCAAACTGCAAAGATAATGTGTTTGTGACGTTAAAGTTTAGTCCTGACATCCTTACAATACCCATTTACTGTACACACTGTGCTTGTGTGTGTGTGTGTGTGTGTGTGTGTGTGTGTGTGTGTGTGTGTGTGTGTGTGTGTGTGTGTGTGTGTGTGTGTGTGTGTGTGTGTGTGTGTGTGTGTGTGTGTGTGTGTGCGCTCTCAACTCACACAGAGGGGGAGTGGACAAGGGTTGAATGTTCGGGATCACTAATGTTAGTCCATACATCCTCATCTGTGTTTCCGTCGTGACCCCTGCCCCACCCAATCCTTCTCCATCACACGGACACAAAAGAGCCTCCACTTCTCCACCCTGAAAGCAGCAAAGCCATCCAGTGACATTGCCCTGATGACCCACACGATCTATTTACCACACAAATAAATCTGTATGTGCTTATTAATACAGGCTAGAGTGTGATATCTGTGCTGCAGGGGGAGATGAATGGTGAAAGAGAAGGAAGAACAGAGAGGGAGATGGTGATGGTGGTAGCGGGGGGGTGGGGGGAAATCATGGAACATGTTCCTAAAAATCAATTTTCACAGGAGGACTATTAGGTTATTGAGACGTAAGAGAGTTGATTGGGACCTTTGTGTGCATGTGTGTGTGTGTGTGTGTGTGTGTGTGTGTGTGTGTGTGTGTGTCTCCTTGTACTTAGTCTATATTACCAAACAAGTTTCAGACTTTATCTTGAACCAAAGATGAAATAGATGTTTAAATAGAATGACTTGATGCTTGCTGTCCTGTTTATTCTTTCTTTCTTCTTTTCCTCTTCTTATCACAAAAAAGGATGGTAACGCCCACCTCTGCAACACAACCAAAAGGGAAAGACAGGATTGTGGTCTGCCTCAGCGAGAAATCTCAAAGTGCTTGCCGACTCCTAGCTGCTAATACAACTAATGCAGTAATGTAAGGGCCAAGGCGATTAATGAGAGCGCTCTGCCCCTGACATCTCAGACACCCTAATGTTGCTGCAGTGTCTCTCTAGCCGTGCTTTAATCCATCACTGGCCCCTATAACCCAATTATGGCCTGACGCTTTACTTTTAGCTCCTCTACTGGGTCCTTCACACACATCTATAAAAGGGCAAACATACACACACACACTTAAACAAGAGTGTTTGAACGTCGTCTGACAAGCACATTTTACAAAAAAAAAACCTCCGGACGCACACGCACAGACGCACGCGTGCACGAACACACACGCACACAGCTATACACACTCATCGGAACGCAGACATATGCAATGACAGGTTAGTCGCCTTGACAGACAGTTTAAGAGAGACCTGGAGGGTTTTTTCAAACATACTTCTAACATGAAAAGTAGATTACTTGATAAAGTAGTGGAAATACTTTTGCCAAAACCAGTTGAATTATTTAGTTTGCAGTTTCATAATGCTTTTGCGTTTTCAGAGTTGGGGCCTTCAGATCGGAGTTCTCTGTAATGAACTGTGATTACCATGCTTAACTAACTTCCTGCATTTCTAGTGTCTTTCCCATAAAGTTGCTTTCTTGTTAAGATTGTAATCATACCATGATGCTACACTAACATGCTTTATTCCCAGAGGTCCATCAGTGCTCTGTTTTAGCTAAGGGGACGTATGCATTGCATTTTTCATGAGGTCCCCTGTGCAACATTTATGACTCACCCTCAAGGCTTTAAAATAATAGTTGACTGCTTTTCCCTCCAGGATAACCCCTACATCTGGAACATACTGTACATGAGGGCGCACATAAGGTATATCTTGATACGATCCAGGAGCTGGAAGAGTTCTGGACTCTCCCTTGTTCCTTCTCCCTTTTCTGTCTGTCAGTTATGTAACATGCAGAGTAACAGCTCTGTCAATCAAGAAATCTATGTGCCGGCTTCCTCTAAATCAGGTGGATTGACTCCATAAGAGTTACTGGAGGAGCCTACTTCCATTAGCCACTCCCAACGGCAAATTAACTTAAATGTACCCGCTCAATAAAGTTCAAGACAATCATTTGCATGTCAATGTCTTTTTTTTTCTTTCTCCCAAGGCCTACAGCTGACTCATGCAAATCCTGAAACTGCTGTGATTCCATTTCACTAATACCAATTAACCAGAAAGCTAATTGCTGATATAAATTGCTTGGTTGGTAAAAGGTGTTAAAGAAAACAAAAGAAAACAAAAAACAAAACAAAAACAAAACAAATGTCAGATGGAACCTTTTAACTAACCTGATACAGTATATCTGAGGAAGCACAGTTGCTGCTTTCCTTTTTTTGCATTTCACTTCATTTTCCAGATATCCTAAGAAATGACTCAGGACAAGGTCATTAACACACAGGGTTTTTATTGTTACTGACTTTCCACACTTTTTGTTCTATTGTACTTTTGTCAGTTCAATACTACATTATCAGTTACCTTGTACACACAAATATAGGTAGGATGAGACGCAGCACTGCAGGGGGATTACTGTGATCAAAAATCTCTTAGAGGTGAAGGTCAGAGTGGTTTAGAATAATATTAAAGCTGTGTTTAATATTAAGTGTTTAGCCACATAGGAGGCTGACCATGTCAGAACAAGCAGGCCAGCCCCAAGTGATGAGAGCAGGAGGAGAAGAGTACAGAATATGTGTATTTGTTTATTTTGTATTTCATTAACACTGTTTCTCCATTGTTGTGACTTTTGCCTCTTTCTCTCCTTCCTCCCCTTTTCTTTCTTTCCTCTTTTTTCCCAGCCCTTGGGTGTCTTCAGCATCAGATATCATCCTGCCAGAGACAGAGTAAGTCAGACAAACACGCAGGCCGGACCTCTGAGGAGAACCTTGCCGCATGCTCAAGTGCTATAAGTGCCCGGGAGTCGTCTTACAAGAAACACTTATTGCATTTTGTATTGAGCATGATGTTATGAAAAATTAATTGTGTGATGGTGTGCCTTCCTCTCCTTAGCCTCTTACTGTGTGAGTCTCTGTGTTCGTTTGTATACATGCAAATGCACATACAGCCAATACTTTCTGCATGCGTGTGTTTGTGGCTAAAATGTGTGGCTGTGTGTAATTCCTGCAGGTGTTTCTGTATAATCATATGCATAGAGGTTTTCATCTCCAGAGAGTAGGTGTTTTGGTCAGGGCCGATGCCAGATTGCCGGCTGCACTATTGACAAGTCTCTGCACAGACCTCCTTCCATTTGCTGCATTAGACTCTTTACTTCGATAGCTTAGTGCACATATTGACTCCACTATTGGCAAAACAATAGTGAAAAAATACAATCTTAAAGTAAATTGATATATCTACGAAAACCTGACCGTCTGAAAACAACAGATAGAATGCACAAAATCGAAGCGCTCTGCAGTAGTTTAAGTGAAATATATTGTGATATGCTATATATTATGAATTCACCAGGGTGTCCTGTTATTTAACCTTTTTGCGAAAGAACTTTGGCAACAACTGCGAGTCGTTTGAACTGAGCTCATGCCAGTTTGCAGGAAGGGGGGAATAGTATCTGTGAAGCTCCGACTAGGCCAATCCCTTTTTCCATCTTTATATCATTTCATTTTGGAAACTAATACGGCTAACCTGTACTCTTTAAATTATGATGGATTATTTTAAGAAGATTAAAATAAATCTTATTAAGTAGGATTGCACATGAAAATGATGTTTTATGGAATTTTTTTGTCCCCAATCTCTGCGGTGTTATTGGACAGGATTCAGATTTTCTTTACTGTGTCAGAACATTTGCTGCCTATATCTTTGAATTAATCCCCTTTTAATACTGCTGGGTGTGTAGTGTTGCAGGAAAGCATTTCCCAGCTTTCAACTTGGAAATTCAAAATACATTTTCTGGACTGATCGTGAAGAATGCCCCTTTGCAATGAGATCAAGCCTAGTGAAGTGCAGGTGATGAACAGTGAGTGAGTTCTGCAGTGAGAGGCCGCTGTAGTTAAAGGTCCAAGTGTGAGATCATTAACAGCTGTGTTATAACTCTGGTCTGACCCCAGAGAACAGCGGTTTGTAACACCTGAGGAAGGATACCAACACTTAGGAGAAAAGTGGGCTGCTGAATCAGCTGGGTGAAAAAAGGACATAATGAGGATTGCAGAAACCAGATTTCGACCAAGGAAAAACCATGTGATGAATATTTCAGTTGTTTCCTGACAACGAAAGTACCTCTTCTCTTCTCTTCTCTTCTCTTCTCTTCTCTTCTCTTCTCTTCTCTTCTCTTCTCTTCTCTTCTCTTCTCTTCTCTTCTCTTCTCTTCTCTTCTCTTCTCTTCTCTGTGCTCCAAAAATAGGCATTGAGCCTTTCTGGACATTGATGAATGGACTGTGAACTCCTGACAAGATGAAATGTGACAGGGATGACTATCACAGCATAAGATGGATTGTGTCAAAGGTCAGGATGTTGAGTTAACAACCTGTGCTGGTGTTGTAACACCGCTATACTCCAACACAAACATGTGTCAGTCTTTTTGGTTCACACTTTTGCCTTAAAGCAATCTATGCTGGAGCAAACACTGAGCTTTACATGAATACATGCACACCACAGCCAGAGCATCACAGTCAAATACAAGTCATTGCATTCATTTCTCAAGCTGCAGGCTGAAAACATTAAACTCCTGACTGGCTGAGAGAAGGCATCAGCAGATCACCTGTGAACAATCTCCAACGCTCCACTCAATGTTCCATCTTAAAAGCTAATTGCTTTACGCTAGCATGCTCACATTATGTTTTCTGTCTCAATTCACTTTGTTAGCATGCATTAACCTTTGCTTAATCGTCACAAAATAAAAAAAGGAGATTTAGAAGGAATTTCTAAGTGTTGCAGGTGTTATTTAGTCATATACAACATTAATGGAGGAGTTCATTCTAATAAGGCACCGGTATGAGGGAAAGACCATCCGATAGTTGTTAAGGCATTTCCCAAAATGTCATAGATCTAGAGAAATGCTCAGGAGTTTGAGAGAGAGAGTCCATCCATCCATCCATCCATCCATCCATCCATCCATCATCCATCCATCCATCCATCTATCCATCCATCAATTCATTTACTTGAAGATGAGATGACCGCAATTATCTCGTCTTCAGCCCCTTTTCCACCTTGTGAAAGATGTGTTACTCTGCGCCTATTACAGCTGACTATGGGTGGGAGGCGGCGGACACCCCTGATGCATCGCCAAGGCATGGCGGGGCCTCACAAAAGAAAAAAAAAACACTCACACCTAGAGTCAATTTGGAGTAATCAATTCACCTAAATTGCATATTTTTGGAGGTAAGGGGAAGTTGGAAAGAACCCACACCAGGAGAACATACTAACTGCACAGAAGGGAATTGAACCTGGAACCTTCTTGCTGTGAGGCAACAGCCCTTCCTACTGCACCCCAGATCCACTGGTTTGAGAGTCATCAGGATTCATCTTCTTCATGAAGACATATCCAGTAATCAAATTGTTCATTTGATTCTATGCAGAAGCTTGCAGCTAACGTGGATAAAAATATGCAGTATGGCAAATGTGTTTGGAAATTGAATTTGATAAAATAAAATAAAGTCTGTTAGTAGGTGAAATCACATGAATAATTTTGGAAAATGAATTTTTTGTGATGCTTGTGTTGCATTACAGTTAAAGTCAGGTGGTTTTCCAGGAGGATGAGGAAGAGAGGGAGGAACAGCTTCATTGGTGGAGTATGGATTAGTCCGTTTGTATCACTCTGCCCCCAAGGTAATTATAACGAAAATGTAACAAAAGACACATATAATCTGTTTATCTTTTGTGGAGTGATGCTCCACAATTAATTTGTTTTCTGTTTTGAGGAGATGAACAAAAGCTGGAGGCATTGGTGATATTGCATCATCAGCCCTAGTCCTCTACAGCAATAATCCTAATTACCCTATCCTTTCATTCCTATATCCTCTCTCCCTCCATCCCTATCCCCTCCCCACATCCTTTCATACAGTTCCCTACCCCGGGTTACTTCCACCACATTGGACACGACACAAACCTCGTCAACTCCCAAAGCACACATATTCATGCACACCCTGAGGGTGGACCTGATAGGTCCTCTACATGTGAACTGTGGCATCTCCTCTCTCAACTCCCCACCTCAGTCTGATTTTTTCTCCTGCCTCTGGGGTTGGCACATGGACACAGCTTTCTTTCCCTTCTTTATCCGGTCCATATAACCTTATGTGTTGGACAGGGTGAAGGAAAGTCAACAAATAATAAGTTCACTCTCACAGCGAGGAAGACATGCAGTTAGCCTACTGCTACCATGGTCTGAGGGGCTTTCATTGTGTCCAAGGGATGATGAGGTGTTGGGGCAGAATGGATCACATCTTCAAAGACTGCATTCAAGCTAAGCACTAAAATGCTCCAAGGCCTGTACATAAAGAAAATAGTAGAAAGAATGTGTGCTTATTTTTTCAATGTCTCAATAACAATGGGACAAGTGAAGAGTCATTTTCATATTTGTATAATTAAGTGTTGGAAGAGTGCCCTCTCCTTGAAATTAAGTAGGTGCTTTGTCTAGCCTGTCATATTTTAAAGATGTATTTTGTTCTTTCTGTGAAATACACAAAGTGAGCATATATTGCATTTTCTCATGCTATTGATTCAATGTCTCTCCCCACTCAGCATTAAAATGCCTTGCTTCTCCATTTCCATCCCCGTCTCCATCTTTAATTGATGGTGGATATTGCTCTTATCCACACACACACACACACACACACACACACACACACACACACACACACACACACACACACACACACACACACACACACACACACACACACACACACACACACACACACACATACAAACACACACAATTCTCTGCTCTTCAGTCCTCAATATTAAGTGTGTGTGAATGTGCATGGACTGTAAAGACGCTTTTATACTCTTCTGGTTTCATTCTTGCCCTGACATGAATAAGACAGTTATGGCCGCCTTAAGAGCTTATGGATTAAACGGAGGATGTGAGTGCAAGACAAGACATTAGGAGCTCTTTATTAGCTAATCACATAGACAATGGGTTTAAAGCCCTTCTGTACAGCAACAATTACAAAGGCAGAGGATTATTTGCAAAACCTAGTGATCTCTTACTCCATTTGCATTAATTACGTAGGAGGGTGGTGATCTGTATCGCAGCAATTATGCTTTGGAATGGAACCTACTTCAACAAAAGAAGTTCGAGCTATAGGTGCATTATGATGATAGAATTGGAAAATACATGACATGCAAACAAAGTCAGGTGTGGCCAATCAAAATTTTGAAGGGATAAGCCTTAAATTCCAATATATTGTAGCATCTGTTGAACATTTTTTTCCACCATTGCATTGTAACCCTATGAATGGCAGAAAAAGATTTTCAGATTGATATTGCGCTCATATTTTACAGCAGCTTTGAATTGCTCTGAGGATAAATCATCCCATAAATTTTATTTGAATTTCAGGTGAAACATATCATTAAATGCAGAATAGTTTTGCCATCAGACTTGGTACAGATAGTCTTGCTGCACAGATGAGTCATGATAACTTAAGGAACAAATACATGTAACCTCAGTGCAGGTCAAAATTTCAGTATTTAGTAACTAAACACCTGTTGGCAAAGCTCATCAGCCACAGTTGTGAACGTGAGTTTAGAAATTAAATTGGCAAACTATAATGTATATTCGCATTCTAGGTCTTTGCTATTATACATCAATTTGTCACTGTTTTGTCATAGTGATCAAATTAGAACCTGGTTCCAACGGTTGAGACACAAAAAACTGAAACAACATAATGCAAAGTAGCTCAGCTATTACTATTAATATTGTGGTATTTGTTATAAAAGTTGGTTTTATGTGGTAGATTTCATTCATATGTAAAGCCAACGTAGAGATTGGGACTCAGAGGACCAGGCCAGGGGGAAAATACCAACGTGTAACGGACCACACAGCATGGAAGCAGATCAGGAAGCTTCACAAACTGCCTGATTTATGTGCTGTTTACATTTTACATTACAAATGGATGGCACATCTTGGTTTCAAGTGTCCGTTTGTATGATATTAGCTATTATACAATCTGACAGAGTCTATGGCTGAAGCTGAAGAATTATTTCTTGTGAAACAGATTGTCAACATGCTAGATAACCTACACAGGATATAAAGTGTAAAAAAGAGAAGATCTGCACAAATGCATGTGCAGTAAGTGTAAAATAGTTAAAAGTAGGTTTCTCAATGCAGGTTTTCTGCATTGTGGGTTCAATGCCAATGGTCATTTCAAATGTGAGGGTTCTGTCACTTATCATTGTCTCAAAATGTTTTCTAGCCATAAACTGTCCATCAGCTGTTGACAGCATGAGGATTGGAAGAGATGACAGGCAAACAGACAGATGTGTGGCCTTTATATGACTTGGGTTTTTATCATCTTTCATCGCCCCTGCCCAGCAATGATAAGAGAGCTAGGAGGAAGTTTAGCACATGTCTGTGATGTGTGAAAGCCTGACAGGCCCTGCCTGTCCACACAGGCCCAGATTACATGTGCAAGCCAACCAAATGAAGCTCCTTTAAGGAATTCAGTAAACTTCAAATTGCATTTTAATTGGCTTTACCTCTTGATATTGCTACGTGATCGTAATATTTTCCATACACGGGCTGTAACTATCAGATTTTTAAAAATGACAACATGCTCCAGGGGATTTAGCCCACACCTCTGGATGGATGTGTCATCATTTTAGCAGTGGGATGAAATCAGGTCATCTAACTTGTTAAAAAACAGTTATCGGTGTGTGTGTGTGTGTGTATGTGTGTGTGTGTGTGTGTGTGTGTGTGTGTGTGTGTGTGTGTGTGTGTGTGTGTGTGTGTGTGTGTATTTTTATACTTTGTGTGTGTTCCCTGAGGCCGTGGCTGCAATAATGATTTACTAAATGTCAAATGAACAGTAGTGGGGAGAAAACACCATAAAGGCGTGTTGGCTGGAAGCTCTTTAGCATTTCACGCCCTGATTGTGAGACAGCTCCTTTGGTCAGCGCACGGCGCTGAGACAGCTGCATGTCCTGAGAATTGGAAACCAAGGATTACACGCACCGATTCCTCGTCACTTAAACCACCATATTCAGCTCTTAAAAATGACACCGAAAATGAACACACACGCACACACACTAAAACGACAGCATGACACGATAAGGTCACAATGAGCCTGAATGGATGTGAACATTCATTCCTTTATTCCACTAAGATACCACCCCCCCATTTTTTTTTGTTGTCCTTCGTTGCCACCAAATCCTGCTTTTCTGACAGTGACAGCTTTTGAGTAGAAAAAAGCATAAAACATTTGTGCAACAGCTTTTATGAGTGTGTTTCTCTATAGAGATTGTGCTGTGGTCTCTTGGGTGGGCATCACATTCAGCAACAGTCTGACGTGGGTTGAGAGGTTGCCATGTTGGCTGTCTACCCCGCCTCTCACCCTCTTCCCTCGGGTCCACAGAGACTGCGTTGAGAGGCCTATCACCAGGGCTTCTGTTGCCTAATCACTCCGTTTCTCTCTTCCTCTTAGACTCTCAGGCTGCCATTCGCATTTGCACTTTCCCTAAACCATCATTTATTTATTTATCCCCTTCCCACTGTTCCCTTTAAGCACTCTGATTTTTCCAGATTTGTGAGGAAAAGGATTCAGATGTCACCAAAGGGCCCAGACACAAAATGGAAACACTCAGAAGTAGCACTTTTAAGAGTAAATATTAACCCCATCTGTTGTCACACCACATATTTGATCATCAACGCTCGTCTGAATAGGATCACTTCAGACGTGTGTTTGTTGACCACCAGTCTCTGAAGAGTGATTACATTTGTTTACCAACCCAGTGTGCCAAGAGAGCCTGTATGCAAATGTAGGTCATCATGTTTGGCACTTGCAATTGGTGTGAAGGGGCAACATGTCAGACAAACAAGGCATGTGCTCGTGTTTGCCTGACATGGGGGGAGGTGGTGTTATGGCAGAAGTAGAGATAGGAGTCGAGTGGTGGGATCCCTCTGGTAATCAGGCGACTGTAAACAATCTTGAAGTGACAGTGGCTCTCTGTGAAAAGCCTCCTTCAGTACCTTTGCTACTTTTTTTTATCCATCCACACACACATACGTGGAGACAAGCCTGGCCTCATCCTTGATGCATCTCGACAGCTTGTTGGAAGGCTTGCTGGTGGCTGCATGTGGTTGCAGGTTGCTTTGTCAGGAAAGAGGTGGAAGAAGCAGAAGAGGGGTGAAAGCCCATTAAAGCCTGAAGATTGCTTATGGAGTGTGCATTCATTAATATGCAGCACCATAATCAACTTACCTGTCTTGTGCTATGCCTTCAAGGTAACACACACACACACACACAGACACGCGCACACACACACACACACACACACACACACACACACACACACACACACACACACACACACACACACACACACACACACACACACACACACACACACACACACACACATATAGATATATCCATGTCCCCTCAGGACCCCTGGTTATCAGGTAGCATCAGCAGGTTTAAGTAAATACACTCTCCCACCCGCCATCCTGCAGCCAGACGTTTATGCCCCCAGCATCATTATCACCTTCAGTTGCAATGCTAGTGTCTGTGGTATCTCAAATACTACAGATGGCGTTGTGTATTGCCACTTACTGTATAAACTCACTGATATGTGGTTTACAGACATTTAAAGTTGTAAGGTGAAAGGTTTTTTTGAAAAATATCTCTGTTGACTAATTTTAATGGAAAAACCCTGCTGAAAACTTTTTAGGAGGCTTCTTGGTCTACATCAAGGTGTCATGTTTTGTGAGGAAACCCTGCAGAACCAAATGATGGACAGTGGAAGCGGGAGGAAACAGGAAGCAATGAAATGGGTCATAAAACATTTTAAGAAAGGGAGAAATCCAAGCTGAAATGGTATGTATGTGTTTTCACACTTCATAACAAATGCCTGGCATAAATTGTTTGTTATTACCAACTCAAAGAAGTATGGAGGTTAATGGAAATGCACAGTTTGTGAATCCTTCACTAAAAGAAGAGCCATTTTTAGAAGCATCTCAAGCAAGGTCATGCTCAGGTTAACATGTCAGATGAAATTGGGTTTGTCTTTCTATTTTCCACAAAACAAACCAGTCACCATTTTTATGTTGAAAAAATGCCTCAAGCATTGCAGTATGGAAGAAATCCTCTGATTTACCTTGATCAAGCTACCAAAACTGTATATTCAATTTTCCTGCAATTTTTTTGTTAATGGGATATTGGCTGAATTTACTGTATAGACGGTACCTTACTCATAATGAATGGGGTACTAATTTTCCAGAAAATTATCTGCTATGTCAGTTTTCTATGTAGTATCTATTTTCTCTTTTTGAATCTTTAATGATAAAATAGTAACTTGTCTCATTTCTGGCTGCTGAACGAAGCTCGAGCCGCACAAAAATTGGAAACAGGTGAAAACATCCAAAAACTGTGCCTAAAGTTCAGGCAGTCATCCAAGTAAGTTTACTCTTTGTCCTAAAGTAAGCATCAGGTTACTCCATCCATCCATCCATCCATCTTTGGGTTGTGGAGGCAACAATCTAAGCAGGGACGTTAATCCTTCCCTCTCTTCAGACACCTCTTCTAGCTCTTCCAGGAGGATCCCGCCGGGGGACCTTGTCCTAAGTCTTCCCCGAGGTCTCAGTTTGCAGCTGAGTGCGACGTGAGTGGAATAAGGATTACTACCTCCAGATCCGAGGCCATGGTCCTTGGCCGGACAAAAGGTGGTCAGCCGTCTCCAGGTCGGTGGGAAGTCCCAAGTAGAGGACTAGAGTGCATAACCACATATATAATATTATAGCTTTTTAGTCTTCAGACAGTTTTGAGCTGCCTGTGTCATCCTGCTTTGACCCTGACTTTTGAAGGTAAAAGGGCAATTCTACCCAAAATCAAAACTAAATATTTTAACCTCTTAAACATCCATCCATCTGTCCATTTTCTATTGCTTTATCTGCCATCGTGGGTCACAGGAGCTGGAGCCTAACTGAACTGACTCAGGGCGTAAGGCGAGGGAAACTCTGGGAGCGACGCCACTTCACGCCAGAGCCACACAGAGACACACGCAGGCAAAGGGAGAACGTGCAAACTCAGCACAGAGAGGGATAAGAACCTGAAAAATACTTGCTGTTCGGCGACAGCGCTACCCAGTACCCATCGTGCTGCCCCCCTCTTAAACATAATGCTATTAATTTATCCACATTTTCGTATTCCCCATTCATGGCAACACAGACACTAGAAAGTTCTATCTCTTGTGGAGACTCGTTCCAATGACAAGTTGGGGTGGGAATAGTTCTGTCTCCCTCCTCGGCTAACTCAGTTAACCATCAAACTAGATTGTTGTTTCATTTTCGCCATTGGTCATTTCCAGTGAAGACTGCATGCATTAGCCTCTGAGACACTTGTTCATTTCTTCTCTGTAGTCGCCTCTTGCTTATCTTGATTTTTGAGCACAGAAGCAGACAGGTGTTCCTGATTGGTGTTGCTTTTCAGCACTGAGACTGGTAAGTCAACACCTTTTATCCATTTATCCTAAACAACTGTGGAATAGTAACGCTGTAAACTGTATGTATGTGTGTGTGGATGTGTGTGTATCTGTCTTTTTCTCGAAGTGTGTTTAGTTCTTGGGTTTGGGGGGTGGGGGTTAGATTTCATCCTGATAGCAGGGGCAGCCATGGAGGTGGGCCAAACATATGTTCCGAGGGCCAGGAACAAAAGCACTGACACGTTAGCCTTTTCACAGAGATGACCTTTCCGCCGCTCCCTATCCCAGCCTCTCTGCCTGCCGCTGTCCTTTTGTCTGCCAGCTTGCCCCAGGCCCAGCTCAAGCCGAGCGCTAGAATTTCTCCTCGTCTCCCCAAATCTCCCTTGACTAAATGTCAGGATTACATATTTCCCTGCTCACACTGAGGGCTTTAATTAGCACTACTGTGTAGATATATACGAGATTTTGTGTTTGTGTGCAAGTGTGTTGTGTGCATGAGAGGGAGAATATAAGTCTGTGTCAGTTTACTGCATGGAGGTGTGTGTCACGTGCACTTGCAATCATGAGGACTGGCCTGTATATACCCATGCCCTGGGCAGATTTGTCCTTTCGGTGCCTGGTAGCCTCTCTCACTCAGGCCAGGGTGAGCTGACAAGATGAGGGAGGAAGAAAAGGTGAGAAAAAGACAAAGAATCACACTTAGCAGTGTTAGCAGGTCTGCTAATGTGCCAAAAAGCTAAGGCACAATCACACGCACACACACACACACACACACACACACACACACACACACACACACACACACACACACACACACACACACACACACACACACACACAACCGCACACCGACACATGTGCACACAGATGTCAACATATGAAACCTGAGGCTGCATCTGGAAAACAGTCCTACAGCTGTCACCAGTAATCCTATTTTGAAGCTTTAGGAACAATAAGAACAGTTTAATAGGTATTTAATGAATACTGTCGTTAAAGCATTTTCATCAGCCATATGGAGATTATTTTTAAGGTCAGCTTCTCTCTTGTGCAGCAAGAGAATCAATCTGCCAAGGATGATGAATAATTAAATTTAGAGTACAGCTTCATAGTACAGCTGCACAATGAGCTACCAGTCATTCAAATTGCTGTGCTCTTTGCTAAAAATTAAACATAATGTCCGAAATGGTCATTAGGACCCTGTAGAAGAGGGTTATAGCTGGTCTTTGGTGACTAGAGGATACTGTTAACATGTTACCATGAAGTGATTCATTTGCTGGAGAATCTATACTAATAAAGAAGATTAGACCTTCCTGAGAAGCAAATGAGATTCCTTTCTTAATGACTGTTACAAATTATTGATACGGTTCTTCACATACATCAATTTAAAATTGTTATTGATAGCTGTGGGAATACAAGTTATCATGAAAAGAGTAAGAGGTCCTTGTTTGTTTCCATTTTAATAATAATGGAAAATTCTTCTCAACTCAAGTGTGTCTAAGGTCCGATGTTAATTAAGGAACAATGATTTAATCATTCATGCTCTTCTACCCTGCCCACTGACACTGTTCTCAGCATCACCATGTCAGCATCAAATAAAAAAAAAAAGTTTCCATTGTCCCAGGGTTCTAATAAATATCTAGAGGTTATGCTAATAGATATGGGACATATCCACATATACAGAATGATTACGCCCTGTCTGTAGAGACGGTGTGAAGGCACGTCAACTCCCGCTGTCAAGACAGGCCCTGTGCACTCAGGCTGGCAGTTACCCAGTCCACCATGAGCACACGCCGTTGACTGGTTCTGAACTGGTTCCCTCACTCGGGGCTAGCCTGAGACAAAATCCTGCGTCGCC
The DNA here is from genome assembly GCF_040054535.1 of Antennarius striatus. Taxonomy (NCBI): domain Eukaryota; kingdom Metazoa; phylum Chordata; class Actinopteri; order Lophiiformes; family Antennariidae; genus Antennarius; species Antennarius striatus. Next base: position 13,058,847 of record NC_090790.1, read on the forward strand.
TCTAATTAGGGGAGGCACCCAGGCACAGGCAAAACGAGCTGATGAATAATTAGAATTGGAGGAAATTGTGCAGCCAGGGTGGCAAATCTGGAAGGACAACTGCTGAAAACAAGGCAAGCGGCATTAAGTCCACAGTCAGTCAAATCTGTGAACTTGGCCAGCAGCGTTAACACTAGGCCTGTGTGAAGAGAAATAAAGCTCCAGCACTGGTGGCAAGCCAAGGCCATATTCAGACCCCCAGGGCCGATTAACAGAAACAAATAAGACATGGGTGATAAATGAATCCATGAATTACCAGCAATGAATATTAATTCCATGGTGCTCTGGAACTGTGAGAATGCTAAAGCGCATGCTAAAGGAAACAGCATCAACACCATCACATTATGACATCATTTTTAAGATAGAATGTCAGAATCTTGATAAATGATTAACAGACATGTTGGGCTGCGAGTGTTGTTCTCACGTCCAACACCCATGCTGAGAAGAAATTAGCCTAGTGACTCCCTTCGTGCATCTGAAGTCAAAACGCTGGTTGTATTCCTTTCAATTTTTTTTATACTCAATAACCAAACTTGTAAATATATTTAATGCTAAATGCAAACTGTATTGTTACTTTTGCTTCATAGTAAGTTTTCACAATGGGAATTTTAAAAGTTGAAGAATTAATTATGAATTTTGTGGTAAAGGGGGTGCTTTTTAAAAAAAACAAAACCTCTCATTATTATTCATGGGGTCAATGCTGGCATGAGAGGGGCTGAACAGACATCCCCAGGGTCTTGATTGGGGTTGTAGTAGTAGAAGGGAACGAGGACAACCATGGGGGAGAATCCAAGGACTGTGCCCATGTGACAAACCACTGACAGCCAACATGGCTGCCGAGCATTAATTAGTGCTGGCCTTCCCCAGTCACCAAGGTTATTCACATCCCGGGGTCATTTAACACGCTGCCTGCTTTCTGCTTGCTCTTTTCTCTGCCAGCTGTGCCACTTTGTCTGGCAGAGTGAAATCACGCCTGGTGATACGGGGCATTAGATGTGTGACTTTCATGCTTTATCCTAATGTTTGGTGGCCTGTTTGTTTTCTTACGTGGCGCTGACATGTAATCAGGTGATGAGCGACTCACATTCACCGAAGAGATTGGACTTTTTTCATGGTTTGAAATGACTTCAGAACTCATTTACGATTATATAATGACCAAGGTTTTCTTCATCAGGCCTTTGCCCTTGAAAATGTCTCCTTTATATTGTCTATATAAGGTTATAAAGCTCAATGATATTAGAGTAAAGAGTGGTGAATGGGAAAAAAGACTAAAGTATAAAAACTGAAAAAGGTAATCCTTTGGAGAGTCTTTTCATTTGGAGAATCATCCATGTTTTGTTTTGTTTTTTTCAAAAACAGACGTATGATAATGATACAAATGCAGGTAAGGCAATTTGTATATTCGGGCTGGCCTAATGTGTGTGTGAGTGAGGTTAAAGAATGAATAGTTTTATTCAAAATAATCGATTAATCCAAATAAAAGCATATATTGAAAATTTATTTGATTCATTTTTCAAACTACATATTTACTTCTCTGATCATTGTCTCAATAAAAAAAATGTTTTGCTCGATTTCCAGATGCGTTCATATGAGACCAGCCTGTTTTTTTGTGTATTATACTCTTATTATATGATTCCTGATATCTTAAAACATGTGGTTAAAATAATAAGCAGCCTTTGTGCAAACTAGAGCAGAAAACATAACCAAATCATGCAATGGTAAATACGACTTTTCCCCCTTCCCTAATCTTCCAACTCATTTGAACTTAATGCTGCATTTATCATTTTGATAAGCATCAGCATGCAAACAATATGGTTGTTGAGGAAGGGAGATAGAGTCCGGCCAAAGCTTGTTAGGTCCACCTATTATAACGTTTAAGAATGTTCTTAATAGAAACATGCCTCAGAGCCGATGGCTTTTTAAAAGGAGATGAAATTTTGGTTTCCGTGCAGCATGTCATATCATTAGCCGTACAAACGAAGAGCGTAGAGTGTCTCACATCCCTGCTTTCCATCCATTTTCCACATACATTAGTGTCCTAATGTCACATTTCATGTGTAGCGGAAGGGAAAACGCGTTGGGTCCCCAACCGAATGTGGGCTAAGGGGAAAAAGCTAAGCCTTGGGCAATCAGAGCAAGGAAGAATCCTGGCATTAATGGTGATGAGTAGTGATCACAGACTGTGGTCATTAGACTAATAAGACTATATTTAAATTAGCCAGGGATGTTTTCCCTTTCTCTTATTCCTCTCCCCCTCCTCCAGCCCCTTATCCTGTTATTTTCATGGTCATGCCTTGGAAAACACGTTCACGTATTTAGTTTCTCTCCTTTCATTTCCTTACTAAGAGAGCTAATTAAATAAACAGTCCTTCCTAATTAATAATTATTTTTCTTCTGTCAAGCAAAATAATCTTTTGTTTTGTTTCAGGTTTTTCATACTTAAATTTGTGTTTTTATGTTTCATTGATCACAGACTATTTTTCACGCAGCACTACCAAAGTGATAATGTAAAATATTATCATTGTAACGTGGATAAAAGTCTTTCTAAAATATTTCAATATTATGTTAACAAAATTGCAAAATATTTAGTTATATCTTTGTTTATGTGCTTCGTAGACTTACTTGCATGATAATTTCTATATTTAAGCCCAAAATATAACACGGTGGAATAATTAACATGTAATTTGGTTTAGCCTGACAGCACAAATTTAATACTGACTATTAACTGCAGAGGGGTTAAGTACTATACTATTCGACAACCATTCATTATAAAGTTAAATACTAGTACTGCACAAACGTATGTCACCAAAAAAGATGATTATGATATTTATTTTCTCAGTAAACCCATCAGTTTTTATCATGGTTCTTAATGCCAAGTATGAGTTGTGTTACTGCAGGTAGGAGCGGCATAAAGGTCTCTGCAGTCTGTCTGCGTTTAAGCTGCGCACGGCCAAAGTGGAGTGATCATGGCCGACAGGACCGCTGGCTACGGTGTGATAAACAGGGCGCCTCCAGTGATAGTTCGCTGCATAAGAGCCATATTTTTGCCCAATTTCAGCCCAAACCCCAATCTTTTAGCTTTCAACCTGCTTCACACATGAACAGCCCTTTGGGCAGAGTCATCCATTCAATCTGCACCCCCCCCCCCATAGCCCCTTGTGTGATTTTGCAGGCTTGACAGAGATCCTGGCAGGGATGGGATAGGGGAGCTCTCTGGTCCTCTCCTCTCTGGAAGTGTCCAGGGGGTGTCCGGGAGGCTTAAGGGGAGGCTCGTTGTTTGGGGTGGGGGGGTTGGGGTTATATTGTGCTTCCCCCTGCTCTGTTCGACTCCGCGTTGACCTTGCAGGGCCATTCTGCCCACTGGGGAGAGCAAGGGAAGGAGAAGTGGAGGGTCACGATCCCTGCTGTGCACGTGTTGGAGGCAAATGCTAACACAGCCTGACGAGGGTCTATTGGAAACATATTCACCCGGCCCTCACCACTTTAGACTGCTCTTTCCTTCTCTTTCTGTGTTTTTCTCTGACCTGATTGAGCTCAGCAGCGATAGCTGACCTTTTCCCTGACACTGACTTGTTCCACCCAGCACCATAGGATCACTGTTTATGTACCCCTGGCTACGCCCTGAGGGAAGAAAGTGTGCTGCCGACACCAAATAAGCACATGCAGATGCACACATATACACACACACACACACACACACACACACACACACACACACACACACACACACACACACACACACACACACACACACCTACACACACACACACCTACACACACACACACACACACACACACACACACACACACACACACACACACACACACACACACACACACACACACACACAAACACACATCTGATCAAAATGCGTTGGCTCAATAGGAGCCCTCTGTTTCTCTGTGTAAGTCCTTTGTCTTTTTGCACGTTGTTATTATGCGAGTTCACCCAAGAGATGACTGCGGAGAAATGTCCGGATGCATAATGAACAATGTCTTATTGTGCTGAATCAACTGAGAATCCTCATATATTCGCGATGTGACATGCTCAATGATTCACGTACCGGAATTGTTTCTCACAAACACATATTAGGACCAGATACAATGTGTGACCCAAATAGCACAAAAGTGTTTCATTGTTTGCTCAATACCTCCCCAAAACCCCAATTTTAAACGTCTTTTGTTTGTTTGTTGGAAATCTCAGAATTTTGCCACCAGGACAAGAGGGTTCTCCATCAAAGGGGAGCAGGAAAGTGGGTGGATGAACTAGAGTGTGTTTGATGCTCCAGTGCTTCACCACAGTCCTGTAATCTCCCATCTGGAATGTGTAAATCAAGACTCTGTATATGCTCAACTCTGTAGCCCTGACAGATTTATACAGTGCAAGCTTGTGTTTCGAGGGCTCTAGAGGCAAAGAAAATGTAAACTTTTTGAAGCAGTTTATCATGGGGACTAATGTTGTTTCCGAGGCTGAAGATCCTAACTGGTTTGGGTGAGATATTTGGTTGATTTCAGGGTTCAAGATTCAACTTTAAGAGCCAGTATTTTACTGGTGGCCATTGTTGTAGGCTAACCGCCCCCTATTCTTTATTAACAGGCTGACTCCAAACTAATGATAGGACATTCTTGGCAATTTCTGTGTTTGTGTTTTTCTATTGAAACAACTCACTTTGAACATTTACATAGATTATCACTCACTCCACCTTTGAATAAAGTAGTTTAATGACTTTTTTGGTTATGCGCTGCTTCCTTTCTCTCCTCCAAGTTCGAGGTCACAACTTTAAACAGCAAACGCACCCTGTTTGGTGTCAGGGTTGGGGCAATTGAATGGTGGCGGCAGGAGAACTGACATCTAACATGAAGGTTAAGTGACAGGCAGGGCACAATAAGGTCAGCATCGACATGTCACCCTGCCAGACCTCTCAGGAACAGAGAGGCAGGAAAAGGCCCAGTCAACTGCTTGCAGATGTGTCTGGACGCATGTTTCACTGATGAACACGAGGCAGGCGCCATTCTCTGATGGTACCACTGGTCACTTCCAATCTGTGTCTTGCTGGCAGAGAGCTGAAACACTCCAGTCAGGGTTATTGTGTGAAATTTCAAACACCTACCTCAATTGACTTTGCCCTTTGACTAATATTTAGCTCAAACATTTAGATGAACTATGACAACTTGTCCTCTTATTTTTCAGTCGTGTTCTTCATGGGGCTTTTAAGGAAAATGACCTATGTTTCCTGCACCCATGCTTTACAGTATGTGCACAGCTCAAAACTACACGGCCTCTCTGACAGCTGTTTTTGATGGATTTTTACAAACACTGGAAGCCTACAGCATATATTCTCTGAAAAAAAGCAACCCTGCAAAAGAACAGACAGTCTTTTTTTTCTCTGACTGTGGCAAATAAAAGGCTAGGTTTAGACATTTCATGGGCTGTAAAGATGACTGTAAAAAACACATTTTTAAAAACACATTATGATATGATGTCTAGATATTTCAGCTGTACATTGACATGTAACTACTGTACATTTTTAAATCTGTGCATACAAGCTGAACAACTATAAATCCTGATTTCCAAGTACAGTACATAACTGTTTTACTCTGACATTCTCCATTACAAGAGCTTTTATTTTGACACTTCAAGGATATGCTGCTTGAAAATTTTTGAATGCAGGGCATCAGAATGAAACAAAGTACTGTTTCACATTTGCTTTTTCTTCTTCTTTTTTTCATAATACTTTCCCCGACACTCATTAAGTAATCACATGATAACTTCTTTATCTTTATATCCTTAGGTTACACTGATATACAAATAGCTGCTCTCATATTAGTCCTTCATTCACTTCCAATATGTCACAATTTAATGCAACTTCACTGGTTACTCATTTCTTATTTGTCTCATTTTTAATTATCTACAACAGAGGGTTACACTTAAAAGCACATACTTTATTTCTCACAATTCCAGTGAGAAGTTTCTTCACGAGGATTGAATTTCACTCGACAGTTATGATGCCATTTGGGGAACACTTTCTCCTAAGTTTTGCAACCATTTAAGGTGTTTCTGCAGGGGGTGTGCTTCCCAGTAATCTCCTTACAGTATGAATCCATGTAGAATTGGTAATGCAGGGTGGCTAAGTTCAAAATAGACATACTGGTACATATTTGATCTCAATTTTGGAAGCCATGAGATTGAGGTTTTGTTGGCAGTTTGACAGAAAAGTAGTGAAACACTCCTCTTTTCAATCAACTGTCAGCATGCGATCTTGAGGGTTATCATGGTGCTGATAACCTCAGAGGATTTTAAGGGGTCGTTTACACCATAGCCATTTCACCATAAACACCGGTGATCCAACCGGTGTATCTGAGCGAAAGCAATGACAACACAGCCCCATTTAAAGAATTTCTATGATGTTTCCTGTCAGCTTTTTACAAAGATAGAAAACAGAGTATGATGGATAGGACAACACCAAAAAATTCTAGGCCAGATTGTCCAGTTTTATTTGTGCTGCAGACTCTATTACTCTAATGAGTTTATTAATCATCCTCTAGTGTGAATGTACTGAACTAACAATGTATTCTTACTCTGTCATGTTGATTTTGAAATTTCACACTAATAAACACTGTCTTGGCATGCATTTTCTGTCATATTAGCTGTGTACAGAGTATGTATTTTAACACAATGCTGTGCTGACTGTTTTAAAAATACAAACCTTTTTAAAAATTTTTTAAACAAAAACAAATAAACAACAATCAGCAAAAATGTCACAATTATTATGGTCCCCATCAGTCAGCTGGAACTGAAGAAGCCTGATGAGAGATGAAATTTCTTCAATATGTAAGCAGAAGTCTGGTTGTGTCAGAGTCGATCTTCAAGGATTCCTGTGACATAATGAATGAGAATATAGCCAATGTACTGTATAGTGAAACACAATTGATCTAGGATAACATTAACACTAGTGTCAAAGACATTCATAAGCCAACACATGAATAGGATTGAAAAACAAAATAAACTAAAAAGAAAAAAGAAAGAAAAAAGAAAGAGGGACAGAATGAGAAAACAGAGGCAGAACAGGCTTCGTCAGCCTCTTTGACACATGGACTGAGATATTAGGTCATGCACAAAGTCTGTCATTCTTTACAGACAGTTACTGGCTTTCAAGAGCGGCATCATCAAACCCTTTGCTACCCCCTCAGATGTCCGTGAGGTGTCCAAGGAGTGGAGAGAAAAGGAGACAGGTCCTCTCCCTTCTTGACAAAATGATGCAACTGTTTGTGAAAAGAGGAGGGAGCTCGGTACTGCTGCAGCTGCTGCCTGTGGTATGTACACACACACACACACACACACACACACACACACACACACACACACACACACACACACACACACACACACACACACACACACACACACACACACACACACACACACACACACACACACACACACACACACACACACACACAATAACAGACATCCAACAATCACAGTCTAGAATGGTGAAAGCATTACGGTGTGTATTAATGAAGTCCCTGTATACACACAGTTCCTCCACCCCACCCGTTCTCAGGGCACTTTAGACAATGAAGACAGTCTGTGTAAGCAGCAACCTTGACTTGAAAAGAGTACTAATATATGTGTGTTTGTGTCTTTTTGTGGAGTGTGTGAAAAGACCCAAAGGTGAATCTTCAGATTGACTCACCAAAACGAGAACAAATAGAATATCTGTCAATATTTTCTGTCCTCATCGTCTCAGTTTTTTCGTCCATTCTAAGTCTAGTTTTTGCCTGATTGTGTGCGCCTATTGATTGACAACTGGCTCCAGAGCCACTCAGGCCTCTTAAAATACCAGGCCAGAGGTTCAGGTTTCAGGCCCGGCCTCGAGCCCCGCTATTGTCTGCGTCTGGAAGGCTGGCTCCATTAGAGCCCATCCCAGTCAGCCCCATTCAGCCTGTTGCTTTGTGTACATCCACCTCAGCTGCCTGCCTGCTACCCACAGGGCCCCAGCTAGGTGGGGCTGACAGGGTGTCAACAATGACAAGAACATGGCAGTTACGAAGAGAGACAGGTAGACGGCACACAGGCCCAGGCGCCTTCGATGGCAGCCATTCTCAAGAGTCTTGCCTTTCTGACGCTGCTCACTCATCTTTTGTCCCCCATGGTGTTGGCATTCAGTTCGGCTTGTCACAGCTTCACAGGATCCCTGGCTGAGCTGTCTGCTGAGGGTAGGTTGGCTATCACTCAGAGTGTCTGAATGACAAGAGTTCAGATTACCTATAATCCTTACATAATGAATGGTTATTTGGCAGATGCAATTGAGTCTCAAGTACTGTTATTTATTCATAGCCACCTTTTTTTTGCAAATGAAATTATACACAAGTTTTATGCTTTGACAGAGCTGACAAGAAGATTTAGGGATCTACTTATATTGTGTTTTGCACAATAATGTAAATAGCTGTATCAACAACATAACAACTGTACAGTTACACATGCTTTTCTTCCATGAATTGAACATGTCACCCGCCCAACCTGACATTTTAATCAGACTGAGTTGCTGCAGTGCCACTTCCTCTTAGTCAACAGTCTCATCCGGAGAATGTATGTAATGAAATTTGCCCTAAATCATGGACATCAGGCCGGAGGTCCAAAAGGTTAAGAGGAGCACAGGGTCAGGTCCTATATAACGCTCCCTGGCCAGAATTAAAAGGGAAAGGCTTCCTTTGTCTGAGTCGCCCCACGGGTCAAGGAGGTCAGAAGGTCAGTGTCAGGGGGAAGGCTTGACTCCTCCACCCACAAATACTACCCCCCCGTGGAGAATTGAAGATACCGCCCAAAAAATTAGTCTTGTTTTTAATGGTCAGGGTTCAGCTGAGGGCACCCCGACGTGATTCAGCGAGCCTTAATCGGGAGAAGAGGAAGTCCACCTCTGCAAATACACACACTTCTGAGGTCAGAGGACAGCACAAGCACCTGTGACATTATTGTCAGTGACTGCATGAGTTTGCGCATGAATGTAGATGACATAGGGACAAGATATTGCAAAGAGCAAATTGGATTCATGTCAGACCTTCTGCTTATTGATAAAGATGACAGATGCTCACACAGGCACGGCGGCCCGGATTCAGACGTTAACGCGGTTAACTGCTATTTGCTCACAGTGCTATTATTCCAAATGGCATTATGGTGGGATGTGTGGCTGTGAGACATGCTGCTGTCTGGCTGGTGATGTGTGTGTGTGTGTGTGTGTGTGTGTGTGTGTGTGTGTGTGTGTGTGTGTGTGTGTGTGTGTGTGTGTGTGTGTGTGTGTGTGTGTGTGTGTGTGTGTGTGTGTGTGTGTGTGTGTGTGTGTGTGTGTGTGTTTGTGTGTGTGTGTGTGGTGGTGGGGAGGGGTGTAATTTTTAATGTTTGAACCAGGGGCTGTAGCCGCAAGAGGACAAATGTAGCCGCAAGAGGACACAAGCCAGTGTCTTATTGTGCCGGTCCCAAGCCCGGATAAATACAGAGGGTTGCGTCAGGAAGGGCATCCGGTGTAAAACTTTTGCCAAATCAAAGATGCGAATCAAACCTATGACTTCCATACCGGATCAGTCGAGGCCCGGGTTAACAACAACCGCCATCGGCGCTGTTGACCTACAGGGCGCCGGTGGAAATTGGATTGCTGTTGGTCGAAGAAGGAGAGGAGGAAAGTGCGTTCGCACCAAGAAAGAGAAGAGGAGTGCTAAGAGTATTAGACTAAGAGTAGGGACGTTGAATGTTGGAACTATGACAGGAAAAGGTAGAGAGTTGGTCGACATGATGCAGAGGAGGAAGGTAGACATACTGTGTGTACAGGAGACCAGGTGGAAAGGTAGCAAGGCTAGAAGTTTAGGAGCAGGGTTCAAGTTGTTCTATCATGGTGTAGACAAGAAGAGAAATGGAGTAGGAGTTATCTTGAAGGATGAGTTCGTTAGGAATGTCCTGGAGGTCAAAAGAGTGTCAGATAGAGTGATGAGTCTGAAGCTAGAAATAGAAGGTGTGATGTTCAATGTTGTTAGCGGGTATGCTCCACAGGTAGAATGTGAGCTGGAGGAGAAGGAGAAATTCTGGTTGGACTTTGATGAAGTGATGCAGAGCATGCCTAGAAGTGAGTCAGTTGTCATTGGTGCAGACTTCAATGGACATGTTGGTGCAGGAAACAGAGGTGATGAGGAAGTGATGGGCAGGTTTGTTATCCAGGAGAGGAACGCAGAAGGACAGATGGTAGTTGACTTTGCAAAAAGGATGGAAATGGCTGTAGTGAATACTTTCTTCCAGAAGAGGCAGGAACATAGGGTGACCTATAAGAGTGGTGGTAGGAGCACACAGGTAGACTACATCTTGTGTAGACGGTGTAACCTGAAGGAGATCAGTGACTGCAAAGTAGTGGTAGGCGAGAGTGCAGCCAAACAGCATAGGAAGGTGGTGTGCAGGATGACTCTGGTGGTGAGGAAGATGAAGAGGGCAAAGGCAGAGCAGAAGACAAAATGGTGGAAGCTAAAAAAGGAAGAGTGTTGCATGACTTTTAGGAAGGAGTTAAGACAGGCTCTGGGTGGCAAGGAGGTGCTTCCAGATGACTGGAAAACTACAGCTAATGTGATCGGGGAGACAGGTAGGAGAGTACTTGGTGTGTCATCTGGAAGAAAAGTAGATAAGGAGACTTGGTGGTGGAATGAGGAGGTACAGGAGTGTATACAGAGAAAGAGGTTAGCTAAGAAGAAGTGGGACACTGAGAGGACTGAGGAGAGTAGACAGGAGTACAGGGAGATGCAGCGTAAGGTGAAGGTAGAGGTAGTAAAGGCCAAACAAGAAGCTTATGATGACTTGTATGCTAGGTTGGACAGTAAGGAGGGAGAGACTGATCTATACAGGTTGGCAAGACAGAGAGACAGAGATGGGAAGGACGTGCAGCAGGTTAGGGTGATTAAGGATAGGGATGGAAGTCTATTGACAGGTGCCAGTAGTGTGATGGGAAGATGGAAAGAGTACCTTGAAGAGTTGATGAACGTGGAAAATGAGAGAGAACAAAGACTAGAAGAGGTGACTGTTGTGGACCAGGATGTAGCAAAGATTAGTCAGGATGAAGTGAGGAGGGCATTGAAGAGAATGAAGAGTGGAAAGGCAGTCGGTCCTGATGATATACTGTAGAGGTTTGGAAGTGTCTAGGAGAGGTGGCAGAAGCGTTTCTGACTGGGTTGTTCAACAGGATCTTAGATAGTGAGAAGATGCCTGAGGCGTGGAGGAGAAGTGTGCTGGTGCCCATTTTTAAGAACAAGGGAGATGTGCAGAGTTGTGGCAACTACAGAGGAATAAAGCTGATGAGCCATACAATGAAGTTATGGGAAAGAGTAGTGGAAGCTAGACTAAGGGCAGAAGTGAACATTTGTGAGCAGCAGTATGGTTTCATGCCACAAAAGAGTTCTACAGACGCAGTATTTGCTTTGAGGATGTTGATAGAGAAGCACAGAGAAGGCCAGATGGAGCTGCATTGTGTTTTTGTAGATCTGGAGAAAGCTTATGACAGGGTGCCCATAGAGGAACTGTGGTATTGTATGAGGAAGTCTGGAGTGGCAGAGAAGTATGTTAGAGCGGTGCAGGACATGTATGAGGACTGTAAGACAGTGGTGAGGTGTGCTGTAGGTGTGACAGAGTAGTTCAAGGTGGAGGTGGGACTGCATCAGGGATCAGCTCTGAGCCTGTTCTTGTTCGCTATGGTGATGGACAGGCTGACAGACGAGTTTATACAGGAATCTCCATGGACTATGATGTTTGCAGATGACATTGTGATCTGCGGTGAGAGCAGGGAACAGGTGGAGGAGAAGCTAGAGAGGTGGAGGTTTGTCCTGGAAAGGAAAGGAATGAAGGTTAGCCGCAGTAGGAAAGAGTACATGTGTGTGAATGAGAGGGACCCAAGTGGAAGAGTGAGGTTACAGGGACAAGAGATCAAGAAGGTTGAAGATTTTAAATACTCAGGGTCAACAGTCCAGAGCAATGGAGAGTCTGGAAAAGAGGTGAAGAAGCGTGTACAGGCAGGATGGAACGAGTGGAGAAAAGTGTCAGGTGTGATGTGTGATAGAAGAGTTTCAGCTAAAATGAAAGGAAAGGTGTACAAAACTGGTGAACCAGCGATGTTGTTTGGTCTAGAGACAGTGTCACTGAGGAAAAGACAGGAGACAGGGCTGGCGGTAGCAGAGATGAAGATGCTGAGGTTCTCTTTGGGAATGACCAGGAAGGATAGGATCAGGAATGAGTACATCAGAGGGACAGCACATATTACAGGTTTTGGAGATAAAGTCAGAGAGGCCAAATGGTTTGGACATGTCCAGAGGAGAGATAGTGAATATATTGGTAGAAGGATGCTGAGTTTTGAACTGCCAGGCAGGAGGTCAAGAGGAAGACCAAAGAGAAGGTTTATGGATGTAATGAGGGAGGACATGAAGGTAGTTGGTGTGAGAGAAGAGGATGCAAAGGACAGGGCTAGATGGAGGCAATTGATTCGCTGTGGCGACCCCTGAAGGGAAAAGCCGAAAGGAAAAGAAGAAGAACCAGGGGCTGTAGGCTTCCGTATTGAATGTAAATGCTGGCAGTTGATTTAGACAAATGGTGTTGAGGCCTGATGTCACAGCTAGGCGAGAGAAAGAGGACAAAATATGGACACACTGTGTAATGACATCACGCTTGATAAATGCCACATTAGTGTTTTTGTTGCCTTCAAGGACATGCTAAAATACATTTTAAATAGACAGTCGATGCAGCATCACAGACAAAAAGAAAAAATTGAATTTATTTAGAAATATTAAATATAAACTTGTATGTCTCTTGATATAAATCCTCAGACAAACAACTGAACAATCAGATAAAATAGTTTGCGTCTGCTCCTGTGTCTTCAGGGCAGATCTAGAGATGTCTACAACGTTTACGTGGAGTGACCCTCATTCTTCTCGTCAATCCCAAGGGCTCTCATTCTGTCTCTCTCTTTGTGTCTGTCTCTGCCTCACTCTCTCTTATCTGACTGTCTGTGCTTGTTGACCCTACCTGAGATGGTTAGTCATCCTCTCCAGGCGTCACTAAGGCAATTTCAGGGATGACCATAAATCAGCTGACAGGGTCCGTTATCAATGAGTGACACATTCAACATCCAAGCAAAGTTTAATGGCAAGCCATAACCTTTTATGAGCATACTTTTTGTGTGCAACTCTCCTCTTGAGTATCTCTCCGAACCCCTATCAGTGGCTCTTTATCAGGCACTCTATGTCACGGAGACAGAGAATGGAGACAAAATGGATAATTTTGTTCCCTGAATGCTTTAACCTGCAGAACCTGTTGGTTTAGATAAGTGTCTTTCCAGTGCGTATTGATTGTGTCAGCCCAGGTGATTGAATTGTTGTGGCAAAAGGTGCTGATAAGGAAATGGAAAGGTGTGAAAACATTGTCCTGAAAAACAGACACCTGCTGGTGAATTTGTTCTAAGAGGAATATAAAATCATCAAGAGATTTACTTTTACAACACTCCCACCATGTCAACACTGTGATCAGATAAGTGTTAAGGAAGAAATTGTTAGTAGGTGCACACTCACCTACCCACACAACTAGGTTCAATAAAACAATATACAATATCAGCATTCTATATAAAATAATAATAAAGATTGAATTGTCACCAAACAATATAATAAGCTTTTATAATAGTAACAAAACAATTTCTATTTCCAACTTCAGTTGAACAATCAAAACTTTTACTCTACAGCATTTATTTCTTTCTGTCAGAGATTCAACCACAACACACTTTGCAGCAAATACTCTCCTCTTTAAATGTCTTTGTGTATCTACTGTACATTGAATAACACAAATAGCAATCCAGGATTCTGCAGAAAAGGTTGTGAAATTAAAAGGTCCACATATACTCCAGTTACATACGCCTCATCAAATGTTGTGTCCATTTTTGCCCATAAGTATTTTAAGTTGGCATTGATGTGTCAACAATAGGGCAGTGAAGAATCAAATTTATGTTCAACAACAAATATGGAGACAGCTGGAACAACATGTGATAATCTGCGTAGTCCATACAAAGTAGCTAAAGAAGAAGTAACCATGTACAGTACGCCCTCGTTCCTCGCGGTTAATGCGTTCCAGCAACCACACGCGATTGACGAATTCCGTGATAGGACAAACTATTTATCTTATTATTTATAGTAGTTTAAATGTGTATGACCCTCCCCACACTGACATTAAACCATCTTCTGTCTGTATTATCTTTTCCCACACTGTCATCGACTGTTTAAAGCACTTTTGTGTGTCACGTAAGTCCGAGACTCACGGAACGTATTGCACTTCCGGATGCTGTCAGCCAATAGAATACGAGTGCTGTATCACGTGACTGCAGACCAAAAATCCGTGAAGTCGCGAGCATTGATGCGCGAATGTGCGAGGGTGCATTGTATAATAGCAGTTGTTGCCACTTTTTCTTCTTCTTTGTTGTTACCTTGCTTGTGTTTTGGTGACAATGCCTCCAAATGCTTCCTAATGGTGCTCCACTTTGTCCATCTCACCTGCATACACAAGATTTCCGAAATCACATCCAAAATGAAGTCAGTATGCACAAAAGGCTCTGTCCATGTCCATTTTTAATGTGGAGCATACATAGGCCTTAACACAGCTACCTCGTGCATCATCTTACTTATGCGTCAAACAGTTTCCTTTCCCGCTATATGATGGTTGATTTCATCTTCCAGAAAGGAGCCCACATACTTTGTGCTGTTCTTCTAAAGTTGAAGCCATTTTTAGTTGATTTACTTGCTTGAGTTTGTTACTCTCTGGCTGTTCTTCCTGATGTTTACACAGATAAGTGATAGTTGTAGGAACACATTTAATAGTAAGAGTTTGTTTGAAAACCCACTTAAAATTCAACAGAAACGTCTTAACACCCAAAGCAAAATATAATCATTGAAATGCTGAAATATGAAGATAGAAAATTATCATTTTCGAGAAGGGAGAGGCTATTGTGGACAGGTAACAGGTTCATTAGAAAGCTACATACCTGATAACAAAAACATTCTCAACTTGCGTAAAAATGAATTTGATGATAGATATCATATCTGTCATCACAAAGTTAATCACTAATTTGATTTATTACAAACCGCCAAACAAAACAAGGTTTCCATTTCCTGACGATGTTCAGACACGACAAACAATCGAATTGATGCACGCGTATTTTAAAGAAACATTGTGTTACTTATTTATTTCTGGAGCACATTGATGAATATCTTGTCTTATTAGCTTACTAAATCTCACCGAATACTAAGTGATAACAGAGTTGCGATCCAAATTAATATCATAGACACTAATAGCAATTTCATAATGAAAAAATAATTCTTTGATCACTTATTGTGCAAAGTGAAGTGATTCAGAAATGCTGTGCATGCTGGAGAACTTCCAATGCCATATATCAAAGGTGATGGAGGAGGGGAAGGTGTGACTGCGTGGGTTTAATTAGAGCGTCAACACCCCAATGCTTCACCGGCCAGCTGATAAAGAGAGCAGACAGATGACAGGAGGTGTGCGAGGCCGGCTGGAGACAGTCTTATCTCAGGGCGGAGAAAGACTGTAGCCGCCCTAGCTTCCTCACGCGATTGAGGGTGGGGTAGAGGAGGAAGATGAGGGGGAGGTTGCAACAAGCCAATGACCTGTGAGTCATCAGGTTTTTTCACCACATTCTGCGCTGATTGTCGAAGTGATTGAGCACCTGTCAAGTCAGTGTCAAACTCTGTTACCTATTAGGTCTCAGTGCCACCTTGTGTCTTAGAAATATCTTTTTATTTGCTGATTATGAATTATGAACCCGTTGAAATGCTTGAGTTTTAGATGGAACCCGTTCCGCACTCTACTGATGAGCTCCACTGCTTTACAAGGTTAGCTGTTAGACCTGTGTTGAATCACTGACCATCCTATACCCTTACCAAAGAATGCAAGAGATTCTAAATGTGTATACAGTCCTGTGCTCAATGCAGGAAATATAATTATTATGGGTTGGCCGTGAATTATAGGAAGGATGACGGGGTAAAAATGGGAGTGGGAGCATAAATGAAAAGAAAAAAACTGACACAGATATTCAATCTGTTTTAGTTATTCTGGAGGAAAAATATCAAATGAAGTGTAGGTGAATGGATGAGATATACTGTATTTACTATGTATATGCTAACATTTATAAGGATATTAAGTCCGTGAGTGAAATATCCATAAGAGAAAGAAAAATCCATTTAGCTTCTATGACTGATTGTGCTTGTGTGTGTGTATGATTGTGTGTGTGTATGACTGTGTGTATTTGTGCGTGTGACGCTCTGGCTCCTAGCTGTCTGCGCCTTGCTCCCCGCCGCTCACTGCACACCACATTATTTTTAACCCACTGCCTCTGAGAGGAAGCAGGAGACGCTTGGGCCTCTGAAGTCCAGCACAATGAGGAATAAGATCACACACACACAGTCACCAAGTCGTGCACGTATGCTGAAACACCTAGACGCACACACCAGCTTTCATCGTCTGCCGACAGTTGAGGACTGGTGCTTGCGCATGCATGAAAACAAACAGACATTACACACTTATCTTCCTTGCAAACACATGTGGCGATGTGCTCTCACATGGACGCTACGCCTTACCTTGCACCCCGCCCGTCTCCTCTGTGGCGCTGGCTGTCCCCGTTGACCCAGATCCAGCAGGTCACTCTGGGTCAGTGGGCTGTAAATGAACTGATACTAATTACAGTAAACAGGACCACATCAGACCGTGTGTTCCTGCACGAGTGTTTGCATGCATGCATGCAAGCGGTGCGACTGGACGGGCTTAATTCACGGAAAAGGGAGGTCCGCACGTAAGCCTCAAGCAACAATCAGGAGTGTTTAATTGTTCTGGTTGATTGTCTCAGGTGGGGGGGGGGGTGTTTAGGATTTAGGCTGTGGCGTCTCATTTATTTCCTCACTTCCTCTTCTGAGCACTTCATCATCACTGTGGTGATTGGTGTTTGGATTTGGGTGCTGTTCGCTGAGAAACCAATAACTCAAAAAAAAAAAAGTCAAGGTAAGGGTTGCCTAAAGTATTTTGTTGAGAGCGGTGAACTGCCTGTTGATTTTGCTGATAGTGGCGCAATTCCTTCCATTCTTCACTCCCCCCCCCATCCCTGTGCTGTCTAATTGACTGGACTCTCTGTAACTCACCAAATCAAACGCTCCCCTGATGCTGCACTAGGAAAGCGACTGGCTGACTTAGTGGTGCCTTGTAAGTGTTTAACCTCCTGCAGTGGAGGCTTACACACACCCATACACACACACGCACGCACACACACACACGTATGTACACACATCAATCTAGTCACTCAAGGCAGAAAATCAGATTGACTCTCTAAGGGCAGTGCCATTGAAATCAGATTACAGATGAGGTAGCCCACAATTTCCAGAACACCACATCCACCACAAATGCTTTGGCCTTGAAAATATACACCTCTTCCTTTCTCTCTCTTTCTTCCCACTCTACATGCATTCACCGAAGCACGCACGCACACACACACACACACACACACACACACACACACACGCACACACACACACACAAACACACACACACACACACACACACACACACACACACACACACACATACACAAACACACACACACAACCACACACTTTCTCTTGAAGGGAAAAGTGATCAACAGAAGAAAGTGATGGCTGGGGGAAAATTGGAGGTAATTAAGTCCAGTCCTCCTTGTCTGAATCGATGAGATGAGGGGTCGCAGGCCCATCTCACATTGCATTTTCCTGTTAAACCCTTTCTCAACCTCTATTTCTCCACCATTACTTTTTACAAGCAATCATGTGGATGCTTGTGTTGCCATTTATTTTATCATAAGTGTTCATCAGGGTTTAATATTAGCAACATAAATAAAAGAAATGATCGCTCCTTCGTCCTTGCACTATATACATTATTGTAGCGGCCGTCAGTTCTCTCCATGAGGGCTGATGTTGACATCCTGCTTCACAACCTGTCCAGCCGCCACAGTATGCAGCCAAACGCCCTGAAAGTGTCTGCCACATTGTTCGACCACTTGAAAGTCAGCAAAGCTTTGTCAGAGTCCTCCAGTGTGCTCCTTTATCGTATTCACACGCTGCGCTGTATTTTTAGCCCATCCAAGTCCGTTCACTTTGTTCCGGCAATTCTTGAGCAATCTTTCAGTCACCGTCCTCCCACCTCCTCCATTGTATTTTTAGACAAAGGTGAAAAATGGCAAACCTAACTGGGAATTATGAAGGCTTTCCCTTCAATGACAGCTGGGTGTATCTGATGAGGTAAGAACATGGGGCTGAACCCAGAAATTCTACAGCAGACTGGACATGGATCTAAGAATGTCACATTTAAACTTTAAACTGCCTTTATAAAGGTTTAAAATTGTTTTTATACCTTTAATACCACTTAACCATAACAACAGTCTTTTAATTTATGAACATCAGGGGTGCTGGACAGGGTGTATTTGATATAATACTAACTGTAAGCATAAATATATGTTGAATTAAAAAAAAAATCTGGTCCCATTTGTAGCTAGATGCACATATAGTGAATACAACATTAAACATGTTCAATAAAAATAATGAAATAGAAGGTATTTCTATTAATGTTTTATTTTCATCATGTTGAATCTTCCATAAACTCACTGTGGTAAGAAGCATGGGAAAAAATTCCTGTACACACAATCGAGTCTATTTCATTCAATTTGTTGCCACGTTTATATTTGCTTCTAAAAGCAGATCAGATCATAATTTAAATGGTTTTGTCATTTTTGTCAATTGCCAGGAGTTAAGAACACAACATCTGGGATACAAGAGTTTGCAATTTTGATGCATTTATGGGAAGATGCCTGTGTTGTCCTGCCTGTGTTGTCCTGCCTGTGTTGTCCTGCCTGTGTTGTCCTGCCTGTGTTGTCCTGCCTGTGTTGTCCTGCCTGTGTTGTACTGTCTTTGTTGTCCTGCCTGTGTTGTACTGCCTGTTGTACTGTATGTTTACCATGGGTCAGAGAGGACTGCAATTTCATCTGTGCTGTATGTAGTGCATATATGGTACATTTGACAATAAAGTTGAGTTTGACTTTGACTTTATTTACTTCTTTCAAACTGACACGTCAAAAAATAAAACCCTTCCTTGCTACTTATTCCATTGTCATGGCGGATTGTTCTGCCAATGTGATTTTCTGTTTTTACGAAGCAGAAGTTTTAAATGTCATGGCACAGATCTGTTTCCATTTAGAAGTGGGTCATTTTGTACCACAGTGAGACCAGGGCCTTAGTTTTCTTTAAGCTTTTAGAGCCTTAGAGTTTATTGATTACAGGTTACTTGACTTTTTATGTCTTTGTTAGTCAGGTGTGAAGGAGGACAGGAAGGCACGATCCAGGTTTTGTGTTTTGATCATGTGATAGGGATTTGCATGTTCTTGCGAGCTGCTATTGCTAAAAATTTAAATACAGTGTAAACTATGCTACATTATGGACAAACTGCCAAAAAGACAGTGGGACTTGACATGAAGCCTGCCAGGTAGCTGTCATTTTCTGAAGCCATCTTGTCATTATTTATTTATGTACGCCTACAAAAGCTGGCATGTATATGTGTGTGGGAATTTGTTCATGAGAATGGGAATGTACTGGTTTTGTTTCTTATAGTGTTGTGTGCGTAACAAATACAGCCACGTATAGTCCACAGAGAGACGGGTTGATTAGATTTTTCTAGTTAGTCATGGCCCTGACAAGGGCTAAAGAAAGAGAAGGGGGGTGTAGGTTATGGTGGGTGGCTGTCAAGCCACTGCCTCAACAATCCATGTTAAGGCGACCGTGTTTCATTTCCTGGAGCCTGCCTTAGTTTCCCTTAAAAAGCATTACCTGTTGAAGCCAGTTAAATCACCGACAGCATGATTAGAGGGCCACTGAGGACCCAAAGTCTGGGCAACAAAGCAAGGACTAGCCTTTAATTCAATTTATCTTTATAAACATACACATCTGCCTCTGATTTACCACAAAGTTTTGAGATGTCTTTTACTGCTTTGTCAAAAAGGTTTGGGCTCAATTTATGTACTAACCAAAAGACACTCTCTACTTCAAGAGCCACCTATATCTGGATATTGATCATTGTGTTCATAATAAGGTCTAAAGTAATGAGTACTACATAAAACAGTACATACAATATAGTCCTAATGGTGCATTAATGGCTAAGATCAAAAGACAACTGTATTAACCAGGATGATATAAATTTCCTGGGTCACTTCATGGTTAATGAGGATATACTATATGTTGTCTGAGCACATATAGTAAAATATAATTTTAATGAATGTGTGTATTGGTACTCTTTGTTAGTTCATAAGAATTTACATCGTATAAACTAACCTCTCTCAGTGTTAAGAGAGGTTAGTTTATGTAGGCTCTTATAAAGGCTTTTCTGACATCTAAAAGATTTAGCGTTGTATTTTCATGATATTTTTAATTTGCAATGAACTTGTATCGTACAAGTGGTTATTAACATTTCTTTATACCTTCAGCACAAAAAAAAAAACATTGAATAACAAAAATGTAAAGCTCATTGGCTAGCAATACCAACATTCTACCTTTATTGTTCCATCCAAACATTTTCCCCACAAGAGTCGAGGAGGTGAAAGAGACAGATGTATGCTGGAGGACGTCAGCTGTTGCCTGTTAGCCAGGTCACTCCTCAAGCCATTGTCACAAGCAGACTCAAGCCTCATGTCTACTTTAACAGGTCATGTTCTGGAAGTGCGGTCATGCCCCTTCACCTCCACCTCCACCAGTAAGTTAGAACCAAACACAATTTAATTACACCAATTTGGCTTCAGAGCAGTCGGACTAGCAAGTGGTCTGCAATGGCCTGCGCCTGACTCCCGGACAAGGTTATTCAAACAAGAGGCTTGGCCTACCTTTGTCATTCAGAGACCTTTGAGACTATTGAGTGATCAGTAGACATTTAAAGCAGACAGGAGACACAATGGATGCTTGTTGTTTTTTAAAAAAAAATGCAAATGTGATTTATTTTCTTGAAACTGTGTTGGTTGAAAATCTGTCAAGTCTCACATATAATCAACATCAAGTCTTACAATTTCACTAGAAGTGTGTTTTGTTGGTGGGTGGAGGGGGGAGTCCCATAATAGTGCACTGTTACTCCATTCATGGTGGGTAAAAACCATGCCACAGATCATTAGGATGTTATCAGTGGCTGCATTGAATGATGGGCAGAGGGAAAAGTGTAACAAATCCTTGGTGCTTTGTGTATGATAAGCATCATTTATCACTGAGAGTGCTGCTGGCCCATTAACAACCATGCTCCATTAGCACTATCTGCAAAGCTTTCCTAATGCCTCATCTGCCCACATCTTTACATTTGTATGAGGAAATCATTAAACATTATTTGTGTGAGATGGAAGCATCTAACAACAAGACCACGTCCTCTTGGGTTCTGATAGAGGTGGAGATATGGAAGCTTTCAGATTTTTATTTGCAATGAATTAAGCTTTGCGATTGTGCTAATTCCCTATCTCTATGTTTCTTTCCATGGCTAAGACAGGACACTGACATGCAAGTGAGATGGCTGAGGCTGTCTTAATGTTGACAGATAGCATAGAGATATTTCTCAACATACGAACACAATTGGTTCCAAGACATTAGATGTATGCTGAATTGTTCGTTAGTCGTTATTAATTATATTTCTATCTATAATCGCCATTTGAGCTCATTTAAATGCCATCTACTATTCCAATAACACAAAATAAAAACAAAACATAATAAGGTAAAATACAGGTTGGGTCATTTCGAATGAACTAGTTCTCGACGGATTTCAAAAAAAGAAAATACACGTAAAAAATGAAAATCAGATTTACTTCATTCCATTCAAATCTGTCCTCTGCAAATATTGAATTTTACAATCAATAGAAAACCTTTAAAAGCACATAAAATCATGTTATTGTACAATAAATAAGAATAAAAACACATAGTATTGTATTAAAATACATATAATTCAATGGTATGAATCGTGACGCTTTGAGATGCTCAGAGACAACATGAGACGAGTGTTGGAGACACATGAAAGTGCTGCTTGGCAGGGGTTGTGGCAGAGAGAGGAACTGTAGGACAATAGTCAGATGTAGCAACGCGCGTATGTATCTCCAAATGTTGGTAAGTCGAATGTTCATAAATTGAGAACTACCTGTATATTGAACAGATGCAAATAGTGGAACAAACATAGTTCACTACTAGTTTCACTCATCAAATTGTCATTGACTGGATTTGTTTTGTCAATATTTATTTTGAAATAAATTTTAAACTTTTAGGGTCAATGTCAGTGGGTGGTGATATTGTTTAATTGCATTGTAACTCTTAATGTGCAGTACACTGAGCCCTCAAGGCCACCATAGAATGAAGGCAAAGTCCTATATTTTAAAACTTTTTAAGACCTCAAGATTATCAATATTATATTTTCAGTGGACGAGCCCAGTAGTTTCTAATCAGGCTCTGTTCATGTCCTGAAGGAGTTCAAAAGGCTTTAGAGGGAAAGGCTGAACAGTAATTGCCACCTGACCCCTACTCTGGCGGAAGGGGGTCATGGTGTGGTATTAAGAAATGGGTGAGGGCTGGGGATTAAGAATAAGGGAGCGGAGGCCTCTCGCTCAGACAGATGAAGACATTTATTTTAGTATGAACAGACACTGGAGTTCATTGTCCTCCACACTTCCTGTACCCCTCCCCACCAAACATAAAATTACCCCCAAGTCAATCTGGTGAGGTATCTTCATACATGAGTATCTGCACACACACACACACACACACACACACACACACACACACACACACACACACACACACACACACACACACACACACACACACACACACATACACACATACACACACACACACACACACACACACACACAGATACCCATACTCACACACATCCTCTTCTGCTGATCAGATGACATCATTAACAATCATTACTGGAACACCAGGAAGTGCAGAGATCTCCGGCTCAAAGTCTGGCTGCACAGGATCAGGTTAGCCTGCTTGAGATGAGAGATTTGAAGAGGGAAAAAAACTCTTTCCTCCTGCGTTTTATTTATACTGCGGTGCTAACAAAAGCCTCCAACAAAGGACGGTAAAATTCAATGAAATTCTAACCAATTATCTTTATTTATACCCTTTAAATTTCCGTAACAATTAATACAATTAATCTGATTTGATAATAAAACATTTTTAGTAGAAGCATATAGTCCTTTGTGACAAAAAGGAGGCTTTGAGCAACAAATTTGTTATTGTAAATCTGTTGTATTGGGAGAGCTTGGGAGTTTGTTCATCTAGTAAAGCCAAAAATAAGTTTTGTTGTGATAGGAATATGTGGTTTGGGGACTAAGCCATGTGGTCTTGGACTCTTCCAGGGTTCAGCCTTGTTCCCGATGTTGTACGTGATGATCACTGACCCTATCTGAAGGCAATGTCGTGGTGAGAAGTGTGTCCAGTCAAAAAAAACCAAAAAAACCCCCAAAACATCTCTGCATTTTCTGGATGACATGTTTTTGTTGTCTTCACCTCATGGTCTTCAGCATGCAATGGAGTGTTGCACAGGTGAGAGTGAAGTGACTGGTAGGTGGTTTGGTGCTGCCTTGTATCAGACCATCGTGATGAGGAGAGACGTTAACCGAGCTTTTCAACCAGCAGTTTACCTTCCAACTTTCACTAGTGTTAGTGAGTGCTGGATAGAGCCACAAAGAATGTTGCTGCAAAAAACCTTTGATATATGAATGTAACTTGGAATTGAACCACTGCTGCTTTGCATCAATAGAAAGGGTGGAAGTTTAGGTAGTTGGCTCCAATGCCTGGCCTGGAAAGTGTCGCTGGGAAGAAGAATATTTTGGTTACCCTGCTTAACCTACTGGACAACCAGGCCCCGATTAAGCGGACAGAAATGCTTGATTGGGATCCATAGGTCTATTTCTCGATACAGAAATAGATGTATGGAGGGATTGTTGGCATAATGCTTCTAGAATGTTTTAAATTGATTTCATTTTGTTTTCCGTGTCTCCGTAGAAACAAGCTTGAAGCTGTATGTTTCTAGTGGTTTTAAACACGTAAGAAAGACATTCAGATGGTGGTTTGATCAAATATTAAAGCATATTTGCAGTATTGCACGCTATACACGGTTTACAGTACTGCATAGTTTGTATACAAGTGCATTGCATTTAAAAGTCCTCTGATGTTGAATTTTTCATTGAAATCCCATGATCACTGTTTTCTTATTCTGCCAATTCAAAATAAATACAGCTCTTTGTGGTTTTTGTGGCCAGGTTAGAAATTTAGACTGGGCCTGGTGTGTTGTGTGCACTGGAGCCGCAGTTCTCAGGAGTGTAAGACCTTCCCTTTAGGCCCAAGGAAAGCTGACACGGCAGGCCTTGGTTTGTCAGTGACAGGCCCCTGGCAAGAAGCTTGTCTGATTCCATGGGAGTCTCAGTAGCTGTTCTTGTATAATACAAACCACAGCTACCACAAGACGAGTAATACCCTGCTGCCACTGTCAGAGGCTACGGTACCATGACACGACGCATGTAGACCTTTCCGTGGGATGGAGGAGAATAGAGAATTTATGTTGGTGGCTGCAAGCACGCACACATGCCTGTAACGCCACAAAAAACATGCATGTACACATGGATTGAATCTTTTCCAGACAGTTCCTATGTGTGTGTGTGTGTGTGTGTATGTGTGTGTGTGTGTGTGTGTGTGTGTGTGTGTGTGTGTGTGTGACAGAACTCTGATCCTATTGCTCCACTAGGGAGGAGAGAAGAGTGACCCCTACTGCTGAAGAAACTAAACACCAGCTCATGCTGTGTGTGTAGAATAACCCCCTTCTGAAGGATGGATTACCCTAAAATTAATCTATCAAATTGGATGTTATTGTGATAGAGAATGTCATCCCATACACAATGTTGTGTAATATATATGTATTAAAAAAAGTGATTCCAGGTCAAGGATTTCAAAAAAGCAGACGGGTTTTACATGTGGGGTGTCCTCCCACTAGCCCTCACCTCAGACGACGATCATCAGCAAAGATCACAGCCAGAGAAGTACTGTAATATGTTCCATCACCGTCCACTTGAGCCCTGTGTTTTTCATGAATATGGGGTTATGATTGGAGCAGGGAGTGCTGGAAATCCTTTGAAAAGGGAAAACAAAAGATCTCCTCTGCTGTGATGAAGCAGGCCTCTCAAGAGACCCAACCTGGGCCTGAGTCAACCTTTCACACAATTGACGGCCAACAATACAACAAACCCTGCCCTGGTAAACCCGCCATTGTGATGGAGCACGCCACAGCTGCGGAGAATCACATTTAGGTGTCAGAGACAACAAATGTTTCTTTAATTGGAATCGAGGTATTAGCTCATGTTTCCTCCCCATGCTTTATGAATCCCCTGTGCCTATTGTTTGGAACTTTGTGTTGACGTCGCTTTGGCGGCTCCAGCTAATTGAGTGAGTGTGTGTTTGGACTGTGTTCAAGAGGAAGTAGATTATTTTGGTTGTGAGTGAGTGTGTGTGTGCGTGTGTGTGTGTGCGTGCGTGCGTGTGTGTGTGTGTGTTTGTGTGTGTTTGTGTGTGCATGTTCTTTGTTGTGTGTAGGCATATTCTTATTATTTCCAAGGTTGTGTCCGTCCTAGTTTCTAGCGGTGTGTACGTGATTCTATGGTTTTCACATTGTCAGTGAATCTCATATGTTATATTTGATCTATACACACTGGGAATCTTACCCTGAACAAAAATAATTTATTAATTTCATTTTAAATTTACAATGCTGTTACCTAATCTTTCTTTCAGACAGAACACAAACACCAACCGCATTTATCAGTATTTGAATCCAAGGATTATTAAAATAAAACCCTGGAGAAAGCTTAAGTTATAAGCATTAAATGTTCTGTGTTTCATAATCTTAATATCCAATAGAAATATTTGAGCTGATTTTTAAAAAAAACAAGCATATTATCCAAAATATGTTGTTCTCAGGTCACATTTTCATCTGTACAGTTCAGATAAAAGAAAACACACCATGTGACACATGAAGAAATGTTCCTCCAGCAGTGCTACAGCCACACTTTATTCTCTCCCTATTTAATATGACGAAAAAAGTATTATTTTACCCAAGTTTAATGGGAAGGCGATTCCCTTCTGGTCCAATAAATGCCAGATTTTTTTTCCCTCTCCTAATATTTCCTGAGATTAACATAATCTAGGCCATCAAAGACACACCGATCCCGTGCCTAATATGGGATCTTAACACTGGATCAAGACAACTTCAAAATCCAGGTCGCAAGAAAGATTAGATAAAGAAGAACCCAACATGACCCAACTTTCTCTTATTCTGTTGATCTGAATGTTGTGAATAACTGAGTAATGTTGTTGAAATCTTTTGTTTGAATATAATAAATTATATCTCCACTTCAAGTTCAAGTCTAAACATGTGAAGCAGCTTGTTTTTGATATAGCAGCCAGAAATAATAATACACTTTGACTAAAAATGCCCCTGGTGACACTACTGGTTTTATTTATATGAATTAGAAACTGGACAAATTACATAATCCACATTTATCCTCAACAATGTGTCAATCTAGTACTCCTGCTGAATAATGAAAGGAAAATCATTACTTCCACATTACCGAGAAGGTTTGGTGTGTTTTCTCTCATCTTGAGGAGGAACAGGTGCTGTTGGCCTTGAAGATCAGTGTCAACCAGGGATTACAGCATGTGTCGCTGAGGGATTGTGAATTAATGTCAAAGGAACTGAGATTACAAATATGGATTAGGAGCAGAATAAACTGAAGATAGTGCTAAATTCACAGGATAATCTGACAGCGTGCCTTGACGAAAATATCCCTTATATGAAAACAGACTTAAGATGGCTTTAAGGGTAAGTGTATAGGGGGGGTTGAAGAAGGTTGTGATTCTTGCAGATGTACA